>NC_044053.1:10497507-10520007 GCF_902167405.1 Gadus morhua
TCCTGTTGTGTGGTGAGGGAGTGCTTGTATAATGCCACGGGCGACTGGATCATGTCTGAACCCAGCTGGGTTCACCCCCCCCCCCCCCCCCCCTCCCCTCCGCCCCTAACCCGCCAAGCCTCCTCCCATATCCACTTTATTTGCATGGCAGTAATAAACACGTTTGTCATAACAGGAGCTTGAATTAAACCCAGACGTAGTAAAACATGTCTGACCTGGTTTAGCTTCAACCGCAGAATCCTAAAACAGTGAAGGCGCAGTGCTACAACAAAAAGTAACTCCTGCACAGTTAAGTTGCCGTTCTTAGGCTAAACTAAATCAAGTAGTGCTAAGGGCTAGCAACCTGAGAAGTGTTATCGATGATGTCATCCGTCTGAAACCTCACCTGTGGAGGTGTGTGGGGGGTTTGCACAGGTGAGCCTGAACAGTACATCTCCCAAGGCCATCCGTAGAAGATGACAAGCCTGACATGAGTGCATTTTCCCTGGTCGCTACAAGCAGCAAGCAGACCGCCTGTGAACCCTGGGGGTTGTGAATGGACAATGGAGGTTGGATTGGGCGGTCGAGGCGATTCCACCAAGCGCTCGAACCCTTACCTCTTAAGGAAAGAAAACTTGTCTTAAACAGACATGATCGAAGATGGTCCATAACAAAAAAATATATGAATATATAAAAGAGATGGTAAAGTTTCTGATATATTTTCCGCACAGGAGTTCATTCATACTAGAGTTCTGCATTCGAGGGTCTGCATTCAAGATTCAAGAGATTCAAGAGTTTTATTGGTCAGATACATATACAAGGAATGCAGTGAAATGCAAAAGTGGCAGTGCCTGCAGAGATTCGGTCTGGCGGTCCAACCATGCATGTTCCCTGATCCTGGCCACACAGCCTGCATGCTCCAAAATTCTACTCGTCCAACTAAGGGCCTGCCAGCACCACTGGCTGTGGAATTACGCATAGTTGTTTTGCGCCATTATCAAACTGAAATGAAACTCTCTGAAATTATTGTTTTTTAACTGAACAAACAAACAAGAAGCTTCCCCCTTTGCTGCCAGTGTAGCACTTTCGAAATTCGATTTCAATCAAAACACAAATAACTTTAATTGTATGTTAGGAACGTTGTTATCACGGTCCAAGGTTACAGTGCATTTAAGACATTTGACAGACTACAAACAATGCGATACACGTACAAGACCGCAAACAAGGCGAGCGAAAACGACGTTCCGGCTTGCTTTCCCATTGTTGGGCGAGCATGCCTGCGCTGGCTAGGGTGTTAGAAGAAAGGACATAGGGCCACAGCTGACATTAGTAATGAATTCCTCCTGCAGGGTGGTGGGCAAAGCGGCGCTGTGTAGGCACTGAACAGCCCTCCACCGTCCCATAGGTCTAACATTACAGGCCAGACTGGCCGTGTCCCAAAGGGATTAGGATCCCCCTAAACACAAGTACGCACGCACACACACACACACACATACACACACACATACACATATACATACACATATATACACATACACACATTCTCACACACACTAAAGTTTTGCTTTGCACATAAAACACACACTTTCACCCCAGCCCTCAACACACACACACACACACACGCACACCTACACACACACACACACACACACACACACACACACACACACACACACACACACACACACACACACACACACACACACACACACACAGACACACACACACACACACACACACACACACACACACACACAGACACACACACACAAACATACACGTACACATACAGTACACATACAGACCCATACAAACAAGCGCTTTGCTCTGTATGCAGAAATGCACATAAAACCAACACTTAAATCACCAGCCCTCAACACAAACACACGCACACACACACAATGGAAAACTTTCACTCCATTTGAGTTTTGCAACACACACACACACACACACACACACACACACACACACACACACACACACACACACACACACACACACACACACACACACACACACACACACACACACTAATCCCTAGCCAGGGTAGAAGAAGGTATAGAGAAAGGTATTGACACAGTTTTTTCTTTCTTTGACAAACACAACTGACTGCCTCCTCAAACTGCCTCTGTTTGCACTTCGGATGACAATCAAGGAACACAGTGTTTCACCTACCTCCCTGCATCAGCGCAATGACAGAATATTAGCATATTTCACTGTGAAATATGATAATATTATCTCATTGTGCTGATGGAGGGATAATCTTTTTTGGTCTTTGCCCTCCAGCTCTCTGACTCTTTTTTTGTACCTGCCTGTCTGTCTACTCCCTGGTAAGTCAACAGTTGGATCAGTACCAATCCATTACGTTTGCATTTATATTTAGGGCATTTGGCAGACGCTTTTATCCAAAGCGATTCACACGCACATTTCATACACATTCACACACCAACGGCAGAGTCAACCATGCAAGGCAACAGCCACCTCGTCGGAAGGGACCCCTCGAACCTCAACTGGGAACGATCTGTCAACCTTCCGGTAACCAGTCAACCCACCCTACCTCCTAAGCTTAGCCGACCCAAGAATCCAGGGGGTTGCCCTTCAGAGAGCATAGGGTGAGGAGGTGTCCTGTAACTTGGGCCCGTGAAGCTCATTGAGACTGTAGCCGTGATGAAGGGGCTATCCACTCATAAATTGATTTGACTTCAGTCTATCCTGGCTCTGTGGAGAAACACAATAGGCGTTCCCTGCAGTTCAGCCCGCCTCCTGTGGCCCGCCAGCAGAAGTTCCAGCAGGCTGCACCTGGCCAGGGCTCTCCATACACAGCCACCAGCATGACCACGCTCCAGGGGCAAACCCAGTTCATGTGCACATCCGCGTGCAAGCGTGTGTGTATGTATGTGTGTCTGTGTGTGCGTGCATGCATGCAGAGAGTGATGTTTTTTTTTATTCCACTCAAGGGAATAAAAGTGCAAAATGCTCAAGTCCCCCTTTCTTTAAATTGTTTTCCTTTTTCTTTTGTTGGAGTGGGTGGGTGGTTATGAGTAGATGTGGGTGGGGGGCAGTGATGGACAATGACATATTATAACATCAGAATAACCACAGGAGCGAGCACTTCTTTGAAAGGAAACGGCATCTTTCATGACGAATATTCGGATTTACCACAATCCAAGAAATGCCTTCAGAGGATTTGCATCCTTGAGCTTTTAATCTTTGCCCTTTTTTCGTCTGAAGTGGCCGCCTCTCGTTTCAGAGCCGGCTCTGTCAGCCGCTCACCATCCATCTGCCCAGACACATCTGTCCCATCTGGACAGGGGTGGGGCCTGGCACCTACAGGTCCGGTTACAGTGACGGGGCGTACCGGCCGTGCCATCAGGCTTGGGCGATTGGCCAGACACTTAAACCAGAACAAATGTTGTGGTTAATAATAAACTGAATTATAAAAGACGTTCAGCTGGTGTTTAGACTGGATCATATGGTATGCATGAACTATTTAAATCATAACGGTGGTCTACGGTCGATGATGACGTCATCTATTGATTGTAATCGGTGATGAACAGTGTCTGTCTTTAAGCATGAGAGAATGTTGTCAATGACCTACAAGGCGCTTTTCAGAAGCCCCTCAATGAGTGTAAGGATGTCGGTCCAACCTATACCACTCCACAAGTTCTTGAACACCATGCTAACATCTAGCATGCACCGCTAGTGCATGCTAGTATTTTTTCAGTTTCATAACACCTTTTGCTGTCTTTGTTTCGGGATTGGGGAGATGTGTTTGTATTTGTGTGTCAGCTCTAACTGTCCTTCTTCCTGTTGGCCTGTATTGATTAGCATCAAGTTATTGGTTTTGTAGAAAAGTTTGTTTGTTTGTTTATGCATTCAATCTAGAGAGAGAGAGAGAGAGAGAGAGAGAGAGAGAGAGAGAGAGAGAGAGAGAGAGAGAGAGAGAGAGAGAGAGAGAGAGAGAGAGAGAGAGAGAGAGAGAGAGAGAGAGAGAGAGAGAGAGAGAGAGAGAGAGAGAGAGAGAGAGAGAGAGAGATGAGTTGTTCCACCTTGCTTGAGTGTGTGTTCGCAAGTTCGCTCCATATTCAACCTCCTCTTCCTGGATTCCATGACAAATAAAAAGATAAATTATTTTTTTCTTATTCAAAGCCTACATTATTCAAAGATATTTATTTCTGGGCTATATAAAAATCCATAGCATACAATGTCATTTTCTAAAGTCTGAGATGTTCCCATTTGCAACTTGTCCTTAGAATTTGTTCTGTCAGAGGTGGAAGAGTGGGTATATTTATAGGCTTGCCTTCAAACCTCCGCAACGCACCTCAGGTTAGAAAAATAACAGCTTTCAGTTTTGATTTGATTGATTGCTGAGAAGAGCTTCTGCTGTTTCAGTCCAAACACTCTTAAATCAAACTTGTCAGAAATTTCCGGATTTAACAAGGCATCCCAAACTTTCGGTGGGGGGGGGAGGGGCAGAGAAAGAGAGACAAAGGTTTATTATAACCTAGCCCTATTATAAGTCAGCTCTAGAAGTTTAACTGCAGATCCCGAAGAGACATTTATTGTTATTCATGTTTCTTTGCCTGGCTGCCTCCCCGACTCGCAAAAAACAGACCATACGTGAAGCATATGCACAAATATTTAATTGTTTTAATCTTATCCCCATCAATTTAAACGTCCTTCGTTTTTTTAAGGCTTAGAACACCCACAACAGCCCCGCTTATTTCCTCCTCCTAGTGAGGAAACCTGCTGGAGGTTAAGTGGATGTGATTGGGCAGAGATGACGGATGAGTTTTGTGTGGGAGGTCCGTGGCGGCCACGTCGGGCCCTTCTCCAGACTGGATTTATAATCCAGCTGGGATCCTTAACCAGACCTCTGGTCAAAACATCAACCCTCTCTGCTAATTTATTTGTGCTACTAACAAGCTTCCCTTTAAAACACACACAGCAGCTGAAATTAAAATATTTTGATGGCTGAGCACAATTGAGTGGGAACAATTTGTACAGCACATTTTTCATATGAATGCTGAACTTTATTCTTTAATAAGAACATTTATAAGGATTTTACGAAGTCGACTCCTCATTTTTATGATACAAAGACCAGAGCAAATGAACCCCGCTGAGGCAGCTAGCTAGCTAGCAATGTGCCAGCAATGCTCTGGAAACCTGCTGGCTACGCACTAGGTTGCGGTGGAGTATAAAACGCACTGACCACCTGGAGCCCATCATGGCCGCCACAGTGGCCATGACAGCTGCAGCTGCAGCAATGCAGTCTGGGATACCGGACACCCCCGGGCTGATGGCTCTGATGAATCTGTCTGTCTCCTGCCCTGTGGCCCTCCTCAGATCCATCTAGGAAACAAGTGGCTCTGACTGGGCCGGACCAGACACCCTCGCTATCTCCCTTTCCTTACTTTTAATCCTAACCTCAAACACATGAATGCAACACACAAGCACACACACAAACACACGCACACACACACACACACACACACACACACACACACACACACACACACACACACACACACACACACACACACACACACACACACACACACACACACACACACACACAGCACAGGTTATGTGCACTCTGCCCCAGTATCCATCGTTAATCCTAACTGTCCTTTTATTTACGGAAACAAATTGCATTCACATGCTCACGGCCCCTTCCTCTAATAGATGGGTTTGGGTCCGGCTACCCACAACAGAAGACCGCTGAACTACAAATAAGCCTTCACTGGGTTATTTGTTAACATGATAAGTGAAACAAGGAAGACCCCTGGACAAGATTGCAGTAAGGAGAGTGGTGCCGTGCCGTGTGTGTGTGTGTGTGTGTGTGTGTGTGTGTGTGTGTGTGTGTGTGTGTGTGTGTGTGTGTGTGTGTGTGTGTGTGTGTGTGTGTGTGTGTGTGTGTGTGTGTGTGTGTGTGTGTGTGGGGGGGGGGGGGTACCATCTGGCCACACCCATTTATTTGAGGGTTCCTTTTTTTATTTTGTCTACATCGGCAAGAAGTCTGCTTCATGCCAATCAACGCTAAGTGTGTGTGTGTGTGTGTGTGTCTGGTGTATGTGTGTGTGTGTGGATAAGTGTGTGTGTGCTACGGTTCTGGCTAAGTGATATGCATGGCATCCATTTTTCTCAACACAAATTTCTGATGCTTTTAGAACAGTACGATATTGCAATGCTACTATCACGAGTTGGGTGTTTTAAGCAAATTTGAGTACGTTACTATAAAATGGAATTACAATGCTTCTACTATATCCCAGTTTGATAGTACTGTACTACTAACTATCACAGTTTTTCCCTTCAAAAAGCAACCTTAGAAAACCAACAACTTAATTATAGTTATACTTGTCGATGTTGCAATCATCAAATAACGGCAAACAGTTTTTACCAAGTGCAACAACATTTTGTCCCACCCCGTTTTCTCTCACACTATTAACCTGGCAGACATGTTGTCATTATCCGTCGGTTATGTACACACGCCAACTGGCATAACCCCCCCCCTCCTCCACCCCCTTCCTCTTTCATAAGACATCTCCCAGCATCCCCTCTGGTGAATCTGCCTGCCATGCCTGAGCTATGATTGCTATTGACGGCACCACATCCATTAAATCCTGTTGTCTCTTGCCCGCCTCTAGCTCATGTTCCCTGGGCGGTGGGTGTGCTGCGCCGATGCCTTGTGTGGTGTCTGCTGGCTTGTTGTGTCCCAGGGAGTGGGAGGCCCTGATGCCCGCTCCATGTTTACCTTTCACTCAGCGGATTAGTTGTGGCTTCGGCGCGGCATCCATGCTGGTACCAGCCGGGGGCGTTTGTGTAGGCGTGTGTGTGTGTCGGTGTGTGTGTCTGTGTGTGTGTGTGTGTGTTTGGTGTGTGTGTGTGTGTGTGTCGGTCTGTCTCGCTCCAACTTTGCCTGCTTTGTTTTGGGTGTATTTTTATCAGTTGTGTGTAAGTGTGTATTTGTGTGTGTGTGTGCGTCTTCCTTCGGACTGATTAATATATAGCATGCTTTTCCTCTTCCCCTCATGTGTGTGTTTGTGTGTTTATGTGTTTTCCTGCACGTGCACTTTGTATGTTTGTGTTTAATTAATGTGCTTGATTAGATCGTGTTTGCTTGCTTATCGCGTGTGAGCATATTTTCGTGCTGTGTAATGTGTGTGTATCGGACACATCAGACCTGTGTACATCATGTTCTCCATCAGTAGTGCACGTGTGAAAGGGTTGCACTTTCCTGCACGTTTTACGCGCTTGTGTACAATTCTGCATGCTATAGGTCCGTGTCCGTGGAGTGCTTTACATTCACACAAGTACAATTAATCCTGGTGTCTGCCCTAGATTGCTATCTGTCTCTCTCTCTCTATCTGTTTGGGGACTAGTGTAATGTGTGGAGCAGTATGGGCAATTAGTAAAACACTACTGATGTTTTACTGATGGCACAGTCAGAATGATCATTGACTTGTGATAAATATTTCTGACAAAATCAAGGCACACTTTTCTATTTTTTGTTGGTATTTATTTAGTTATTCTGTCAGCACAACCTTTATTAAAGTGGTTGAGTCAAGAGTATTCATAAAAGGCTTGGGAATCATGTTATGGACCCCAGGACCATAATTAGTAGTATAGATTACAGGTTAAAATATAAAAATTGCCGAGAATACTGTTACAAAAAGCCGTAGAATATATATCTCTTGTCCTCATTTCTGTGTGATGGCTTCACACTTTGTATAGGGGATGTGCATAAAACCACAAATTTTCTTATATTGAAAACCAATATTGGTCTTGGTTAAGTATTGCACTCCTAGATATAAGAAGTTATAGCAAGTGTACATATATTTTAGTACAGAGTTGACATTTGAAGTCCAGGTGTCGTATGGAGGAGGGGTTGGGTCTGTGTTGTTCAAGCTGGAACAAACATGAGAGCAGTAGAGAGAGCAAATATAGCACTCAGTTGTTCAAATCAAATTTCATACTGGCCTCCAAACACAAACACACATGCTGCATTGGAAGGTGACGCGTGTTGGACGCGAGAACCAAGCTCATCACAATATTGAGATGGGAGTCACGGCGGCCCAACGGGCCGCGGGGGGAGTTGGGGAGTGATGGCGGGGGTGGGGGTGGTGGTGTGGGTGGTGGAGGAGGGGGGGGGGTGAGGGGAGAGGTGGGGTGCCGTGGGCAGGTTAGCGGGGTTAAGACCAGGGCCATCGGGAAGGGGGGGGGGGGGGGGGGGGGAAGGGTGGGTGGTGTTCAAAGCTGGACGGAGGGCCGAGTTTCAGATGTGGCTGTGGGGATGTGCCTTGTAGCAGTGGTGTGGAGATGGGGGGGTGTAAGAGGGTAATGACAGGGGCAGCCACGGGGCAGCTGGATCCTGTTTTCCAGTGTGAGTGGAGCGTAGCGAGGGGGCGGGGGGGGGGCGGATGGACAGCACTGTCTGAGGGCCCCATGCGTTCATTAGCCCGGCAGCAGCAGCAGCAGCAGCAGCACTGTGGTGGTGGTGGGGTGGGGAGGGGGTGGTGGGGGTGGGGAGGGGGTGGTGGGGGGGGGGGGGAAGGGGGGGGGGGGGGGGTGATTCACAAGCGTATCAAGTTAAAAGGAAGTAGCCGGCCGCAGAGGGATTTTCGTCTTAAACCAACGTGCATGTGTGTGTGTTTGTGTATTGGTGGTGACCGGGGTAATTGCTCAACTTTAATTGGCAAACAATCTCCCTCCAAAGATGAAATGGACGAAAATGTGTGCGTGTGTGTGTGTGTGTGTGTGTGTGTGTGTGTTTTCATGGATCAACGGAATCGTCAACCCATAAACTCTCTGAAGTCATCTTTGATCAGACCTTCGTAAGCAGCCTGAGTTCTGCAACTGTGCTTTCAGAAACCACATGGTCTTTCTTTTTTCTTTCTCTCAGCCTCTGCAATGATGGAAAAAAAAAAACGCAATACACCAGAACAGCATCCCCAACGCCATCGCCCACTGACTACTGCTGGCTAGTCTGACCAACTCATCTAAACCAACCCACCATGCTAAGCACTATCATGTTGTGGCGATTAGGGGACACAATACTTTCATGGAAGTGCCTGAAAGTGTTGCTTACCTGGATATCTGTTGTTCCAGCACACTGGGGCCTGATGCTGCTCTTGCTCCCATGCAGAATCTGCGTTTATTTTGTATTTCATCGTAACTAGATCTCTTTTTCACAGGGTACAAGCGAGCCTTGGCTTGGCAGTCCATTTGTCTTGGGGCTGGACCACAGGGCTGTGTGTGTGTGTATGTGTGTGTGTGTGTGTGTGTCGTACAGAGCTCTGAAACCAGCCGATCGGTTTGAGTGGGGCTGTATCTGGATTGAATTGGAACCCCACCCCACCCAACCCTCATTCCCAAATGCTTCTTGTCGTCGTCTCCTACCGGCTCGCGTTCTGCTGAATGCGGTTTTGGCGTTGGGGTGGCTGGAGCACGTGGCTGGCCGCTTGCTGCAGGGCGCTTTATCGGTGCCAGGAATTGCCAAGCACAATAAATGCAGTAATGTTTCCTGGCAACAAGAAATGCAAAGGCATACAAGGAATGTTAACTTGTAGTGTAAATAAATGGGGGTCTAGTTTAACCGGTAGAGCATTGCATTAGAACTGCCAGGGTTAGGTGTTCGATTCCCCCTGGGAACACCAATTTATTTTTTATTGTATTTAGCCTTACTTATTCAGTTCTCATTGAGGTATGGTTCCTCTTTTGCAGGATAGGCCTGATAGAAGCAACAATGCTAAGAAACGTATGGAATCATGGTATTCTGATATTGTTTGAACCGCAATGTCAATAATCAAATTCTAGATTCTGGTTATGGAAAACACTTGCTTTGTGTGCACAGAAGGAAAAAATGTGAAAAGTATGAGTCTTAAAGTTTAGTGTGTCAAAACTTTGAACCTCAAGAGATTTCAATTCTTGATATTTTCTTTTAGAGTCTCACGGCAGTCCGTGAGAACTCGGATGTTTGTGTGTGTGGGTGTATGTGTGTGTGTGTGTGTGTGTGTGTGTGTGTGTGTGTGTGTGTGTGTGTGTGTGTGTGTGTGTTTGTGTGTGTATGTGTGGACACGGCATCGGGTCGGCTGTCTCCTGTCCAGATTCTTGGAAGTGGTTTTATCCTGGTCTTTATCTCCGCCAACAATACGCCAGCATGCTTCCACCCAGACGTCACGTTTTGAAAGTATACAGGCATGAGGTACATCATGCATACTGACACTTACACGCACACACACACACACGCATACACACATCCATACATACAAACACACACACACACACACACACACACACACACACACACACACACACACACACACACACACACACACACACACACACACACACACACACACACACACACACACACACACACACACACACAGTGGCACCTGACCAGTCGGACGAGTTGTGTGGATTTCTTTGGACTTTCTCTGCCGACACAAAAGGGCCTGTCAGATGACGAGAGCATGCAGAGAAACGCAGGAACTACATACACACTGCTTTACGCCCTGTTTACCTTACAAACACGCAATTACTCCTGGCATTTACACAAGCCTTGTACTGTGTTTTCCAAATCAAACAGACCCAGCCACCACACAAATATATAATACAATTAAATGACACACCCATATCTTTTCATTTGATGGTTTCTCTCTTTTTTTGTGTGTGTTGCGTGTTTCTACATTTTGTTGCTTTCATTATTTTCCCATTAAAGACGCTGTGAAATGGTTTCCTGGCTCCTTGATCCCATCAAGATCCATTTCCAAGTAAAACAATGTGTCAGACTGTGATGCGTTGACCCTGCAGGGTTTGATAAAATGAGCGGTACATTATGTACCCCTCATGGTTTAATTGACCATGCCTGGATTGTAACGCATGCCGACACACATTCAAGTGCTACCATCCCAAGAAGCAGCTGACGAGGTATGCGCTCCACCGTTGTTGTTTCTAATTATCCCAGTAGCTTGGCTTAACTGACTTTTAAAAATCCTTCGTCCTCTTGACCCCCCCCCCCCTCCCCCCCACACACACACACACAAACACACGCGTACACGCATGCACACGCATGCAAACCAACATAAGCATTGCACATGCACACACACACACACACACACAAACAGAGACACACACACACCCCACCAACCCAACCCCGGCACTCCATCTCTCTCCCAAAAAACAACAGGGTTCATAAATCACTTTCCTGTAAACAGCGGTGACATGGAGCCTGATGTGTACTTCCATATATATACACTTTAGGAGACCGTGAGGCCTGAAACACGAGCCCTGCTGTGTTTGGGAGACAAACTGTAGCCGAGATGTGGCCACGCTTGCACATGTTTGGGCTGCTAGCTCACTCCAGCGTGTGTGGTTTCTCTCCCTCTTTCTCTCTCTCTCTCTCTCTCTCTCTCTCTCTCTCTCTCTCTCTCTCTCTCTCTCTCTCTCTCTCTCTCTCTCTCTCTCTCTCTCTCTCTCTCTCTCTAGTTCTCTCTAGTTCTCTCTCTTTGTCTTTCTCTGCCTCCTTCATTTGTCTCTCTCTGTGTCTCTCTCTTTCTGTGTCTCTCTCTGTCTCTCTCTGTCTCTGTTTTCTCTCTGTCTCTCTCTCTGTCTCTCTCTCTCTCTCTCTCTCTCTCTCTCTCTCTCTCTCTCTCTCTCTCTCTCTCTCTCTCTCTCTCTCTCTCTCTCTCTGGCTCTCTTTCTCTTTCTCTCTTTGTCTTTCTCTGTCTCCTTCACTTCTCTCTCTCTGTGTCTCTCTCTCTCTCTGTGGCCCCTATCTCTCTCTCTGCCCTATCTTTCTCTCCTTCGCTTTCGACTCCCTTTAATTCTCTCTCTCGCTCCGTCTTTGTGGCTCTGCTTGTATCTCTCTCTCTCTCTCTCCCTCCTCCCCTGGGTAGAGCTATAAATACATGTTGTACACAGATGCCAGTGTGCCAATTTTCTCTTATTGTTACAAATTATGTTGTCGCACTTAAGCACAGTAATGCTACCATACACCATAACACAGAGACGGTGTTGAGGCGTGGCTGTTGGGGGCTGGGAGGTGGGGGGACAGGGGGGAGTCACTGGGGAACTGGTTTCACTGGGGAACTCCGGTTCTGGATGGATGGCCCTTGTTTAAACACACGCTGGGCACAGCAGGCTAAATCACTTTAGTCAATGGTAAATAAACGTAGGAGACTAAAACTTTTCTGTTGTTAAAAGCATACTCTGGTAATCACTATTCCAGAGGAAAACAATTCGGAGAGAGCGGATGCCTGACGTTGTGCTAGGCTTAGTGGAATTCATTCAGTGTGTGTGTGTGTGTGTGATTGTGCGTGTGTGTGTGTTTGTGTGTGTGTTTGTGCATGTGTGTGTGTGTGCGTGATCTGTTAAACGGCAGCAGAAACGTCAGATCCTGGGATAGCCTTTCATCACAGGATGACAACTAGCTGCCAAACTCCTGCACCTGGGAGGAGTGTGAAAAAACAGCTGCTGATTATTATTATTAATTGTGTAGACAAACACACGCACGCACGCCACACACACACACACACACACACACACACATACTTGTCAGTTTCTGTTGGATATGTGTGTTGTTTAGATCTGGTATCTTATCTGCCTCATCATGAACCATCTGTCCCTGTCAAACCTGACGGTGGATTCCAGCTTGACCCAAGGTGGCGGCACGGTAAATCCATCTTTGTGTGTGTGTGTGTGTGTGTGTGTGTGTGTGTGTGTGTGTGTGTGTGTGTGTGTGTGTGTGTGTGTGTGTGTGTGTGTGTGTGTGTGTGTGTGTGTGTGTGTGTGTGTGTGTGTGTGGTCAAAGGGGGGAGCGCAGGGAGTGGCAGTGCCAATGAGTGGTTCCCTAAGGATCCATTATGGAACCAGGTGCGTTGTCTTCATGAACTTCGCGTACTGAAGGGAGTCATGGCGGTTGTCTGGGTCAAGGATACACTTAGTACGAATCCAACCGTCCCCACAGCCCTATGTGAAGTCTCACTCATCACCATGGCCCCGTTTGACCCGGATTACTTTCCGCTGCCCGCTTTAGAACAGCAGGATGCTAACGCCACCCTCTTCCACCCCCACCAACACCACCACCATCACTACCTGACCGCTCCAAAGATAGCTCTTGTCTCCCTCTAGAACGATATCACGATCTCACTGTGGCGCCTCTCTGTCTACTGGGATGACGGCTTGTTAGGGAGGTTTCAGCCCGAAAATGAAGGCCCCAAGCTGGCACCGAGGGCAGGAAGCATAGGACTATGCTCCACATTTTGTCTGTAATCATCAGTCTGTGCTTATAGAATATATCTGGAACTTCACTGCTCAATCCACTCAGTAAAACATCCTATTTATGTTGTATGACTGTATCCATAACTCACATTAGATGTGCGCGCATCTTCTGTGTGTGTGTGTGTGTGTGTGTGTGTGTGTGTGTGTCTGTGTGTGCGTGTGTGTGTGTGTGTTAAGTTTGCACCAGAGAACTAAGAGGACCAATTACAAAGTCAATGCATGTTTTTCAAAATGTCCTCAAGAGGAGACATGCCCCTTGATTTCCGTCCACAAAAGGCCCACCAAGAATTCTAAAATGATTCCAGGAGCATACCAGTTCAGCCAACATCTTGTGATTCTTTGTCCTGGGGGAGAAAACATGTGTTATGGCGGCTGCAGCAATTTCAAAACCCTCCACACCTTCCAGTCCCTATTAATTGTAGCGGAGCCAGCAACAGCTCAGCCAACTTTTATTGTATTTTTTTTTCTAACTTGTTTTGTTTGTTGTCTTGAGCTCTCACCAGCGCTGGGCTGCTAGATGGAGAAGATAAGCTCCAGATGATTGGTGGAGGGAGGAGGGCCACTCATGAAGTGGTGACAGGCCGTTTCACAGAGGGAGGGGTCTGTGGCCGTATGCTATGTCTCTCTATCTCACTCTCTCTGTGTCTCAGTTCTCAGCCCCTCTTATCTGTCCCCATATCTTCATTGGCTTCCTAACACCTGTTGATGAAACACATCCTCTCTGGAAACCCGATGCCTGTCAGCAACTATCTACCCCCGCCCCCTTACACTCACACACACACCCAAACACACACACACACACACACACACACACACACACACACACACACACACACACACACACACACACACACACACACACACACACACACACACACACACACACACACACTAACACACACACAAACTAACACACACACCCCTAAACTAACACACACACACACACACACACCCTTGTTACACGTCGTACACACTCACACATACAATGCAAATATCTTCAAATTCTGTCTCTTTCATAGATTTGTCTTTCCTATTTCTGCTTATATTTATGTGTGTGTGTATAACTCCACTTATAAGTATTTGCGTGTGTGTGTGTGTGTGTGTGTGTGTGTGTGTGTGTGTGTGTGTGTGTGTGTGTGTGTGTGTGTGTGTGTGTGTGTGTGTGTGTGTGTGTGTGTGTGTGTGTGCGGGAGCTAGGTGTTTCAGCTAGGTGTGTGAAGATGGCAGGGTGCTAACAGCTGACGTCAGGTTCCAAGGCGGTGAGGTTACAATTGGTGTGAATGGATGTCTTCCTAAAGATAGGATCACAATACACATTAAAGCGAGCACCACTGCGAGCAGCTATGCTACGTTTAACTCCCTGTTGACGCACTGCATAGGTTTTAGCGTTTTTTTTTGGCCAGCTATAAATTTGATAGATTTTTGCATTAGCTAAGAAAATATGGCAGCACAAAGTTAGCTGGAACATGCCGTGTTTTCATAGTATGAAAATACAGCTCACTCTGCTGTTTTCCTTTAGCGTTTGTCTTAACTATCGGTTGGGGATTGAACAGTTTAAAAAAAAGTACAATTTACAATATGACTGTCCTCTCTATTTGGTTAACTTTGGAAACTTGTTGGTTATTCCAAACACAAGTTGCTTAGCTTGTTCTCACTCTAGCCTTGGAAGTTGGTTAGGCAAAAGCACACCTCTTTAAATCAATCATCTTTTATTCAAGAAATAAATTAATCTACTATGTAACAGCCCGTCATTATCTATCAAAACAACGCCTCCAGGGGATTATGATTTATAGTTTCCAAATTAGGCTGCAAAAAACAAAAGTTCTTCTTTAATCTGTTCAGGAGAAGTTCTGGAGAATGTCTACCTAACGCCTTTGTGTTTGTACATGCATGCCTAAAGCGAAGCCTAACCCAAAATCACAGATCTTCATCGAATCCCAGCCCCCATCTTCATAACACTAAAGTCGGTAGGGGGAGGTGAAGGCAAGTTAAAGGTAGCCTGAACGTGGCCACCAGTATATAAAGACTGCCCCTTTGATGGATGGTTGTTGGTTGTTGATACTCGTTGCTTGATGTGTTGAGCGATTAGCCAAACAATCATAGCAACGAGCAGAAAATGTGTGTGTGGGGGGGGGGGGGGGGGGGGGTTGTGATGTGGCTTCAAGGTGTGTACATGACTTCAGTGTATCAGTCAACCAACGTCATACTTTGCTCATTTCCATTGGTCAGCCTACAGAGGCTAACATGCAGCGGTTGACACCCAGCTCTCTTTGTGTGTATGTTCGGGGGGGGGGGGCAGATTGACAAATGGGGCAAAATATCCTGAAGATGAATGAAGCACAATTACCCAGGCTAACAAATATGCCTAATGATTTATGGTCGGCTCCTCTCGCTTTATTTTTTCTTGCTATCTGGGTAGCGGCTTCCCAGGAAGGACAGTGCTAGTGCGATGCCCCTCCCCCTCTGCTCGCGCTGTCAGGGGGTGTGTTGAGGCCCGGCGGGCAGCACTCTGGAGACGTTGACTAATGGGCTATGCGAGACCACCGCCATCGATATTTACGTCATTTTCTCTTTGCCCAAACAGGACCTCAGTGTCAACCTTTTACCCATCATTCTTTCAGATCTCTCTTCTTCTTCTTCTTCTTCTTCTTCTTGTATTCATCCCCTCTTTTCTCCTGTTCCTTCAAGCCATTGTAGGCAACGTCAGGAGAACACTTCCCCGAGAGGTCCACTAGTGCCAGAGGCTGAAGCGGGGTCTGTGTGTGTGTGTGTGTGTGTCTCTCTGTGTCTGTGTCTTTGTCTGTGTGTGTGTGTGTGTGTGTCTGTGTGTGTGTGTGTGTGTGTGTGTGTGTGTGTGTGTGTGTGTGTGTGTGTGTGTGTGTGTTTGTGTGGAGGGGTGTTGAATGTGTGGAGGTGTAAGAGTGTTGAATGTGTGTGTGTGTTTGTGTGTAACTGTGTCTATATGTGTCTAATGTGTGGAGTTGTAGGAATTTTGGATACATGTGTGTGTGTGTGTGTGTGTGTGTGTGTGTGTGTGTGTGTGTGAGGGCAAGGGGGTCAGACATCTCGCCGAGGGCCTGCAGAGGGAAACACACTGTCTAGCTGATGAACTATCACACTTGCTACACGGCCCAGGGTGAGCAGAAAACACACACACAGTGGGAGGTGTTGGAGTAATGGAGTACCCGATCCCAGCCGTGCATTCTTCTCTCATTACCGCTTGTTTGTGGAGCTGCGTGCTCCTCCTAGCGGGCTCCTTCTAGACTAGCGATATCCTGGTTAGCTGGCGGGACGCAGGACACCGCCTGCCGGCGTTTGAATCGGATCGTTGAATAAATAGTTGTTCTCGTTATTGTTATCTTTGTTAGTGTTTGTCGTTATTAGTTGGCCGGCGTGATGCTCAGTGGGATTAAGATGAAATAACACAGTTATACACACACACACACACACACACACACACACACACACACACACACACACACACACACACACACACACACACACACACACACACACACACACACACAGATTCAGTGTTTACACTCAATGAATTAACACCTACAGTGCCTGGAGCCACTTGGAAGAGTTCAGCCCAGTGTGTACCAGTTAATTATTCCTGCTTTCATGACTTGGCCCAGAGTATGAGAGGGTGATGTTTGATATGTAATGTTTGATACAATGGTTTACACACAACCTCCCCCACACTGACACACACACAAGAATCTGCACGCGCACACACACGCACACGCACACGGACGCACACACACGGACGCATGCACGCACGCACGCACGCACACGGACGCAAGCACACACACACACACACACACACACACACACACACGCACACATACACACACACACACACACACACACGCGCACATACACACACACACACACACACACACACACACACACACACACACACACAAGCATGCAAAATCGCGCATGCACACACACACACACACACACTTTCTCTGGTTACAAAACCGCTGGTCCAGGTGGTCTTCCTCACACAACCGACACTAATCTTCCCACCAGGGTGAAGAAAACACAGCCATCTATACTTATACTGTACTGTAGTATCTCTCTCTCTCTCTGTGTATGATACATTCATCAGGATCAGATTTGTTGGAAATGTAGCTCACTCTTAGTGGCGGCTTTACGAATGCAGAGTATGAGCTAATTGGTGTGTCCGGGGCAATCGATCAACTGCAGGACTCCAAACTCTGAAACCATGGGCCATCCATACATGCGTGGCAAATAAAATCGGCAATTAATTCAATTGAAACTAATAATGTTGATGCTTGATAACTGTTATTCGTATTATTAATCATTATCATAATTGTATTATTATAAGCATTATGAGCATTGCTCTTACATTATTGGTGCATTACATTCTTGTGATTACATTAATCATTTAGGAGAACTAAACAATCTTCCAGTGCTCTGCCCTGAATGATTTTTGAATATTTGATCATCATAAGTGGTGGAACAGCTTCACATATGAACTGAATTTCTAAACCCGTCAGATGTATTCAACCGTAGATCAGGTTTTGTGTGCATGTGTTTTTGTGCGTGCATGCATGTGTGTGTGTGTCTGTGTTTGTGTGTGTGTGTGTGTGTATGTGTATTTGTATGTGCGTGTGTGTTTGTTTATCTGGTCAAATTCTTCAGCAGTGTATTTTTAGGTCAGGGGAATCCTGCTCTGTTTAGCTATCACTGGAATGAGAGATTGATGGCAGTTGATGATTGAATCATGCCCGGGGCAACAGGTATTGCCCGGGGCAATACCTGTTGCGCGCACACACACACACACACACACACACACACACACACACACACACACACACACACACACACACACACACACACACACACACACACACACACACACACACACACACACACACACACACACACACCGTCATGTGGCATGCAACGTATTTTTAACATTGTCACCGGTGCATAACTAAGCACACAATCGCCAACTTACCTCACATACTTTCCAGTTTTTTGATCTCACACACATTGTCACTGGTTCAGTGAGTTATTAACATTTGACTGATGGAAGGAAACACCAGCTTTCATCCTCAGTCCCTCATTCGCCAGGTGCCGCGGGACACGCCCCTCCCGCCCACCACCCACATGTCGGTTCACACCCAGGGGGGACAGGCTGTGCTGAAAACAGCCCAGTGGTACCTTCCGCTTTAGGGACAGGCTCATACCTCTGCTCTCCCTCCTCCCCTCCCCCTGTCCCTCCCCCTCGAGAGCCTCCAGGACAGTGAGGGGGAGGGGAGGCAGGCACGGCGGCAGACCCTATATCTGGAAGCAGGTGTATTTCCTCATCTGGGGCAGGCAGGATGCAGGAGCACACCATACGCTTCAAGATATAAATGATACCGTTATTATGAAAATGCCCCAGTCCTGCCGCAGGCCTCATTATTTCTACTGGATCATCTGTATTTTCCCTGAATCCTTACTTTTTAAATTTGAGAATAATAACTCTCGCCCCTCGGGGTGTCTCTCATTTACTCTGGGTCTGAATATTCTACTAGGGGGACCCATCAGGGATGGTGTTTATGGTCTCGCTTACATCTTATGGTTATGAGGTGATGGCCTGTAACATGAACTACCGTTCTCTGGTGTTGCTTGGCCTTCAGAACATAAGACGTTGATTTCGATTTTTTTTGTTAAGGCACTCTTATAGTCTGAACTTTGTGACTGTTTGACCAATTTAAGGCTTAGCCACAACACGCACACACTCACGCACGCATGCACACACGCACGCACGCACGAGCACACACACACACACACACACACACACAAACACACACACACTCAAAAACAAACATTGTAAATCAATAACAATGTTAATGTGTCATCCTGGAGCATCTCCTACCTTGGTAAACACCTTGTGCCCTCAGGGCGGAAGCCGTCTGCGTTCCTGAGCCAATAAAAAGCAGCGTGCAGCCCACACACAAAACAGCAATTATCCCAGCATGAGAAATCGGATTGAATGTGTTTTTACTGGTGTGTTTGTCTGTAGGTGGTGCACCGTTGTATTCCCTCAGGGGGCTTTTGCCAGGCTGCCATTGTAAAAAAGAATTTGCTCTTGGTCTTGCCAGGTTAAATTATGGTTGAATAAAGAAAAAAAAAAGAAATGTGCTCCAAATATATTTGGTTTTTTCGGTCTAGTACTGGAAAATATTATAGTTAATATTTAGCATGAAATCAAACCTGAGATTCAATATCCAATCAATCTTAATCCTTAGTAATAAACCTCAAATATGAGTACCAAATCAATGTATTTTTCATTCTTCATTTGTAACTTAATGTGTACCTACCAAAGATGGAGGGGGAGGTGATGGTGGTGCTGTTGTGCAAGTGGCAAATATTAAACTCTGTTTAAACTCAAAAATATTGAATAAATTGTGACGCTCCGTAAACGTGAAGGACGCTACCATCCATATATATCTTCCAGTCTTTGTGATGCTTATGGAGGCGGAGGGGGAGGGAGCGGCGGGGTGGGGGTGGCAGGGTTTATCCAGTACAAATGCAGGCATGTTTCCTTACAAATATGAGTCTGCGTAAGAACTTAGGCTATAAGCCCAGCTGACAGCCCTGTTTGATTCTTGAGATGCCTCGCATGAAAGCTTCTCTCCACCCTCCTTTAAGTAACCGGAGACTAGAGGTAAGCCCCAGGTAATGGCAGCTTGGCGGTCCCCCGCGCTCAGCGCTTCAGACGCACTGTGGGGGAGATGTTGTCGTTTTTTTTTTACCCGAGAGCTTGATAATCCTTTCTAATTGTATTAATTGGTTTGATGATTAAACACCGGGATTCATTGGAGTTCTGTCCTTCCCTGCAGATTATTTCAAGTCATTTAGGCCAGAATAAATAGATGGGTGTTTGTCACAGTGTGACAAACACTGTGTGTGTGTGTGTGTGTGTGTGTGTGTGTGTGTGTGTGTGTGTGTGTGTGTGTGTGTGTGTGTGTGTGTGTGTGTGTGTGTGTGTGTGTGTGTGTGTGTGTGTGTGTGTGTGCGTGTGTGTGTGTGCAGACTTCCTTCAGTTATTATGTTAAGCTACAATTTTGTTTACCCTGCCAGGTAATTGTATGTTTCTGTAACAGGTGGGTGAGCAGGAGGATTATATGTCCAATGTAGTGATTTAGTTTAAATGGTGGAAGCTAGGAGGCCTGCAAGATACCGCCCACTCGAGTGGTTTGGTAATACTAAATAGGTGGTTGATGATGATGGGGGGTGGTATATTTATTGCCTCTTGCCAGATAAACGCATGCATCAGAGAGAGTTTATGTGTGTGAAATTGTGTGTGTGTGTGTGTGTGTCGGTATCATGTGTGTGTGTGTGTGTGTGTGTGTGTTTCTATGGCGTTGCCTGTTTTCCATCTCATTATCCCCTGCTCCATCTCAGGTTATGCTCTGCTTATTATCCTTCACCATAAAAAGCCAACTCTACCATCACAACAACAAACACATGAGCAGTTGACCCACGGTTAGTTGGTCCTCGTCCATCAGCTCCACATTATGCCCAATACACTTTATGTCAGACGGCTGCATTCGGCCACACAGTTTTGGCCAGTTTTGGGTACTTTCTATACGTGCTACGAAGCATTGGCTGGTGCCCTCGCATATTTAATGAAAGAGGTGGCCTGCCTGGATTGGAATAATTTTTTCCAAATTCGATTTACCTATTCAAGGTCGATGCAGTGCTGTCAGTTCTTCACTTCTGAATGACCCCTTTCAATCTCGTCGTGGATCCATTTGGACTGATTTAGGTGAGCTATCCTGCTGCCAGTTTGAATAAGATTGCAAATAACTCTGGAGCATTTCCTGTGAGTGATTCACCTGAGAGCAGTTAGAAAAGAATAAAGACACTTTGAATAGCCTCTTGCCAATTGGCTGCCTCCCCGCCCTCCATTGTGGTGGCTCTTATTTAATGCGGCCACTGAGCTGTTCTGATCGCTATTTGGAGAGGGTTTAGACCTGTCAGGTGTGCGACCAACACACACACTCACAGAAACCCCCTGCCACACACAATCAAAAAAATGTAAAACACACACACACTCTCACTCTCACTCTCTCTCTCTCTCTCTCACTCACACTCGTACTCGTACTCGTACTCGTACTCACACACACACACACACACTCAAACAGAAACCCCCTGCCACACACGCAGAAACCACCCGCCACACACACACACCCTTCTAACCCTTCTAGATGGCATGGAGTGAAAGCTGGAGGATTATGGAGAATAAGTGAATATTCCTGTTGGGTAGGGCAGCTCCGAATTGCTTAACTTTCCCCACCACACATCGCCCTGGAAGGTCTGTGCAGCGGCAGGATCACCCACGGCCCAACGTAAACACCCCAGACAAGTGCGGTGATGTCCTGTAAGACGTATTGTGTTCCTCTAATGTGTTGCTCTCAATTGCAACCCAGTCAGATCTCCCGGCTCAACGGATTCCCACACACAACCTCTAAGCCGAGGTCTGTAGTACAAAGCGTACATAAATCTACCTGCACGCAACGGCAAATGCACACACTCACACACTTTGTTCATAGGCTTTATCAATATTAATGAGAGGTACTAGCACATCATGGCAGTATTGAAATTCGAAATACATGAAAAGGCATGGTGTGTGAGTTTGTGTGTGTGTGTGGGGGGCGAGTGATACGGTCTGCGTGGTCAATGACTATTTCAGAAAAGGATTTCCAATTGTTTATACCACCTTGCTGAGGCCTATTCTAGCTAATCCTAGTTTAGCTGGTCTAGGATCAGCTCGTCTCAGGGGAACTGACTGATGTAGAGGTGCACCGCCTTTTAATTTTGACTCTGTAACACCAGGAAGAACCAAGCTAACCTCCGACAGAGAGAGAGAGAGAGAGAGAGAGAGAGAGAGAGAGAGAGAGAGAGAGAGAGAGAGAGAGGGAGGGGGAGGGGGAGGGAGGGAGGGAGGGAGGGAGGGAGGGAGGGAGGGAGGGAGGGAGGGAGAGAGAGAGAGAGAGAGAGAGAGAGAGAGAGAGAGAGAGAGAGAGAGAGAGAGAGAGAGAGAGAGAGAGAGAGAGAGAGAGAGAGAGAGAGAGAGAGAGAGAGAGAGAGAGAGAGAGAGAGAGAGAGAGAGAGAGAGAGAGAGAGAGAACAGAGAGAGGGGCTAAAATGTAAAACGTGTATTACAAAGTGGGACCACTCGACTGATGTAAGCCCATTGTCATCGTG
>NC_044053.1:10522507-10572507 GCF_902167405.1 Gadus morhua
AGGGAAGGGAAAAACAGTGATGCTCTCGTTCTCGGTTGGCTTCTTTAGGGCCTTGGGGTGAACCATGAAGGACGCTTCTGTAGCACATGTCATAAACCCACGAGTGTGTGTACATGTGTGCGTGTGTGTGTACATGTGCGTGCTTGTCTGTGCGAGTGCGAGTGGGTATGAATCTCAATTTGCGGAGGGTAGTTTGGGAAAAGAAACAAGGGGAATCCAAAGTGCCGCAGCATAACATTTGGTTGCCGAGCAACAGGGGCCGCAAGCAGCAGCGGTAGCTAAGTTGTGAAAAAAAAAATCTTTCTGCATGACTCGCCATCTCTGATATGGTTTCAGCATGGCGGTTTGTGGGGAGGGGGGAGGGGGGTGGTTGAGTTTGGGAAGTGTCTCCACCTGCCCTGATTTGTCAGTGCTTGTGAACGACGAACAACGCAGAAGAACGGCGCTAACCTATTCTCTCGACGGTGGAGTTTGTGTATCAATGCGAGCGATGTCCATCTGTCTCTGTATCTGTTTATTTATTTATACATCTGTCTTGCACGTCCATCGTTGCTTATTTTGGTCGAGCTAGCGGGCTTGTTCGCAGTTGTTATTCAAAGATGAGGTCAGTCATGCCAATTGGAAATGACTAGTGGCCATGTTTAGAAGAGTGTATTTGTGTATTTGCCCCTTACTACTGTACTCCTCCCTCCGTTATTCACTCGGGCTGTCTTCCTTCCTTCTCCATCTCTTCCGACTCTATCTCTCTCTGTCTCTGTTCTTTTTGTTATTTTTTCCTTCCAGACTACTGCCTTCCTCTGTGTGTGTGTGTGTGTGTGTGTGTGTGTGTGTGTGTGTGTGTGTGTGTGTGTGTGTGTGTGTGTGTGTGTGTGTGTGTGTGTGTGTGTGTGTGTGTGTGTGTGTGTGTGTGCCAGCACACGTTTTGTACTGCAGCATAACTTGCACTTGAGACTTGTGTCTGTCAGTAGGCTGATTCCAGTCAATTTGTCAAACACTTTGGCTCACAAACAAACAGTGCAAGCCAAGAGGTCCCGCCCGCCCGCCCGCCAGCCAGTGGGAGAGGCCGAACGTCTGACAGACAGCATGTGTGGCCGGGGCTAATCCGGGTGCTCTCAACAGCTTTAGCCCTCCAGCTCTGTGTCACAAGGTGCATCTCCATTCAGCTTCTGGCAGGGGCACCACAGACACACAAATATAAACACGCACACACACACACTTTATTGAGCACTTTGACGTTGGCGTTCTTATCTGGAGCTCTTTACAACAGTAAAGTAGATGGTTAATCTACAGCAGTGGTTGTTCGACAGCAGTGGTTGTCAACTGATGTAAGGGTTGGAAAACGAACGGAAGTGACACACTCATGAAATGCCATGAGTGTGAAAACATTTAAACATGATCATTACAAATTGATGGATGGAAACAGTTGATTATGAAACATAACCTTAGACTGACTCTAGCTGTTGAGGGTCATTTGAGGAAGGAAACAAGGCACAACTTAAGTGTGTCTGAAACTCTTGACCCGTCGCTGGTGAAGTATTGTTGAAATGATGCTTATGGTGACGTTACGTTAAGACATTGTTTGAATTCAACAGAGCCTTCTTACAGCCTTCTTAAATACTTCATTCATATCCTGTTCCATGCATACTTTGCCCTTTTATTATTAAAAAGGTTTTTGAAACCTAGAATATTGAATATGATTTATTAAATAATATCAAGCACTATATTGCACTACAGCCCACTATATCCAACTATTTTCAACCATAACCCACTCTGTTCCAATATAGCCCATTATACTCTACTGGAGTCCACTATATTTCACTTCATCCAGCTTGTTTACAGGACATGGTGATAGCTACAAGTAGTGGACCTGGTGTTTGGTGGGGCCGCTAGCATCTAATGGACAGTCTGAAGACGCAACTTCCTCGGACAACCACCCAAATGAGGGGCTTTCGGCCCCGCCAAACACAGTGCGCTCCCGGCCTGATTACAGTGGAGCTGTGCACCAGCTGGGGAGCCCACATGTTGTGTACTGTAATGAGGCGAGGCGGTTCGCCGGGCCGCGCTCATGCACAGCGCTGGAATTTGCTCTCTCCTCCTTTGCTTCCGCTGAGCCCTCTAAATGACAGTGTCCTGCATGGTGGCGCACAGCAGCAGGGCCTGAAGCGGCCTGCGCGCCTCTTCACACGTTGGTATTACGCCACGCTTAACCATCCAAATGGATAATTAGCGGGGGCTACCTCCTCGCACCGCATCCTGTTCCAGAGTGAGTAGGGGGTGCGCTCCGTGCCGGCGTCTTTGTGCATGTGTTTATGTGTGTGTGTGTGTGTGTGTGTGTGGTTCTGTGTCTGTGTCCGCCTGTTTGGCCGTGCGTGTGTGTCCTCTTTATCTGCATTTGTGCGGGTCCCCCTGTTTGTCTGTTTGTGTGTGTTTTATTGTACTGGATATAAAGACCAAGGATGAGTTGGTGGAGTGGTAGTGAATTAACCTACATTTCCATTATATTTGAATGTATGCACATCATCATCTCATTTGACTAAGCAACAGGGAATTTAATCCCTGTTTAATCCCTTTCTGTACACAGCAAGAGAGGATCTTAGGATCATGTGTCGCCTGCAAATATCGATCTAACCTTTTAAGGCACAATGTGCATGGAAGCCTATGACATAAAGCGAGGCATCCTTTGCTTGCAAAACTCTTGTCTTTGGGAAACTTCACTTGTCAACCTGCTCTTTACTCTTAGTAATTTATGTTTCATCAATATGTCGAGGGGTTGTGCATCTTGCTCAAGGGCGCCTACTGGTAGCTTGTGGGCATTGGGAATCAAACACCAATATCTTTCGGTTTGCAGTGAAACGCCCTAAACTCTAGACCCTCCTTGACCCCGCCCCCTGCCCTCCATAGTACACTGAGGCAGAGGAGAACATGGCCTCATCCACATGAATCCCCCTTCATATAGATGAGTGCATGTCGAGGCCTTGGCGACATCATCGCTTGGCCCCCGCGACTCAGCACCCCTCATGGCGTTGACAGCACAAGGCCTTGTCTGAGAAGAGCAGCCTGCCGCTCGCCTGCTCAGCCCGCCCCAGTGGAATGTGCCCGTGGCCCAGCCATAGCCACCCCACAGACCTCCCTTGGCAGGTTCGCCAGCCGGGAGTGTGGGATGGGTCTACGGCAGACGCACTCCATACTCGATCTGTGTAACCCGAGGCGTGCGGAGGTGCAGACGTAGGCGGCTTTGCTACTTGTCTCTCTTGCAGATTCTATTCTTTAGTTCTTCGTATCTGGAATTAATGCGTGGCTGATTGAAAAGATCCCTGCATCATTAGTCACACGTAAACTGAATGGAAACGGGCTGTCGACTTCTCTGCCTTGGGCGGCACGGTCGCTTAACCTGCTGGTGCACTAACCATGTTGTCCTTGAAGCGACCTAGGTTCAATTCTGAACCTCGGGCCCATGCTACATGTCATGCCTTCTTATTCCTCAACCACTTTCCATTCTCTCGCCACTGTCCTCTCCATGAAAAAAGAGTCACAGCCCAGCTCAACTGTCGTTTTCATAGTGTAACACAACACCGCAAAGATGTTTCCCAAATAAATCTCATCATCTTTTCCTGTCTTTAAGAAGCATTACAGTTCTCAGCTTAACCCTGTGTGTGTGTGTGTGTGTGTGTGTGTGTGTGTGTGTGTGTGTGTGTGTGTGTGTGTGTGTGTGTGTGTGTGTGTGTGTGTGTGTGTGTGTGTGTGTGTGTGTGTGTGTGCATTACAGTTCTCAGCTTAACCCTGTGTGTGTGTGTGTGTGTGTGTGTGTGTGTGTGTGTGTGTGTGTGTGTGTGTGTGTGTGTGTGTGTGGGTACTCCGCTATCGGGACATCTTGAGTGACTGGCTGTCACAAGTCCTCGATTTCATCCATGACCAGCTTTGTCAGTTTGTCGTGAGAAGACAGATTATTCCTCTGTTTATCTTGCGCTCCGGTACAATCGGCCTCTATCTGTGCCCAGATTGATATCGGATCTCCGTGCTGTACATACCGCTGGCGTCACTCCGGCACTCGTTGGATGCCTTACGAGCATGCACGCCTCTTTGGTGTCCGGTGTCGGGCCCTCCAGGCAAATTCAGGTTCCCCCACCCCCCACCACCCACCGTACCACTGTGCCTTGAAACCAAGTCTGTTTAGCGAAGTGACTGGTGATGAGGCCATTAGTAAGAATAGGGTTGCATTCTAATACTGGAGAGTGTGAGAGTCAAAACAACAGCGCCCACAGGAAAGGGCTAAATAAAACGACCCATGTGACCCGGTTGAAATGTTAAGAAAAGGTCAAAGGCTCTATGTAAATTGCAATAACCAACCGGAGGCTTTGGTTGGTTGTTATGGTTTGTACGAATTAGCTCTTTCTGGTTCCTCTTCTGACTTGATCAGTAGTAACTTGTATAACGATCAGTATCTATGCGAACGCATAACATAGAATAATTATAACTTGTTGTTGTTGCTGCTAGTCGTTATTATCTACAGATTCAAACTGCGCTGGATGCGTTCTGTTCAAGCACTCAAAGACGCACTTCACGACAGCAGAGGAAAGCCCTTTGACATTACCACCAGAAATAAAAGCCTGTATTTGAGGGACTCTTCTCCACTGCCAACGTTAACAAAAGCACTGGCATGTTCCTTTACATTAGCCAAGCGCAAGCCTGCACTCCCCCCCCCAGCCGCCCTCCTTACCCATGGTACACAGGATTTAGAGAGAGAGAGAGAAAGCTCACAGCCCTGTCACTTTGAATGACTCCATGAATAGGTCAGAGCCATTTAGAGAACACTGTTTGGTTGTAAGCTGTTTTGACATGGGCTCTAATGCCTCTCTTGCACTTGGCCAGGGCTTTAGGTTCAGAACCCCATTCAGGACAAGGGGAACACGGCGGTGGCTGGCAGCTCATGCCTGCAGAGACAAGAGTGGTGCCTTTTCTCGCGGGCTGAAAGAGAATTCCTCCGACATGATGTGTCACCGACTCAGGAGCTGAGTGGGGATATCGGGTACTAAATGTTGATATTGCGATCCTTTGTTAGTCTCCCGATCCCTCAGTTTGATTGTCTGCCTGACATGGAGGGCTGTTCCAGGCTTAAGCTGTTTGCCTACGACTGTTCTGCCCGACTGTTTGTCAAGCGACCTGGCCGGCTGCTCAGCATTTGAGTGTCTGGTCTGTGTCATTATGGCTCTCTCTCTCCGCCCTATACACACGCCCATGTGTTGGCCCAAGCGTGTTTGCTTGTGTGCGGGTATATCCGTGTTACTGCTCATGACTTCTTGCCGATCCATGTTTCTGTATAATTCTCCCTTCCACCATGGGTTGCTCTCGCCATTCTTCTCGCTGCCCCTCTGGTTGTCGCAAGGAGGCTCGTTCTAACAGGAGGGAATCAACATTCAAATAAGTCACGGTAAAACCTCTTACCAACTGAACATGCAACTCTGGTAAAACCAACGAAACAGAGACTGGCTATTGCAGTATACACATTGAGAAGCTCCTCTAAAGGTAAAACCTGGTCAGAGCCTGAAACGGTTGTCAACCTTTTGAGCTTTCCGGAACGCTTTCAAATGGACGGCGATTAACGCTGGCAGTCGGGCCGGAAGGTATCCATTCATCTCGGTCGTTTTGTTTTATGGCCTTTCACTCGATTCTGTCACAAGCCGTGTATGCAAGCGTGCTCTTGTGACCGTCTATGTTAACTACATGTTTGCAGGTGAGATAAGCTGTAAGTCAATATAACGAGCGCTGTTTAGACCTTTGAGGTGGTTAAGGTTACGACATCATTGTTTTATCGTGGGTCATAAATTGCCATGACAAGCAAGTGAGGACAGCATGAGGCGCCTGTCATGCGTCTAACTTTCCCTCTGCGCGTGTGTCTTGGGTGTCATGATGATGGTGGCCGCCTTTATTGCTCAGCAAGTGGCGAAGATTTACTGACCGTCTGTCTACTCGTGTTGTATTGGGCCGCCTCTGACCTGACCTTTCTTTCTGCTATCTGACATTTCCTTGGCGTAATTCTGCTGCCACCGGCACTGATGTTCGATGTAAGGGATTGGGGATAAAGGTATTTGATAGTTGTATCTATGTATTATTTATATATAAATATATATAGGTTATAGGTGAACATACTTGGAGACATTTTCATGATAATTGGAAAGGAGTACTTTTAATGAATGATGTTATTATTTCCTTCTAAAGCTGATTATGGATGCCACTGCCACTGTATGTATTTATAACAACTGGCACCACAACATTTCAACTTCATGTGCAAACGCATACAAACGTCCTCACTCAGTAACCCATAGCAAAAGCAGGGCACACGGATGGAGGGACGTCCCCGCTCATTCTCCATTCTGTTGGTATGCAGGACTCTGAGATGTGGGCCTGGATCACTCTGAAGGAACATGTGCTTGGCCAATGGAAATATTGGTCTCTAAGATTCAGATTGTCATAATTGTTTGTGTTTGACTGTTTCAAAAGAACAAACTCAAATTCCAACATATCCCAGTTACCTGTTTAAGTATAAACATGTGTAACTGGGAAAGGCATCACAGTGTGGACAATCAGCAGTCTCTTGATCCCTTTCTAAGTTCATATTCGATGGATACCACTTTGCATTGGCTTGAGTAAATAATGACACATCACTACTGTAGTATTTTGCATGACAGTCTTAACAGCACAGCATGGTAACGGACCAATTAACCAAACATTTTTTTATGAAATCATACTTCAGCTGTAAGCTGACAGGACCACATGATGTCTACTTCAGTGTGTGTGTGTGTGTGTGTGTGTGTGCGTGTGTGTGTGTGCGTGTGTGTGTGTGTGTTTATGTTTGCGTGTGTTTGTGTATGTGCCTTTGTTTGTGTGTGTGTCTTATATGTTAAGATGTATCCGGTGAGATCACAGCACTGGGTTTCTGGCAACCTCCTTAGAGGCACTAGTCTAACTTTCCAAGAAGAAGAAGGGGAAGCCCTCATGTGAACTTCTCTCCCCTTGTTACTCTAGCAATAACCAGGGATTATGACACCAATCTGGCAACGCAAAACTGGATCAGGATCCCCTGTTCAGCATTGATGGATAAATAATACTTTGGAATGCACGCACAAATACACTCTACATGCTTGCATGTTCCTACATGCACGCATGCACAGCAAAGACACGTGCTCCCAAATTCACAAACATTCACACAAACACCAGCCCACCCAAAGAAACACACACATACACACGCACACACACATGTCCCAGTAACACATCAAAGTGTGCAGGGGACAAATATACATGCACGCACGCACACACACACACACACACAAACACATGCACGCATGTACAGTCACGCACACACACACACACACACACACACACACACACACACACACACACACACACACACACACACACACACACACACACACACACACACACACACACACACACACACACACACACACACTCTTACATAAAAGAGAGACCACATAGGGATTACTCTCTGTCAAACTAGTTTTATGTTGGGTTGCTTGTTTGTTTACTGGCGGCTAGTTTTTTGAGTTTGAACCGTTCGCCTACGTAAAACTAAACACGCAGGGAGGAAAAACGTCTATTCTTTCCCTTTGGTTTGTATTTTGGTATTGGGTTTCTCATGGGTAAAATATTTCTTAGAGAGATTTCCATCTCTCTAAGAAAGTTTATATGCTACACCATTTAATATCGAGTCTTGGTTGTAGTTTTGCTACTTTTCATAACTTCGATTAGGATCCCAGCTGAGCTTTGCTGAGTCACACATCACTGTGTGAAATGCACGGCAAACCATCTGATCCATTCCTTATCTTCACAGAAGCATGCCATATCATTGTGTCCTGGGAGGAACAGACGAATCTTAGCAGATGGCTGTGCTGTGCATTAGTGCCATCTATTGGTAAGGGACTGTCACGACATGCAGTATGCTTGCCAAACTTGGAAGGTTTGGTGGGGCTCTTTGACCGCAAGAACAAGAGGCTTTGAATCGGAACAATTCAGATCACAAACACAGCCTTGAATCCTTCCAGCTAGCGGCCTGACCATCGCACGGCCCACATCAACGCTGCAACACAAGCACCAATCACCAGTCATCCATTACTGCCAAGGAGCGTTTTGTGTGCTTTCTCTGTACGTCTAATCCATCTCAACCAAGACACCTGCCCAGGTAATTGTTCCTTGACAATTAAAATCACCAGCCGATTCATCCTTATTTTGATTTATGTAATCAAACCCTCCCCTGCGCCCTTGTGCTAGTGGCTGTAGCTCTTAAGGCTCTTTGTGCGATAATTACATGTATCGAATGGAGCAAATAAAGACTGCAGCTGGCTCACTTCTGTGTGTACAGTACCAGAGAGCTCGTAAACATTGTGTTTATTACAAAAGATGACACAATAAGGCCTGCCGTCGGCTTTCAGATGCGCTGGTTAAATAGAGGCCCTGTAGCGAACGGCGTGCCGGACGATAAACACACACACACACACACACACACACACACACACACACACACACACACACACACACACACACACACACACACACACACACACACACACACACACACACGCATGCGCGCGTGCGCCCACGCATACACTTTAAAGCAGTGTGTTGATACACTGTATCCGCCGAACGAACAATTCACCTGCCGCCGTCTCTCAGCGCGCCCATTCACGGCCACAACGGCGCTCTCTGGCGGCTCAGTCGCACGTGTCATCACCTGACATTATTGATCAAGGCTCAGGTGCAAAGTGGAGGTTCCTGCCGGACACCTCGCCTGCTTGGCGCAACGCCTGCCCACCTCCCCCCTTTTTTTTAAAGCCATGTATCTCTCTGTGGGTATTGTGATGCTCTTTTTATTTTTTCTAAGGGTGTCCCGGACCTGTAAACAATAGGGCCTGAAAGCAGCCGTGCCCGGTGTACCGCTCTTGACAAAAGGCCCCAATGAAAACAAAACGTTTTAAAAACTGTAGCTACATAGCCTGCTTTCAGTGCAAGGCAAACATGAGCGCTAAGGTGATCCTAGCTAACCCCTCCCCCCCCCCCCCACCCCCAGGTGCCCACCGTCCATGTCTAGTGTCATCCGCTGACAGCTTCTGTTAGAGCTCCTTTGTGCCTGGACATGACCATCGAGGAGGGCGGTGGGGGAGAAGAGGAGGAGGGGGGGAGGGAGGAGGAGGAGGAGGAAGAGGAAGAAGAGAGAGGAGGGGAACACTGTTAAACGTAAAAAGAAGACATTGGTGGCCTTTTCTCTTTTTCTCCATCTCTATTTTCTCCACCCCTCTCCCCCTCTGTCCTTTGCCATCGCTCCCTTTTCCTCCTTCACCCCGCTGTCCTACTCCACGGACCTCTTGAGCTGGCCACAGCTGCCCTCCCTCCCCTCCGGCCCCGGCCTGCGAAGCAGAGAAGAGTGGAGTGGGAGATGGGTGGACGAGGGGAGGAGGTGGTGGATCGGAGGTGTGAGGGGGAGGCGGTGGGGGGGGGGGGGGGGGGGGGGACACGAGGGGAAAGCAGGGCTTAGCGGCTCCCTCCCAGCCACAGCATCAGAGACAGGTGCGAGGCTAAGATATGAGAGGAGCTCATAACGGCGCTGACAGACAAGTTGCTCTGCGACAGAGGCCTGGCCGGAGAACCCCCCCCCCCCCTCAGCTCCGCATCTCCCGCCCGCCTCCCCTGCCCCCCCCCCCCCGCTCCCTGCCCACCTCTCGGCCTCCACAGCCACTCAAACTGCCCTCCCCGGCTTCCCCTGGTTCTACTGAGTCTTATCTTCTGCCTGTGGTCGGGCACGCACAGACCTTGTGGCCCTATGTGTTTACACATGGTGGAATCGGAGCATTTCCAGTCTGCGCTGCAGGCGGGACTATAAAACCTCATTTTAGCATCCTTGGGCAAGACGACACCTGAAGCACATTTCCTTTAGCACTGTATCTTTTTACTCACTTCAACAAGTCTATATTGTTCATTTCATATCAAATCTTCCCCAAAACATTCAATTTTGTTATGGGGGGGGGGGTTCAAGGTTTTTCCTCATGAGAAATGCCAGAGGTCAGTGAGGTTAGAGAGACAAAGCCCTCTGTGACGGGAGTGGAAGCCCTGTGTGCCAGGGATGACAGACGGCAGGAGCTGATTGGCTAGTTCCTGCACGGATGGGATTTGCTGTCAACAGGTCCCAATTAGTCCAATCAGAGTGGAAGGAAATGGCACAGAAAGGATACTTTGTTGGTGCCACTGTTTGTGAAGCTGAAGGCAAAAACAAAACACAATCGCTTGTTCTTTTCTTCCCTCCCCATTGACCCGTACCAGATTCTATGGGGACAAATTAACTTGGGATCTGGTTCTGTTGCTGTGGTGCTTTGTTGACACATGCTGGAGTAACGCGTCGGTGCTGGATGTGGTAGTGGAGGTGGTGGTGGTGGCGGGGGGCATCGCCATTGTCCTGTTGGAGGCCTTTAATGTTGCTGTTGATGTAAATATTGCCTTCTGTATGTGCTATTGTGTCTGAACAGAATTCAATGAACACAGAGCGTTCTTCCTGTTGCAAATGTGTCATCGACATTTGAGATTACGTGCGAATGCATCCCCGAACTGGCAAGCGTGAGTTCACATTGAAACATCATTGTTATTTTTGTGTTATGAAAAAATATAGAATTTATAAAAAACTGCTCTAAATTCATGTGCCACAATCTGAGTCATAAACCTGGAAGTAGAAATGTGGGAATGTTTTCCCTCTGCTGCGAGAAAAGGAACAGTTCACATGTATTGGTGCTTTCAGATGATTAGTAAGCCTTCACCTTGATTTTCAACTACCCTTGACGATAATTAAATAGTAAGGGCAAGTTGAATCACTGCGGTTTTTGGAATATGAATTAAATAAAGACAGGAAAAAGGGGTCACAGTTTCAAGAGCTTAACACTAATCCTATGAATATAATATTTAACTTAATTTCCAACGCTGGGACTCTGAGGGCGAGTATCTTATCAACCAGGAGCTAGTGAGTGATGGTACTCTGAACCTTGACCTGAGGAAGTCAACGAGATAGAGAGCCAGTGTAGGTCTGATTCACGGGAAGACTATCAATGGGGTCTCGGTACGCGCAATGGTAGGGGTGAGGACGGATGGGTAATTGGGGAGGTGTGCTGTAGAGGTCTTTTCTCTCGTTACATGGCCAAACCCTCCTACTTTACAAGGGCAGGGCAAGGATCATTAAAAAAAACCTGCCATGAATCGCCTCTTTGAGTTCTAAAAGACCGCTGGCTAAAAGCTATTTGGTATGGAGGACATTTTGTCCACATGTATTTTTATGAGATCGTCTCTCCACATATGTTGTTTCAGAAGCTAATATTGTTTTTTTGTTTAAATAAAATGTAAGCGACTCGCTCAAAGGCATTATGTTTGGCACAGGAGGATAGTCTAGACTCCCTGCTCAAAGGGTTCAGGATTTGGACCCCAATGCCCGCAGTCTACCTGTAGGAATCCTTGAGCAAGATACCTGACTCTTTACCTGCAAAAAAAACCCCACTCTCAGTCACTTTGGATAAAAGCGTCTGTAAAATAACTTAATAGTACATATTTCCAAATTGGTGGCTTATTTTGAGAGGCTGAGATATGATCTTTGCCTCTGAGGTCTGCGGTCCGCCGGCCACAGTTTGATGAGTCAACCAGCGATGAATCACCAAAGAAAAACAACAGTCCTACTGAACGCGGAGAGACTGATCCTAACCGAACGGCTCTTCTACCACGGCGTCCAAAGTAAATCTCCACGTCAGTCTGTGCCATCCGTCTGACCTTTTGAGGTCGTAAAGAAATGTTGTTTTTACATATTCCATATTTACATTTGTAATTTTTTGTCTGAAGAGCAACAATGTCTTGGCATTTGGGGTATTTTGGGGGTGGTTTGATGCCTTTTTTTGATGCGTTTTAAGCCCTCACTAATATTATTGTACAAGTCTTTTTATTTGGGCGTAAACTTCAGAATGACCAATATGGCGGTCAAATACCAGCCTTCCATGGCGGCCTGCTCCCGAATTCCTCTAATATGAAGTTTGTTTTTCTACTGTGATATGTCCAGCGCCACATTAATACTGTTGGGTGAACTGTTGATTCTGCTTTGTCAGGCACCGTGTTTTCTTGGTTCCCCATTTGCAGTTTGAATGTTGACAATTGAGCGTCATATTTTCCTGTTTGGTACTACGTACTTTCCAAGCCCACACTTGGCACAAGCTTATTCAGTGTTAAAATCACAGCAAGCAGGTCTAGGTAGTGTATCTAACAATAATGTAAAAATATTTTGACACTGCTCTAATAACTAAAGCTTAGTTGTTGGCAGACATGTTATTAACTATTTTCTCTCGACAAAAGAATGGATATGTATTTAAAAATACGTCAAAGTCACTTACAATGTCATACTGTCATCACACAGCAACTTTTATTTTGCATCGCCATGGTGAACAAAGCTTAATTAAACACTTTCTTGGCCATTCCTGCAGCTAAACATTTGGCAATTAATAAGCTGTCATCTGATCCTTCGTACCTCCTTCTGTTGTGTCTTTCCTCGCTACTGCCCTGATCACACGATTAGACAACCATCTGTTCTTGTGCGTAGACACAACTAAGTATAAATATTGTCACACACAAAAATGATATTCTCAACTTTCATGAGCAACACAATTATGAGCTTGGCTTGAGAGTTTGGTGCAGAATAAGAAAAGGCCTCACAAGAGCACCTAGAGATTTTTCCTGGCTGGATTGCGGCACGCGGCAGGGTCTGTGGGTCTGGTTGAAAAGTGATACCAGTAGTGGTAGGCTTGGTGCTGGGTTCGTTCTAGGGTTCACCATCAAACCTGACGATGTCAAGCGTTTCTGCTTTTCCTAGAAGCCAAAGTCAGAGGAGGACACTGAAGAATCTATTTAAGATCAAAGCTCTGAGATCAAAAGGGAATCGTTTTTTCCATATGAGAACACTTTACCGACAGTTCCCCTGAATCGTCAGCAATGTGCTTCTCTAGAATCCCATCCAGACCCTGAAGACTTTCTGGCACACGTGGGGGCCCCCGCTGTCGCCTCACCCGGGTCAGGGCATCCACTCTAGCTGCTCCAGGGGCCCCACCCAGCCGTACTCTCTCTGTTCCCAGGGCCATTAATCACTAGTCCAGTGGGGGCCAATCGTAGGCCGCTGAGGCGACTGTCATCCCGACTTCCTGTGTCTACAACAGGACCTTGAGTCAGGGCGCCTGTGGACACTCCTGTCTGAAAATGAAATCGCCGGTATTAATTACCTGTGGACTTCGTCTTACCAGTGGACTTCGTTTCGTGGTACCAAGGGTCAATTCTATAAAGATATTTTATAGAAAGTATTCCCACATTTTTCTTCGCCTCCCGTTTTCCTAAACATTAGGCCAAAGGCTGATCACTAACATCAAGCCGAAGGCTGAACACTGAACTCTGTTCTATAGGGTGAACAGAGTTTTCTTCACACAACCAGGGAAAAATGGTTTACAAATAGCTAAAATAAGGGCCTTGATGTTAGCTCTGTCTGTTTGTTAGTATTTTGTGTTTGATGCAACCATGTCTTAGTTTGTCTTCCCACAGTCAGACACAATTAAGATTGGTACAGTTAATGCATAACTGATAACCAAGTTCATTATAAGAAACCTAAACCAAAAGTACATGGCTTGACAAGGTGGAGCCAGCTCTTGAACTGACTCTAAATGGACCAATGGTTCCACCTTTACACGCCCAAGGCGGCGGTCTAACCAGGAAGTGTCCCTTAGTGCTTCAGGAAGTGGGAATGTTTCTGTCCTGAAGCCTAAACATTCTTTGAACGTTAAACATGTCTGACAAATCCTTCAAAAGGGGACCTTTGATGCTGTGAGTGATGCATCAAAAACGGGTAGTCCACACACACGCACGCACACGCAGACAGACACACTTATGACAATCCAAAGGGACAAAACAAGTCCACCTGTCAATCAAACACTGCCTTGGGCTGGTTAGCCTGTCCATCTGGGATTGAAATGAGATGTATACTATGGTGCATGATTTACTCCTGATAGAGCTGCCAGAACACGAACACACACACACACACACACACACACGAACACACACACGAACACACACACACACACACACACACACACACACACACACACACACACACACACACACACACACACACACACACACACACACACACACACACATACGTAACTGTGTAGTGTTTAAGACATACACAGTTTCCTGGTGACATACAATATGGTGGTTGCGTTATGCTTCAAATGGGTGCCTTATACACCTTTCAGTAGATTACAACTATAGGCCTTCATTAAAGTAACATGCATAACAAATAAATCGGTGTAAGTTAGACCCGAAATTGCATCGAGTTTGCTCTCACACACACACACACACACACACACACACACACACACACACACACACACACACACACACACACACACACACACACACACACACACACACACACACACACACACACAAACACACCCGCGTACACGCAAACGCACACGCACACACATGCGGACAGTACCCTTGTGGTGGCCAGGGGCTAGATGAATGAGGTCCCTTGGGCCTTGTAGCTGTGTAATTTATGGTCAAACAGAAAGCGTAGGGACAGGGAGTTATGGTCTGTGAACTGCTTGTGTTGGCTGCCCCATAAACGGCTTCACCTTGTCAGGTTCCCCAGTCTGCACACTAAGCAGTCTGTCCCCGATCTGTGTCTGTGTGTGTGTGTGTGTGTGTGTGTGTGTTTGTGATAGCAGTCTTTGCTGGAAATATGCTGCATTCCATATGGGTGGCCTATTTGCAGGCCACAGTAACTTGATTGAGTAATGCGCAGTATGAAGGAAAATGCCGTTGTAATCCTATGATGGTGTTTGCCATGTCTTGGTTTCATCAAATACCAACATATTTAACTATTGACAGTTTTGAGTCTGTGAGTGAAATGTTGTTCTTTTTTTTTTTCTAATGCTCCCCTTAGCATTATGAATGCTAAGGGGAGCATTAGAAAAAAATGTTTAGCAATTAAAACCCACTACAATCATAATTCCTTATGTGGTATGTATTTAGGTAAGGAATTAGGAAGTAGAATAAAGACTTTTGATTTATTTGAAAAAGTTTCTCTCAATAACTTGACTCAGGACAGATATTTACAACATCTGAGGTTCCAGTTTTGTTTCCGCTGATGCCGACCAAAATCAGCGATACCACGCAGTCACTGTAATCCACGACATTCAAGAAGGCACCGTTCCCCCAAACGATTCTCAAAATGGATACAGCAAATAAACAAACTCCTCCTGTTTCAAAACACGATAATTAACATTCACAGCCATGTTCTTCCCTCTCACAATTTGTCAAACTCTGACCATGGCGGCAGCTGGAATCAACCGGGAGTCCAACTTTGCCGGACCTACCGCACAAAAAAATCTTTATAATTGCAGATAATTCCGTGGTAATCCGATGCCTCCCCTGAAACATGGCGGCATGCTAGCGGATGCGTGAGATGGCGCCGTTGACCCAGCTTGTTTCCCAGGCTGTTTTTAGACGTGTTATGGTTGCGGCCATCGTTGATAATGCCAAGGTCACGGCTTCTAGATGGCGTTTCCACTATTAGCCCTCATTATACCTCATTAGTCCTCAGCTGCTTGTCTCTTCACCCTGCCACACACACACACACACACACACACACACACACACACACACACACACACACACACACACACACACACACACACACACACACACACACACAGACACACACGTCTTTCTGAATCGTCTTCTCTCGACAGTGGGATGGGTGACATAAGCACACCCCGGCCCCCACCACCACCCCGTTTTCCCTCCCATGGCAAATGGCAAACAGAGGCGGTGGTTGAGTGTGTGTGTGTGTGTGTGTGTGTGTGTGTGTGTGTGTGTGTGTGTGTGTGTGTGTGTGTGTGTGTGTGGGGGGGACGGGGGACCGGGTACGGGGGACGGGTTCGGGCTGTTTGGTAAACGGAGAAGGCTGGGAGCTTTGAGAGGGGGAGGGGGAAGGGGTGAGGAGTGGAGGGGCATCGGGCAGCAGGTGGCTCTGTTTTCAGCTCTCAGCGGGCATAACCTCCAACCCCCCCCCCCAATCACCCAACTGCCCCAACATGCAATGACCACAGGGCGAGCTAGTTAGCACTGCCTTCGGGGGGGTCAAACCGCCTCGGGGATACCCCATCCAACAAGTTCCCCGACAGCTCGGAACAAGCCGCTCCCGGCTGGGTCGGGGCGCGGCGTGGGCGGGGGGGGGGGGCGAGGGACACGGGTCAAGGGAGGGTGAGACTAAGAGGGTGCAGGAGGATGTGGGGGTCTTGTGGGGGAGGACATGGCCATGCCGGGCCCAGCTTGGTCCTTCCTCCAGGCCCTTCGTTCCGTGGAGCTCAATGCGAACAGAAATATTAATTCCCTGTCAAGGCGACCCCAAAATTAGGGCCTGCCTATTTCCTGGAATTAAACACTGTTGCCGTTTTTGGATTTTAAAGCAATTTCGAGTTCAAGTATAGTATAAAAGATTTCTGTGGCCGCCTGGGGTTTCACATGTCAACCCAGTCCCGGTTGTACCCTTTGTTGAATTCACGGCTGGATGAAACCGTTTCTTTGAGTTCAATGGAAATTAAAATGTGATGAAATTTGAAAAAACCTCTGATAGAAGTGAAGTTACTTTCTTCTGCCATTATGCAGTGTGAGTGGCTCTCCAGCGTCATCTCACTGTGAACGGCAGCACACCTGTGGCATTTCTTCTGATGTACGGACCTCCCTTCAGTCCGTCTCCCTGGTGCTGCGGTATGTTTCATGTCCAGTAACATGCGACGGAGGGGGGGGGGGACCCAAGAATCTTGGATCACGTTCCCAGCACACTTCATCTTATCTCCAACCTTTTGTATATGGCTGTCAGGGTCACAACGAGAGAGAGAGAGAGAGAGAGAGAGAGAGAGAGAGAGAGAGAGAGAGAGAGAGAGAGAGAGAGAGAGAGAGAGAGAGAGAGAGAGAGAGAGAGAGAGAGAGAGAGAGAGAGAGAGAGAGAGAGAGAGAGAGAGAGGGGGGAGTTGGACGTTCATTACAGCTTTCCCAGTGCACGTGCTAACACAGATTGATATCTCCTACATGTGTCAACACACACATGCAGACACATGCGCGTACACACATGGAACTGTTCAGGACGTTGTACAGCATGTGCGGGTTCTCGACGGGTCACAGAGAAGTATCAGGTAAGGGTCTGGGGCTATTTATGAGACTACAAAGGTTCCTGTCTCACTGGGCCCAGATTAATGAACACTCTTTTCCTTCTGGCTGGCCAAGGCTACGGTAGTCCAGTCCCCTGCTACACCTGTTCCCTCTGTCTTACAGTGTTTTTCTGAGGGCCCCTGGGCGATTCATGAGCAGCCCTATCCACTGCCCGACTTAAATTCAAAATAGTCAACTGAGGCTCCGTGTCGAGTGTGTGAGTGTATATTGAGCAAACATAATGTAACCTTTTCGAACTCTAAAATGCCATCTCAGGGCATAGAAGCGTGAGCAACAGTCTGGCAACGGATGATTCCCTGAGTAAAAGCACACACAACGCTTGAGGTCTTGGTGCAGCCTCCATTAGCAAGCAGCCAGCTACAGTACAGCTGAACAGCTCCATAAATCATGGCTGCTGGAGCCCAGGGGAAGACCACACAATGACCAGAGCTAGCCTTGTGCTCCCAGGGGGAGCTCCGGGTGGGTGGATCGTGTGATTTATTTATATATTTTTTCTGTTGAAGCTCAGCAGTTCAGATTAGCCTAGTCTGTCGAATGTATGACGGCAACTTAGAGGTGTATGGCATCACCCCCCTACAGAAGTACACTCTGAACTGGGGGTTTCTCAACGGGGACGGTACCGCCCCCCGGTGGGCCTTTGTAGGATGAAGGGGTGCCCTGAGACCAAACCCTTAAAAGGGAGGCGTAAAGTGTTAAAAGAGGCATTAATTTAGAATTCTGAATGTCTGAAAATTCAATTTTTCCTTTCAAATAAAATGCTGGTATATTTTCATTTCGAGCCAAATGTTTTGTTCTGTAGGGGAAACGCAGCTCGGGATCGGGTGTTCATTAATCAAACCTATTTCTAGCTTCTTATTGGCTGTTCTAGCTTGTGGGCCTACCCATAGCATTAGTTTCTTGACAGAGTTTTTGAGAGTCGATCGAACATTCGGATTTACGTATCGTTTGATTTGAGTTTCTATTATTATTTGAATTGATTGGCTCTGATCTGTTTTTGCAATGTTTCTCAAAGGCAAACTATTGACAGATGGACCAGTATGAAACAATAAACGTTGAATAAACTGGTAGCCTGAAAAAAAAAGGTCTGTACAGGGCCATAGGTGAACTACTGATCATTCATGTGACCCTCTTTATAAGTTGTAACGTCAAGACTATTTCAAGGCATCCTAGAACAAGAGAGGCCTATAACATGGCCAATTAAGAAATTAATCGAAAACTGCTTTGGATAAAACTGTCTTCTAAATTCGTAAATAGTAATATATGGCTGCTCTGCTAATTAACAAGATGGATGGGATGGAAACACAATTGCCTGTTAATGGCTTACAAATAAAATGTAATAGAGAAATGCATTACGAAGATTAAAGAAAGTCTTGGCTCCAATGTAGATCTTCTTTTGGCTAGTGTTTGACTAAAGTGTGTTAAAGGGCTGTAAATGGGATGTTTGTTAAGTGTAGCTCTAGTGATTCTGTGTTTGACGACAAGAACAACAGGGTATGCTAACACTACTACGGCACGCTAGGCGTCACTGATATTTCTTATCTTTTCTTGCGATTCTCGATGAAAGAATGCTGTCTACCTGCACCTGCAGAACACAGCTCAAGTTGTTTACACCTTGAAAAAAGTTTATTTACAACCCCTTTTTACCCATCAACACCAGCCGAAACGTGACACTGCACACCTTGTAGCTAAAGTTAGCCGCAAATAAATTCCTCCGGTCCTCCCCACCAGTATTTTGTCATTTCTGGCGGGTGGGGTTACTACGTTTTCTCTGTGTGTGTGTGTGCGTGTGTGCGTGCGTGCGTGCGTGCGTGCGTGCGTGTGTGTGTGTGTGTGCGTGCAAGACATTGTGTGTTTTCCATGTGTGTGCATGTGTGCACGTGTACCTGTGCACGCAACAGCGGCAGCAACTTAGCGGGGGTGTGATAGCTATCTGGGGCCATACATCAAGCCCGGTGTGGCAGTGGGCCTGTGTAATTATCAGGTCTCAATGGGACGCTGTGTTATTTTTGCCCTGGGTGAGATGCTTATCGGGGCCCTGTCAGCAGGCACCTGGATGGATGGCCCCAGCCCCCTCGCTCCTCCAGCTCACCTTCCCGCCTCGCCAAGACAAACTAGGCTGCCTCTCGTAGGGCCCGCTACCCTTGGTTCTGCTGCTGGCTCGCAGACAAAGTAGTTCTCTCCAGAGAGTGTAAAAATATATTTGTATGCATATTATAATCTAACATATTATGTGACACCGTTTAAACGAACCGTACAAAAATAGTCCCTGTGATTCATCAGGCCTATGGGTAACTAATGCAGCGGTCAAGAGTATCGGTGAACTATATTTTCTCCTTTGTACGATGTTAAGAATAACGTTTCATAGTTTAAGATACATATCGTGTAGGTTTGACCTCAGAGAAGCACATTGTGTCGTGCATCATAGATGATGATGATACGACGATACAGACGTTGTCTACAGATGAAATCGCGCATTACATGTGATTTAATACAGTACATCATCTTATGGACAGTGTCGTTTTGGAGCTAGCGCCATGATGCGTTGTGGTACAAAGCACATTGCGGTGTAATCAATCTATCCAGCTCCTTGGATTAATGGCCATGTGGTTTTTAGGTTCAGAGATAAGCATTTCAAAAATGATCCTATCCTATTCTGTTAGTCTCTGTTCTATCCCATTGTGCGCTACTCCTGTGATTCATGTTTGGTGATTGCATCTGGGCTCGTACAGATCCACAGAGCTTTCTTCATAAGCCTCTGAGCCGCCAGTTTGCCTGGCAGCGGACAGCTCTGCTGTGAGATAAGCTGTTTAGCTGCTGTCTCTGGGCAGTGACACTCCGATAACACACAGAGATGTTCAGCCCTCCGCCGCAGACGCTCCGTGTGTCTCCGGGTCTCTGCAGGGGCAGCGGGCTGAAGTCCCAGGGAAGCGCTGTCCGAAATCTGCCCCTGAGCTCATTGAGTTGTCCTGTGTCATGACACACACAGGTGAACATACACACGCATGCACGCGGGCACACACAGGTAATTAAATACACCGCATGCACGCACGCACGCACGCACGCACGCACGCACGCACGCACGCACACACACACACAGTAGAACAGCAGAACAACCAATCAATACAATAACATACGAACAGCAGTAGCGTGCAAACCATTACGAACACAAACACAGAAGTAGACGGAGGATTACATAGCAGTATACACCACATAAGTACACATACTCAGACACCCCATGGGAAAGCTCACCCCGGGACCCCTGGGCTCCGGGGCTCTTTACTATTATTTCTCGTGCCGGTCTCTGAGAGAGAATGGGTTTATTCGCTCTTATGATCAAAAGACAACCAGTGGGGAGCCTGCCGGTGCTTGGGCTTCAGCAGGTCAGCTGTCCCTTCTGCCCACGGTGCCATGCCGCGGGAGAAATCCTGGGGATTTCGGACCTGAAATAAATCAGAGTTTGCTGCTGAGAATGGGCTGCTAGTGACACCAGGGGGGGGTGCAGAATGACCCAATCAGACTCAACGGACTAAACTCTCTCAGCTGGATCAAAGCCCCCTTTTTTGGTGTTGAAACCCAACTCAAGGTTTTTTTGGACTTGGATTATGTATTACCTTTGGGATTGGTTTCAGTGTGTGACTGACACCGTCTGAAATACCCTCTGAAAGCTGCCGCTTACCACAACTGTTTTATTCAGTTGAAAAGGCACGCAGCCTTCGCATCCTCGAGCCATGAAACGTTTGTATCTCAAGAAGGCTCTTACGGTTAATGTCTGTCTTTATTTCACTCGATGTGCAGTAAGCTCAGTCCCACGACTGTTGCTTTATGGATTTACTTTTATACTCTAAATTAGGTCTGGGGAGAGGATATGGATTTCCAAAATGTATACCCTTGATTCCTAATTATCTTCCTCAAATAAAGTAGTGGAAAATGTATGCTAAATACCTGCAGGCCCGGATTGGATTAGTTAGCCTTGATTTGAGTTGGATTTGATTCTAATACCAATACATTTTATATTTCACACCTTGATGAGTTTCTCTATGAATCTTCTGGCCTTGTAGAATTCTAGAAGGTCAAATGAAGTTTTCTTACAGGGAATTATAGTATTGCATATTTAATTAAGTAACATAATCTCACTCTATAATAACAGTTGCTTTCTATTCATCTCTCTCTCTCTCTCTCTCTCTCTCTCTCTCTCTCTCTCTCTCTCTCTCTCTCTCTCTCTCTCTCTCTCTCTCTCTCTCCCCCCACACCCATCACACAGTGACATCGTGGTTGCTGGTGGTGGCTTCTTCTTTGCTTTTAACCAGTCCATTAGGGAAGACAGCCCTTATCCAGTGGACCCTAGCAGTTTAAAACGGCGTGACCCCTGCCCTTGACCTATAACCTCCCCCCTCCCCCACCATGCCGGCCCAGTTGTCCCCAGCGCCTCAATGGAGGATAGGGTTACATTCATTAACAAATATTTGTCTGTTTGCTGCACTAATAAGGCCCTGCGAGTCAATTCAAGTTGTTTCTTCTGCAGGCTGCCGTTGTCAATCAGAAGGGGCTCTGGTTCACCAGTAGGGCATTAGCGGCACATGATACCTGTGATTAAACAGACATTAAATGTCTCTGGCAATGTGTATACAGAGGGTATACTCATGGTCCATGCTCGTTTCTAGGAGGGAGAGAGATAGTGGCTGAGGCATAGGGTGACAAAAAGAGGGAGACAGAGAGAGAGAGACAAAAAGAGAGATGACGATGAGAGAGAGAGAGAGAGAGAGAGGGGAGAGAGGGAGAGGGAGAGGGAGAGGGAGACAGAGGTAAAGGGATATTGGCTGAATCAAAAGGAGTCAGAAATAGAAAGAGTGAGGCAAAGATCTCTTGCTCCCCCTCATGTTAAGTGTTGGTATCACAGATCAACAGGTCCTCCTTAAAACGGCATGAATCAAAAGCTTGGTTAAGTAATAAAAGTTTAATCATTTATGTTCACCATCTTTGGAATAAAAGCTCTCCATGAGAGAATCTAAATCCACACTTGTGTCTGACAGCATGTGTCTAACTGTCTTGCTGCCCGTATATATTGTATTGTGTACTATTTGTATACTGTGTCTGGGAGAATTCAGGTGTGCATGTTTGGGGCATTCACTCTTTCCTTTTTGTGGCTGCATTTGTGTCTATTTATATCCTTATATATTCTGTACATATCTAGGATGTGTATTTCTGCATGTTTGTATGTCTTCAGGTGTGTTTGCAGGAGTGCATTAGGGTTGGTACTTGATCAATTCTGTGCGAGCCCGGAGGGCTTGTGCACACACACACACACACACACACACACACAGACACACACACACACAGACACACAGACACAGACACACACAAACACACTACAAGATGGTTGTTCATCTGGAACGCTGGATCTGCATGAAGGTGATGAGAGTGCACGGCTGCAGAGCGTTGATGAGGGAAGCAGATAATGTTCCTCAACAAGAACTAACAGACGTGACCACTGGCTCATCGGATAAGTCTGAAGATGTGCGTTGAAAAGTCACATAGATGGCACACAGTGAGGTGGAACCGAGACAATTCATCTTCTTCACCTAGGGGCTGCTCACTGAGGGAATAGTTTGTGTTGATATTGTGTGTGCATGGGATCACACAGAATCACCTGGTATGTCCTTTTTCTCCTCACAACACCCAGTGTCTACCTGTGCTCCCTATTTGTTTAACCGCAGGGCTAACAACTCCGATACACATTATCATGTATGTTTATTCAGCAGGCAGTTTTATCCAAAGCTACTTAAAAGTGAAGGTGAAAACACAGCATTTAATCAATAGTGAAGCAGCCGGGAGTTTATATGCAAGCAACTTCAAAATAGAAAAGTCGAATACCAGCACAAAGTGGCCGTTTTTTTCCTTCCGTTTTCCCAGTAATTTTTTTCATCCTATCCTGACCAAATGTATACCAGTCAAACATTAATGGTTTTATTTAAGTCTGCCAGTAAAGAAATGTTCATTGTGATTAGACAGGGGTAATATCGCATCACTACCTGTGAGGCAGGAATGGGGACCCCATGTTTTATTACTATTCACCACGTTGTGTTGAAGGACATTCAGTTTGGCCGGGTCCCATAATTAATAACGTCATAAAGTTGATGTTTTCCTGAGGCGTCACTGCATGACGTTGTAAACTTACAGTTTGGGTTGGATAGAAGATTGGGTGGTCCCCAATCTGCTTTGGTTTAACCCCCCCGCCCCCCCCGCCCTCGCTCGCACCTCCCCTCCCCCCTAGACCCCAGGGTCCAATCGTATATATAAAAACAATAATCACATGACATTTAGAAATTGGTCTTGTAAACGTTGTGTCTTAGCGCCGCGGGGGATTCAGAGACGGACTGTGGGGGGGGGGGGGGGGGGGGCTGTATTCAAAGCCCTGAGTCACCCATTCCTGCCCCGCCAAACTAAACCAACATATTTCACTTGCAATATAAAACAAGCCTTGAAGCCATAAACATGTGAAAAGAAATGAAATCAGCATGGGGTCCACAGCCAGGAATGCTAGAATCCTGAGCGTTGCCGTGAACGTTAGTTATGTAGATCAGATTGAGTGGCGTGTGATTATTCTGACGCTGTTAATCTCTTGTTGTGTTTATTCCTTGCCTTGTTTGGAGGTGTTTTTTTTTAAACTGCATGGCTTGAGGAGATGTTCTGGGTTTTAGAGCAGCAAATTAGACACAGGCATACCCATACGTGCCCACACACACAAACACACACACAAAATGATTCTAATTATATTAGAGTAGCACGCACGCACGCACGCACGCACGCACGCACGCACGCACGCACGCACGCACGCACGCACACACACACACACACACACACACACACACACACACACACACAGCCACACAGAAACAAACACGTTACTCACACATACACTTACTAATTATATCATTCTCTCTACAAGTGATGAGAGGTGACTCACACACAGGAAGTTTGTGTGTGTGTGTGTGTGTGTATGTGGTAACTAGTCGTTATTTCTCAAAGAACAAAGTTAAAACTGCGTAAATGTGCATCATGCATTCATAGGTTTAGCTATGTTTCTCTGTTTATTAGCGTGTTCTTGTGGATTTGAGTGATGTACACTGCCAGTGGTTCAAGTTGACCTCTGACAGGTCTGTGTTTTTGCCTCCAACACCACACACACACACACACACACACACACACACACACACACACACACACACACACACACACACACACACACACACACACACACACACACACACACACACACACACACACACACACACACACACACACACACACACACTTCCCTCGTCCTCCTGCCTCTGTTCCTAAATCACAACCTTGCATCAGGGTCTCTTGTCTATTTGCCCTGGGTCTCTGCTGCAGTATTGATGTTTTGCAGTGCAGGAGACAGAGCTAGGTACTCTTTGCCTTCACTGCATCATAAATATTTTTCTGAAGACGTGTGTGTGTGTGTGTGTGTGTGTGTGTGTGTGTGTGTGTGTGTGTGTGTGTGTGTGTGTGTGTGTGTGTGTGTGTGTGTGTGTGTGTGTGTGTGTGTGTGTGTGTGTGTGTGTGTGTGTGTTCAGATGAAGGATGGTAGCAACAGAGGCAATGATCTCTTTGCATGATTTCTTTTACACAAGTGAAATCTAAACCAAACTCATATGAAAGGAGAGGGAGAAGAAAATATTTCTTATATATTTTTTAATTATTGTTGAAATGTTACAGTAACATGCTCCACGTATTCTTTCAGATAAAATCTCTGCTGAAAGAATCATGGCCTCGTTTTTTCCCCTTGTGCGAGTGAATGTACGCATCCCTCATTTTTCCCAGAGGCTGTTTGTTGTGTGTCCTTGTGGTACCTTGTTTGTCCGTCGTGCAAAAGTGTGTGCTTTGTGGTCGTGTGTGTCCTTGTTCTTCAAAGCCAAGGAAAAAAATGGTCAAGGGCTTTGTTTTGGGACACGCAGGTGTGTGAAAGTTGAAAGGCTTTAGACAGGGACTTATTAAGGGGGGTATTGCATCCGAAGCAAGACCCGGCCCCGATACGGTGGTGACAGGGCCCCTCGTTAAGCTGGGCCAAGGGCCCCTCGCCTAGCACGGCCAAGGGCCCGACATAAGAGAGGGTGATGACAGTCACTGTTAGAGAGATTCCATGGTGACACACAGGACTACGAATGAGCAAGAGAGATAGATCGAGAGAGAGAGAGGGATAGAGAGAGAGAGAGAGAGAGAGAGAGAGAGAGAGAGAGAGAGAGAGAGAGAGAGAGAGAGAGAGAGAGAGAGAGAGAGAGAGAGAGAGAGAGAGAGAGAGAGAGAGAGAGAGTATATCAAAGTCAGCCCTAAGCATTGGAGGATGTCCGGTGAGATAGAGCCACTTAGTAACCAGAAGGGGACATTTAGAAACTATTAGAAATAGAAAGCACCTGCTATTATTTTTAATAGCAACACTTCATCTAGAGAAGAAGGAGTATCTGTCATGTGTTTTTATATTTGTATATTGTCCCCGTGTCTAGTTTTACACCCCTCACAGATGGATACACAATATAAAAATCGAAATCAAAGCGCCGCTATTCACTCAATGATTTGTGGTGTGATGGAGAAGTTTAGGGCAAACTGGAGAATAAACTGCTGGCCTGTAGTGTTGAGCTGAAATGGATTGACAGGCTACTGTAGCGTATTGATTTCTTCTCTAGCTCTCACTCTCCCTCTACACTAACGCACACTTTCTCGCTCTCGCTCTCTCACACGCGCTCGCTCTCTCTCTCTCATATACTCATACACACGCTCGATCCTCGGTGTTTGTGTGTATCATTTTGCAACATATGCAAAATAAAACTGCGAACATGAATGCGCTGAATACACGCATGAACGTACACTGCCCCATGAAACCAGACACGTATCCACACACCAACGCAGGTGCTCATTGTTCTGTCAGTGTGTTATTATCCTTCTTGCCCAGGACTATGAATCAACTATGAGGACAGAGACTGAGGGAGGGGGGGGGGGGGGAAGAGAGAGAGAGAGGGAGGGAGAGAGAGAGAGAGAGAGAGAGAGAGAGAGAGAGAGAGAGAGAGAGAGAGAGAGAGAGAGAGAGAGAGAGAGAGAGAGAGAGAGAGAGAGAGAGAGAGAGAGAGAGAGAGAGAGAGAGAGAGAGAGAGAGAGAGATGGCCATGAGTTGTTCCACCTTGGTCGAGAGAGAGAGAGGAGTCAGACAGGGAGAGACCGGAACATCGGTCTGAAGGACCAACAGTAGGTGGGATTAGCCCCTTGGTCCGGTCAGATTTATTAGGTCTGCACCGGCTCACCCCTCGCTGTCAACCGCATGGCTGGTCCGGAAGATGCAGCCACAGGCCTGGCTCTGAAGTACCCCGTCGTGTCACCCCAGAAACCTCGCTCGGTCGGACAGGAGGTCGGCCAGGGGTCACTGAGATGCAACGCTGTGACGATTGAAGCTGTTTCAGGGCGTCTTTCCTTTTTCCGACTGAACATCCTTTTCCTCTCTCCCTCGCTAGTCCGTCGCCTCCTACCGCTTATTTGTTGAGGAATTCTCTGTTTAGTGTCTGTCTCTATACCTGTCTTCATCCCATGTTTTTCTTATTTTTGACATCTTGTGTATATTTATTTATTCCTCTGCGTCCTCCTCCTCCTCCTCTTCCTCGCTTCCTCCTTCTAGTCTGCCTCTTCCTTGTCCTCCTCCTCCTCCTCCTCCTCCTCTTCCTCCTACTTTGTTTCCGCCATTTGATCTTAATTAAGTTCTTCATCGGGGAGCCATTTTCCCCCTCATTCCTTGCTCACTCAAAGGCTTCAGTTATATTTTCCAGTAAGGGACCAATTGATTGGTTGACGGCAGATGGCAAAATGTGGGGAATTTGCTCTGTAATGAACACAGGGACTTTTCTGGGGCACTGCAATGAAATCTTTTCCGATTAGATACCCATCAGTTATAGATACCCATCTGTAATAAAGAGCCGTACTTGGGTGGATTTTCACTTTTAGTCATTTCTCTTTCAAAACTGTTAGAGAACAATGATTTGTGTCTCAAGTGGCGTATTGCAAAGATAAGACTGAAATGACCTCTCAACTCTCCCTTCGAAAGTCATAGTAAGGTCGGAAAACAGGTGATGAATTTTTTCATTAAACTTGATATTAATATTTTTGGTAATATATTGCTTTTATTCATGATCTCCCCTTCCTTTAGGTCTTTTGGAAAAAAGCAGTAAAAGAAAAACTCCCAGTCTTTTTTTTCTGCCATGTAAACACCACTCTGCTCCTAGCAACGGTTGCCAAGAGCAACCGATTTCACATCTCTCTGAATCCTATGTGTGTTTTTGGACATGAAGTCTGTGTGCAGCCTGATAAAGCTGACAGATAAACACAATGGAGATGCACGACTGGTGACTGGCAGGTTGGAGGAGGACCTGGAGTTGAAATTGCTTGGCAGAAGTTCAGAGTTGAGATGGTATGAAGATAGGTGGTGGGGCAAAAAGGTTGAGTTCTTCTTCTAAGGTCTAATCTCATGCCGCACACTCTCCCTGTTTATCTCTATGGCTGTTGGACCTTCACAGGTTTGCGCACACACACACACACACACACACACACACACACACACACACACACACACACACACACACACACACACACACACACACACACACACACACACACACACACACACACACACACACACACACAATAAACACACGAAGTCAAGATAGGAACAACCCACATTTTCAAGAAGCCACACACAGACCCACACACAGACCCACACACACACACACACACACACACACACACACACACACACACACACACACACACACACACACACACACACACACACACACACACACACACACAGATAGCAGCAGTCGTTATTTACTGCATCCAAGAGACGCTCTGTTTGTCTAACAAGTGGACCTTGTTAACCCTCTCCCCATAAATTGTTGAATCATGTCGCCTTTTTGGCTGACTTTGGGTCGGCTAGCTTTGAAAGGCTACTTTTCTGTCCCAACCATTAGTCTCCTCTCAGACTCACCCTCCCCGGCAGGAATGGACATTAACGTCAGCTCGGATTGATAAATGCGGCCACATCTGCACTCTATAGAACCCAGAGTCATGTGTTTTTTCGCCGCGATGAAAAGGGAGGAATTTGTATCAATTTGCGGCAAATATTGAAATCCACACTGCGTAAGATATTCGGAATAAGCAGGATTATTATTCACATCTGTCGTCTGTTTGCCGAGGCTTATCACTCATAAATACTCTTCGCCCTCGGTGGCTCATATTCACCCATGATTTAAGTCTTAATTTAAGTCATATTCTAGCGATAAAAATGGATCAAGAGTTGAGTGGAATGCATAATGGCTTCAAGACATCTGCAGAGGTGGCCACGGCTAGATGCGCTCCGACACGGACGCATCATCAGAGAAACAATTAGCAGATGCTTTGTTAATGAGCTAAGACAGAAGGCAGCGAGATGATGTGGCGTGCTGATTCGCCCAAATGAGAGCCGCTTCCAGTGGATAAGTAAGTTGTCTGAACTGTGAAGACTACAAAGCCATGAACTGTTGGGGGAATTGAGCAGAACACTGTCTGCTGTTAGTGTTGTTATTCATTCCAGGTTGAATCCTATGCTGTACAGGATATTTATTATCAAGAAGACGCTCATATCCAAAGCCACAGCCACAGTCAGCGGTCAGGCTTAAGGACTCCTTCAGGTAGGTCGTTGGACTTTGGGAATCGAACCAAGGACCTTTCGCCCTCGGCGTCGAACACCCTCACCCGCTACGCTATCTGGTGTGATGACTTGCCACGATACATTCACCGACAACATAACCACCAAAAAATGTGGTACACACCTCATTGGCCTGTCCCTTTGGATTAGACCCAAGTGCATTGGAGAGGAAACACTATGGACCCAGAGTGGTTATTGATAGCCACCAGCGGACCTATATGTTAGGAAGGGGACAGGAACGGTGGCAAAGCAGAGATGGAGAGCCCTGGAAAGCCCTTTTGAAAGGCATTCAAATGGACTGGTTGTTGATTTGTGTTTTGTATAGATAAGACCATCCCTGGCTGCATTGCCCGATCTCACTCCACCACCCCAATCCACCCAAAGTACTAATTCAAACATGACACCGTGGGCACATGGATGAGCAAATTAAACCGCGGTGGATTGTGAATGGTGATTTGTTTGAACCATGGATTTCGGAAAGGGGAGCCGGGCTGCAGAGCCAGGACATGAAGCCAGGTTGTTGTGCACAGTGTTCACAGGAGTGGCCCGAACACGTGGGCCTGCGGGGACCCAAGATAACTCTTAACAGGGCCAGCCAAAGGTTACAGAGTAGCAAGAGTTACTGCCTCGACTGCGTCTCTCCCTCTCTGTCTCCCCCCCCCCCATCTCTCTCCTTCTCCCTCTCTCGGTACATCTGCAGTGACTGGACCAGCAGTTGCCTGATTTATACTCCCTCTGCTTGGAGCGTGTCTGTTTGTGTGTGTTAAGTACGGTGTGTTGGGGGGCGTGTGTGTGTCAAGTCTGGTGTGTTGGATGGCTCGGATCCGTTCTTTGTGTGTGTGTGTGTGTGTGTGTGTGTGTGTGTGTGTGTGTGTGTGTGTGTGTGTGTGTGTGTTGGGTCCGCTGTGTGTGTGTGTGTGTGTGTGTGTTTTGGGTCCGGTGTGTGTGCGTGTATCAGGTCCGGTCCGGTAGCTTCTGCCAGGAAGAGCCTCTCAACCGTTGCCGGGGGCTAATTTACGACACCGGCAGCGTTCGGCTCCGTCGCTGATCATTTCTCCATGCCGGCCGGGCTGGACAGCGGCAGGTGGAGCCGCCCCCCCCCCCCCCCCCCCCCCCCCCCCCCTCTCCATCACCCCCATCACCCCCATCCTGTTACGCCCATAATCCCTTTTTTTCACGGGATTCATTCTTCAGTGTGCGGTGAGCACACAACTTAGAGCGGCGCCTACTTAGACACCGTAAAGGGAAATGAAATGAGCCTATTATTCAGTTAGGGTGGTTGTACAGAACTGCCCGGGATCTAATTAGAACTCAGGCGGGGGAACTGATTGGCAGGACAAAAAGGCTCAGCGCCTATGTACCGCCGTGTTCATAGAAAACCACCACCTGCACAAATCGAGACACCTGACTATCGTTCTCAGTCTCTCTTACTTACTTTTCTTTGGACCTCCCCGTTCCGCCGGTCTCGTTGGTTCTTAGGTAGAATTAGAGTAAGTGGTTCATGGCTCATGGCGTGCTGCCCCTCTAGGCCTGGACAGCTTCTTGCCAGCGTCATTAAAATAAAATACCGGCAGCTCCGATAGGTCTGTGCTGTGTTGCTGACTTCTCAAATAACGTCTCGGTATTATGTAATTCTCCTTGTTTTGCTAAGGGGCTCGGGGCTGCACTGTGCTGGCTCCACTGTGAAATATCTTCTTCTATTCCTTTTTATATGGCAAGCCAAGCCATGGGCATTATCTGGAGGGCCTGACTGTGTGTATATATGTATGTGGGTGCTTTTGCCTGTGTGTGTGTGTGTGTGTGTGTGCGTGTGCGTGCGTGCGTGTGTGTGTGATGCGGTGGATTTGGAGGTCATGTAGCACCAGTGGTCGTTACTCACTGAGTGACAGACTGACAAGAGCTCTTGTCTTCGCCCAGTCAACTGCAGGTGAGCACAAAGAGCCGGACCATGATGGATGGAGCTGGACGCAGCAGATTGACAGCCATGGGAGGGGAGCTAAGAGTTGCACCATCCCTGCTTCGGGTGTAAACATAGTTTATGTAGTTCCCAGTGTTTGTGTATGTGTGTACAGGATGCTGAATGGTGCTCTATTTCTAAGCAACAAGAATGCGGAGTGAATGGAGAAAGTCAGTTGAGATAAAGCTACAGCACATCCCAGAAAGTTGGTGTTCTGGGTCACTTTGGTGTTTGTTGGTGTTTTGCAAGGAGATATTTGAATTCACAAATTCTACTCAGATTTCCTTTAAATTAGAAAAACGGAGATTCCACCATTATCACTGCAATCTGAGTAACCTTATTCAACCCTCCTCCTTCAGTCTTTCTTCTCTCTTTAAACACAAAACATGGCCTCTAGCACGCTGCCTGCCCTCGGTCTCAGATTACTGGCCTTTCTTGAGTGCTTGGTCATGTGATCACTGGGTCACATGACCCAGCGGTCAGTAACCCTGGATGTGAGTGGCTGTCAGGGCCCAGATATGGTCAGGAGGTGTGTGTGTGTGTGTGTGTGTGTGTGTGTGTGTGTGTGTGTGTGTGTGTGTGTGTGTGTGTGTGTGTGTGTGTGTGTGTGTGTGTGTGTGTGTGTGTGTGTGTGTGTTTGTGTTCAGTATACCCAAATACAGATACCTCAGACCCCTTCTGTTTCCTTGGGCCGAATTGGAACACACATTTACTGCATTCGGAGTCAGACGCTACGTAATTTGATTTAGATGCATCCATTAACACACAAAACTTAACCTGGGGCTACCACCATCTGTTGTCACGGTATAGTTAATCAATACAAAGTGACAGTCACATGGCTCTATGTGTTGATGAACTTTCCAGCCTGCCAACATCATAGCTAATCATCAGTGTTTCTACCAGCTGCTTGCTTTGTTCCCACTTCACAATCTGGCTTTCATGTTATTGCCACAGGTCAGGGAAAAGGGATGCATCATGGAAAGTGTGCGCAACCCACTCCATATAATTTGAGTTTGCTCAAGTTTTCTTGGGGCCTGAGATCAAACGCTACAGATCGGACCGGATAGATTAATAGTCATTGTGACTCAACAGCAGTTGAAAAGAATATATCCTCACCAATTCATTTTAGTCATTTGACCTTCACTTCATGTGAAGTCCCCCGAAGTCACGTCAGTGCATTACCAATCTCGCCACAAGAATGTCAAACCATAGAGATGTCATCGTGGTAAGCCGTCAAAGTATATCCGATGTCTTTGCTCTTTCTCCTCTCATGTACTTTGAAGGACCTAAAAACTATACCAGTGAGTGAAGCAAATGTTTCAGGAGCCCGTCACATGCCCTCAGAGTCCATGGACTGACAAGCTGCCAAACTTTCATTCCTGCTGGAAATGTGTTTTTTAGGCACGCCCGTTAAAACACTGAGTGGGAATTACAGACTCTGAAGAGGTGTGTAATGGTGCCAGTGAGAAAATATTCTCGGGTCATTTGGAGTAAAGTCTTGACAGTTCTAAGCTTGTGTCACACCAATTTTAAAACCATTTCCCCTCTTTTTGACCTTTTGAGTGGGCTTTTAGTGAGCTCTCTGCTTGCACAGGGTCTTTTTAGGTTAACTATGGTAGATTGGTTGGAAACGGCCGTGAAATATATTAACTCTGTCATGCTTTCTGCTTATATCTAGCTCACTGTCACTCCCTGCCCCACCCCCCCCCCCCCCCTCCTAACACACAGGCTCGGGACTCAACTGAATACATGTACTTTATGACAATAATTTGTATTATCTTAGGTTCAGGTTACTTTGATGTCAAGATACCAGCTAGCTAGCAATGAGTTAGCTTTAGTGTTTGTGACAGTATATATAGAAAACAAAATCTTTGGGAAAAAGATTAATCTAAATAAAGATTTTTCTAGATGTTTTTTATTCTTCCTCACCTCGGGGCCTCCATGGAAAATGCTGCGTTGCTATGGCGTCCATGTCAAAACACTGTAATAATAATAATATTTCCTCTGCAGGGTGTGTCAGAAACTTTACTTTACATTGTAAACAGTCAATGTACAATGAATGATTTAATCATTTATGAGTGAAAGTGGTGGTTGCCGCTAGTGTTTGCCATTAAGAATTTAATCTCTGCAATTTTACGGTTTGGACGGAATTATTTCCGGAGCCCCTTCCATTGATTATTATGACAGTGTCTCCCAGCCAAAAACTTGACAGAACAGCCATTAACCACAGAGCTGAAGGCGCCGGTGGAGCTGAGCAGTCACATTCAAAGATCGTGAATCGTGATGGCAAAAATATACTTTGACCAGAAACTCAGTCCGAATCAGAATCTCTGTCTGTTCCAACCACTGATCTCTTGCGTCGTAAATAAGAAAATGTACTGATGATTACAATATCCTCATTTCAAGTTAAACTTCAGTTGGCATGAGTAATGCAGGCCTAGATTGCCAGGGCAAGTGGTCACATCATAGTAGCGTTGTGATATGAGTACTTCATATTGCGAACTGCGTGTCACGGACCCTAACCCTATCTCCGATTTGAATGGGTGTAATTGTAGAGCACAGAACATGACATGCAAAGCAACACTTTAATGGTTTTGCCGGCTAGCTAAATACGGGTTTGCTCTTCTGTTATTATAGTCTGACAGCGTGCTTGCATATTGATTTTGTTATCTGGTTCGTGTTTATCTTGAGGGAGACATGCTGTAATATCATAACTCATGCCATTAGATCTCTTTGGATATGCATCATAGTCACAGCCTAACAAGCATATATCGTGTTTGGGTGTGTGCATGAACCTGGCACCACAAACAAGTTCACAAAATATCAAATTTTTCACACTATGTGTGTTTGCATTTTGTATGTGAATACATTCATGAATACTCGTGAAAGAAAATTCAATAACTTTGTGGGAATTTATTCAACGTAAATACATCGTTCCTTAAAAAAGGAGGAGATATTTTGGTTTTCCGTCTTTTTATCCTAAGTTTCTTTATGTTTGTTATGTTATGAAAAATAGCCTCAAAGACTGCCTCATCATCTAGGATACGCAGATAGTCTGTGAGATGAGAAGAGGATTCCAGCACCAGCTGACATTCAAATTCTCCTCGTCGCTCGTCTCCAGAGACGACTGGTGGGACTCTGCTTCCCTGTTCAATTAGCAATTAATCTCTAACAGCATGTCCCCGACGTTTAAAAATCCAAACACAAGCTCAGATTGTGTTTTCGCATCACCCGACATGACACCAGGTAAACTGGCTCAAAATGTTGCACAGTAATTCATCGGCCTTCTTTACTACTTCAGTATACTCGTTGGTATCCCTGGGCTAGATGCTTAACCCCCCTACCTGCTCCGGAATGACCTGTGTCTGAATGTGTCCGCTGAATATTAAATAGAGATCAGGTCGGTTGTCCTTGACATCATCACGGTTAAGTAGTCACAAGTGCATCCTGGGGAATTGCGGAGGATCCTGGCCTAACAATACTAGCTTGACTGCCACCCCTGACCATGTGGCATAGGGGACCTCATCCCTTGTGTTGAAAGCTCCATTGAGGCGTTCAAGAATGCGGTCTGGATGGGATCTAAGAGTGTGTTCTCCCATCGACACTGTCAGCCTGTGCTCACGGGTAAATCTCTTTGTACCGTTCTCACCGTGATGATGTTCTCTTTGTGTTTTCTGTAATTCCCGTGCGTGTCTGCATTCGCTTAAGTACATCCCATACTTTTTTGTGCACTTGTGTGTGTACATGTCCAGTCCGTGCGTGCAGAAGCCCCTTGGCGTGTGTGTGCGTGTGTACGCAGAGAAAACAATGCCACATGCTGTATTAGCTGAGGACAGATGGTGCGCAGAGACGCCAAAAGGGCAGCAATTACCTCCATTGAAGCTCTGCCGGCTGTTCCCAGCACCGCTCTGGGTTCAACGGTTTGATCACCAAAATAATAAACGAGGAGTAACGACTGACTATCCATCATCAATTGGTCTCCGTTTAGTTCTGATCACAGTTTTTCACATTTAATGGAAAGATTTATCTTGAATGTTCCGGAATCGGAGTTGCGATTATAAATAATACATGTGGCGAAAGCTCCTGGAAGCATACAGTGACATTTTTCATTTTATTGATCGCTAGAAACAAGTCAAATGGCATATATTTATATATTTTGGGACAAGATAGTACAGCAGTTGTTTTGGACTCCCCAGCCGATGCTGGCGGTTCTCTTTCAGTCTGCTGTCTACTGGAGGTGCAAGGTGCCTCACCCCCCTACCTGCCCCTTAATGATGATATAATATATGAATCAACACGGAAGTCCATCTGGCTAAGGTGTCTGCTAAATTACTTACCTAAAATATTAATTGTAATAAATAAAGTAAATCCTGCCTCAAAATGCCATTTGCTGTTAAGAGTGGAGGAATTATGGGTTGAGCTCCTTCTCTACGTGTGAAAGGTTGACCGAGATTGACATCTAAATAACTGACTGTATATTTAATAGGATAGATAAAAGTCCCAAATGACTTAGATAGTAGTAAACAGTATTGATGTCTCCAGTAAAGCTGACATCCTCAGATGCCCCCAATGAGGTTATCTGACCTGTGAATGGCGTCCAAACAGTGTGGTCAATGAACATTTGACCAGTGTGAATTGCCTCTATTAAGGCCCATAATAAACTGCAGTGCAGACTGAAGCATCCATTTAGTGGGTGAGGAAAGGCTATCACACCACGTGATAGGCTGGGTGGACAACAGGGATGGCTGGCCTGAGTTCGATATTCCCACTCAGGAGAGAGCCTGCCTGCAGACACTGTGCACACACAGACACATGCGCACACCGAGACACACGCGTACACATAGACACATGAATACACATAGGCACACACAGAACATGCACATCTATGCATCGATTAATGCAAATAAGCACCCATACATATACACGTGCACAAACACTAACACGCTCTGGCTTTTGTAACACTAGTCGATTCAATACGGCTTTTGGGATCAGACGGGCTTGATGGGATCAAAGGTTTGAGGACCACAATTGACACTTGTGTGATCTTTGTGGCCGGATCTGCATTCAGATTTCACTCATCCACGAATAAAGTTCCTGGAAAATTAGCGAAATGGAAATGGCGCTGGGTGGATCGCCTTATGTTATTGCTGTTTAATATGACATCAAACAGTCAAAAGCCTTTGTTTTTGAGAGGCTTTATAAAATGGGTTTGTGCGCCAACGTTTAGTGGCTGGCACTGGCGGGCGGAGCTCCCACACGTTCCACAAGTTTTACACCGCCTGCCAGGAACTGCACAATATCAACATTGAACATTTAATAAAAAGCAGCATACTGCTGATGTGTTGGTGTGTTACAATAATCGCACATCTCAATAGCAGCTTGTCTAGTTTCCCCAATAATTGTTTTATGTTTGAAAGTTAGTTATTCGCGCTCTGAATTAGCGATGTGACTCACGAAACTAAAGCCTTGATGACCGGTATTCTGCCCACAGTGTGCCGAGAGCCAAACAGCCAGCCTGACCACCTCAGGACGTTGGCTAATCGTATCCCACGTCGATCAACAGCATCCGATCTGGGACCGTCCGTAACGGACAGTTAGTGCATCCTGGCACGGATACATGATAAGAGTCGCTCTGCGACAACAAGCATACTCAACAAGTGTGGTCTGATATGGACACACATACATCACAGCCTGAAGCAACGACTGGAATTCAAATGGCAGAACTCATCTTGTAATGCCCGACAGATAGTGATTCATATGTGTGGGTTGGGTTGGTATCCAACAGGCCCACGTTTTCTACTCCACAGTCCATAAAGGTGTTCAAAAACAGCCACAGGCACGGAAGCACACTTGCTGAGATTTAGGTGCAGCACACACGCGCACACACACCTGCGCAAAAACCTACTCACACACTTACACCTAGCACACAAGGACACTCCTTCGCACAAACCCTACTCACACACACTCCCACATAGCAAACACGCGCATACACCTTTGCCCACACATAGGACATGCAAACACACACACACACACACGCACACGCACACACACACACTACCTCCGTCTAACCATCTGATATAGTCTCTCTGATATGGAATACTATAGCGTTGTTCCAGACAGGTACGAGGGCCAGCCCTGAATGGAACAGTAGTCAATAGAAGTAGGGAAGGTAGGTACCAGGGCTGGGTCCATGCTGGCCAAACCCCCTCCTTCAGCAGGCCTGGCTCAGAGGTCCCTGCTCCCTTCCTTTGATCAACCAGATCCCTCGGCTGAGTGACGGGAGGGTTGGAGTCCCCCCCCCCACACACGCACTTTCATTGGCTGTTCAGAGACCCTCCCAAATGACTTCCCCTTCTGCTCACACGTCCTCAGCAAGAAGGGTCCCCCAGCCGGGCATGCTCAGTAGACACTCGGGGTCGAGGAGGACAAACACACCGGGAGGAATCCAGGGGATTGTTCCCGCGGAAACAGGCTATTTGTAAACAGAGCTGCATTTGCTTAGTCTGACATTATCAGACCAATTCGCAAATGCGTATTAGTCTTGAACCTCTCAGTACATCTTCGATTTCGAAGGTCCATAGAACAACAGAACTAAAACCAATCAGGGCAATGATTAGGGGACAGCTCAGCCGCAGCAACCCTGGTTGTTTTAATAAATTGCGTCAACGTTGCTCCCATAGGCACTCAGCCATCATTGTTAAACCTGCCCCATATTAGATACCCGGTTGTGATTGGCCCGACGAAGGCCATGTCTGCTGGAAATATGTCGGAACGGGAGTTGGGCCAGATGCATATGCCACAGAAAATAAAACATGAGCTTGCAGATTCATATGGTTCCCAGGTTAGCGTTGACTGCACGTCACTTCAGATGTATGGATGGAATTTCAAAGGGGCCTAGTCAGATGTAATGTATGTTGAGGTTTGTTTGAATTCAACGTTCATTTTTATTGGCCGATACCAAAACTGCCCAAACTTGGCAGCTTAACATATTTGACCATTCAGCCAATTCCAATTCAGTTTATACACCACACATTATCGCAATTAGTTTCAGATCTGACAGCCCAAGCTGACGCTACGGCTATAAAGGGGCAAAGAAAAACTCAAGAGAACTCTGGTTGGGAAAGTAAAACAAGTAAAGGGAGGACCTGGGTGGGGCCTGGGATCTAGATAGTCGTGGGGTGGGATTTATGCTGGAGGGTGAAGTATGGCAGCAGTCCAGCCTTGGGCGCACGAGCAAAGCAATATGGTGGATGGTCGTTTGGAGGTAATGTGTTTCCTGTGGACCCAGTGCCCACATCGCATCACACATTTCCCATCATGCCTCTCAATAGAGCAGTTCACTAAAGAATATGCTATTTTTTGGATCATCTAGTCGGCGCCGCCCGGAATATTCCATTTGACCTATCATATCCCCCCCCCCCCCCCCCCCCCCCCCCTGGCCCTCATCAATCCACGGGATATCTCCAACGTCTGCTCATCGTGGGCAATGAGCCCCGGCACCATCATCTCCCAGTAAGCGATCATTATACAGTAACATTCAGCATATTGCTGAAACCCCCCACCCCCCCACACACACACACACCCTCACACAGATGGCCCGTACTCCGCTTTGCCGCTCCCTCTCCAAGGCTCCATACAACCGACAGCAATGCCAATGTCATAGGCCTCATGAGATCATCGGCAACAGCAAGGAAGTTAGCGGTGGTGCATACAGGCAGAGGATTGGATCGAGGGCAAGAGCTAGCAGCTGTTATCGCTCTGCTAACCTTGTGTGATGGTTCCTATAGCTGCTCTTCCCTCCAGATGTTGTTGTCTTTCTAAACTTTGTCCCGCAGCACTTTGAGTTCTCATTGTGTTGTGGTTTTGATTGTTCTTTCGGCTTATCGTTTTCGAGCTATGTTTGACCTCTTCCTGTCTAGTTTGCTTTGGATAAAATGTATATAAAATGGCGAGATGTCTGTGTTAATCGTGTGAATTATGGACTGGTCCCCGTTTTTAGGGAGGTATCAGGGAGGGGGATCAGGAAGATCTCTTTCTTTGCTAGGCCCTGTGGTTACGGTCCAAATCGACAGGACCCAAGCCAGGAGAAAATGTTGAATTAGTCAGTCAATCTTTTCTCTCTAGATTTTATAAACGCTTTGGGCCACTTCTTATTTTGCCTAAAATTATAGAGATGGCTGCTATAAAACAAAATTACCACATCATTCAATTGAGGTTTAATCACAAATTTCAATTGAGCTTTAATCACATCAGCATGACAAAATATCAAATTTCCTACTATGTTTATAGGTTGAGCAATCTAGAGTTTCTTGCACATTACCCAGTGTTTATATGATTTAAAGTTGATATTACCTTGATAAGATGCCAAATAATTGTGATATCGACTGAAGATTTTGTGCTGAACCATTTTGTGGCAGCCTTATTGGATTCAGGCATTTTATATTTATTCATGCATGTGTGATTAGAAAGAGTACTTTAATAATCACCAAAGGGAAATGTAAGACTTCTCCCTGGATCATTTGCAGCGTCTCACACAGCAGTGTAGGCTGGCTCGTGTTGAAGTCACTGGACATTAAACAAACATGATCCTTACAGTTCAGCTTGCTTTGTCCAGGGGAGAGTATGCTTGCTGGAGCAGGTAGATGATGGCATCTTTAACCCCTATCTCTGGGCTGTCAGCCAACTTCGGTGGGTCCAGAGAGGTGCTCACCTGAGGCCTGAGAAGGGTAAATATCAGTCTTTCCAGAACTTTCATGATGTGTGATGTTAGGGCGGATGGAGATTATACCCCAAGTGTGTGATAAACGATGCACTTCTTTGTCTTCTATGTGAAGGTGGCTTGTATCCAAAGTGATGGGCAGTGAATTCAGATGGATGACAGTAATGAGCAGTTTAGGACTTAGACAAGGTGCTCAAGGGCATAGGTAGGACAGGCAGATTGCTAGACATGGCTGGACTCTGACCACCACAGCCCTTTACACTGTCCTTCAGTACATTTAAAATACTATTGAAATATGGATGGATTTTCATTAAGCTGCTACTTATAACTAATACCTCTCAGAACTTCAGGGCTTTTTCATGGAAACCAAGAGGAGCTCAAATAATCCAGCTGAGATGAGGGGGACTGTCTTGCCTTCACCAAAACATATTAGTAATGGCTCGCAGGCAGCACTCGTCCAAATAAATGGCTCCTGCATATTCAGAAATATCCATGAAGGAGTCGTAGACGACAGTGAAGGTCAGAATCACGGAAATGCGTTATAATGTGTCACTGGAATCCGGATGTTTTTGTTATGTGAAATTCATTCCTTGTTATTTTGTAGTCCTCTTCAATCGATAAAGTTTGATTTGATTTGAATGAGTGCTCTAATCAGAGAGAGGTCACATGTGTGGCTTGGCTTCCAATGAGGAGTTCTGGGACAGGGTCTTGTCCCCGGGGAGTGGTCAACGATTTAATTAATTAGTAGGGTTAGAGTAATAAATGTCAATTTTCTCGAGAATCTCTGTTGTGTTGCCGTTGCATCAAGTTTGAGTATTAATTGTATCCTAATTGTAAAAATATCAGGCCAACAGATTAGTAGCAAATATTTTGTATGAATGTATTGCATGTTGTTGTTTTTAGATCAAATTGAAAGTGACCCATATTTTAATTTGTAATATGAGGGTGTTAGGCTAACACAATCCATTGAGAATAACGACTATACTCTAACATAAAATCTTTCTTCATGCACATGTGATTAAACCTCAATCGAGGGATGTCTTCATTTTGGATGATAGCTGCCATCTTGGTTTTATGCCAAATTCCAAGTGGCCCAAAGTCTTATTTCTGTAGACGTTAGAAATCTGTTTAGTCCAGAGATGAGATATACATTGAGAAAAGTTAAACTCACTAATTCTCCTGACCTGGTCACTGTTTACACATTAACAACAACTTTACTAAACTTCTCTCAGGGATGTTGAATAAACAAATCGAATGGGATCGGAATCTAATCAGATTTCCTCCAATCTACAGAGGAGATTAGTTAAAGGAAGTAAGAACGATCGTTGAATCCTTACAACACACATTTCTGACGTCATTGTGAAGGTCTTTTTCAATTATAAATAAAATTTATTATAGAGCTATGTATAGAGCTTCAAGCCTTTTTTCAAGGAAACGGTTATATATTTTGTTTATGTTGTAGTGCTGTTCAATCAACAAAGCCTGATTTGATTTGAATGGGGGTTATTAAAGGGAGGACACATGTGGCTTGGCTTCCACTGAGGAGTTCAGCGTGTTCTTGTCGTGTGTCCGGGGAGAAGCAAAAAAATTAGATTGGTGACGCTTGGTTCCATACCTGCTAAATCTATCATAAACACAAGGAGTTGATGAAATGATAAAGATTTCATTTTGTGATGTAAACACTACTGATGTACACTCACGGCAAGGTACAGTGTTGTGTGTCAAGTGTTATTATGTTAGTGTGATGATGTGGCCACCCACTCCTAATGGATGTTGAGTTGCATTAATATTTGTGTGTCTGGTTTGGGTGATTAAGTTTTCTTTTACTTACTTTGGAGTGTTTTTAATCTCAGGAGGTATCCTAATATCTTATTTCAGATATGCAAATTAAATTCTTTGCCGAAGAGTCTTTTTTTGCCAAAAAGTTTTACGTCTTGTATTTAATCCCTTTTAATCCTATTTTATGATTCTTATACCCTCTATAGTGGTAACAACCACCAGATTCTAGCCCTGCAGTGTTCTCTGCAGACAAAGTAAAAGTACAAGTTAACTCATCCCTGTCTTTATTAATTTCCAAATGCCATTTCACCAGCCATTTCCCAGATTGGACATTTAATTAGAAGCCTTCTGGTGTTTAATATTCAGGCAGTGCAGTAAACAAAACACAGAGAGGCGGAAAGAGACCGTGACGGATCAAAACACACTTTCAGGTGTTTAAGAAGCCCTTCCCAACTCCTAGGGAGGCATTAGCATCAGAGCGTTTTCATTGGTTGGTATTGAAGTGGATTGGCTCAGCGGGATGCAAAGCACGGAGACGTGTCGGGCTCAGGCAGGACTTTTCCCCTCGGGGGAGAACAGGAGGTGTCTGTAGTGAGCCCACCGATAGCCCGTTAGGAACACGCAGATATCCTTGGCTGAACTTCCTCCCGTTGTTCCTGTCCGTCACTCTGTTGGGAGAAAAATAAATAAAACTAAACTTGAAATGACACAAAGCTCACACACATTTCAAGAGACGTGTCTGTGTGTGTGTGTGTGTGTGTGTGTGTCTGTGTGTGTGTGTGTGTGTGTGCTTCGTACTTGTGAGTGTGTTTGTGTGTGTGTGTGTGTGTGTGTGTGTGTGTGTGTGTGTGTGTGTGTGTGTGTGTGTGTGTGTATGCTCGGTGCATATCTGTCTTTGTGTGTGTGCTTGATGTGTGCGTGTGTGCGTGCGTGAACATCATCAAAGTGTCTTCCTTCCCTCCGGGATAAGAATGTTTTTCTGTGGCGCTGTGAAGAAGGCGCTTCTGGCACTTGGGTTTCGGCTGGCAAAATGAATGCCGTGCTGAGGAAATTCTTATCAACCTGCGCCACAAGCTCCCGACGCCATCTACAGTCAACAGAGATTACGCTGTCGCAGTGGGTGGCGTCAAACAGCTCAGGAGGATAGGCTCCTTGTGTGCGCTGGTCTCCCTTGAATACGGAACAGAACGACTGGGATGACCTCATACGGAACCAAGCAGCTCTCTGATGCTCCGACTGACGCATCCGTCTGAATAGAAATAAAGCGCTCTTGTCTAGCTCAGCTGGCAGAGCTTGGCATCAACACTGCAACACAGAGTTAGGGGTTTGATTACCCCCAGTGCCAGCCCGTATTTAATGTAAATATGCACTAGCTGTATTGTTACACACTTTGGATGAAAGTGTCCTTCAAATAGAATATATTTTAGATAAGTCTAGCAATTTTCTACAGTTTAATACAAAGGAGAGTTGTGGTAACTCTGTGGATGCCTGTCGGTGCCATTTGATGGGACTGGTTTAGCACATTTAGCTAACTTGCAGAATTGCAAAGGAACGGAGACCAGCAGTGTCACGTTGAACGTAATTGAGCCTGACAGTACAATTAGTCAGACAGCCAGTCACAAGGTTGGAAACAAATTGTGGTGTGTTGTATCCCTGTTTAGTCCGGAGGGCTCCACCTGGGACTCTCGGGGCGTCCCTTCAGCTGCACTTCACTTGGCCTCCACAGGATGGCACTGTAGGGCTTTGACACTGGTGCAGCAGACCAACCAGAGAGCTCGGAACAAACAGTCTGTCATCGGCCTGACCAATCAAATCACTGAGCCACATCAGCACGAAGCCGCCACCTAAACTGCCTGCATGATAATGATCTCTCACGCTCACACACACGCACGCTCTCACACACACAGACATACACACGCACACGCAAACCGTTTAGCCAGTGCCAACTCTCATTATTCTCTATTTAATCTCAATTCTTCCAGTAAACAGTTCTAGGGGTATTCCTCCTTATTCCCTGAAGTCTGAGGACTTGAAACATAACCGTTGAGGACACCAGACTGCAGACCACCCTCTCGTGGAGTTAGCAGTGTGAAAGCAGGTTTTTATTTCTGTGTGTATTTGTGTGAGGGCGGGGGGGGCAATACATTGGCAGAATATGGTAGCAACAGGTAGAAACAGAACTGCATTCCAACTTCACAAGACCACGCCTCTATAAAGACACAGGAGCTATGGGGACCTACACTGTATATTAGCCCAACTCATGGACCCCCCAGAGCTGGACCTTCCCAGCACCCAGGGGGGGCTGGGGGTAGGATATTTGGTTAAACATGGGGGCCGAGTGATGTGGGCGCTTGGATTACAAAGACAGCTCCTGTCTTATCAGACCAACACATGCACCAGGAGCTCTGCCATTAACACTTCTGTTCTGCTCTGTGCGTGTGTGTGTGTGTTTGGGTAGGTGTGTGTGTGTGTCTGTGTGTTTGTGTTTGGGTGTGAGAGTGTGTGTGTGTGGGTGTTTGCAGAGACCGAATAATATACGAGCGATGGGGAAAGACGGAGGCTTGTTTGTACTTTGCATTTAAATGCCACCAGGAGATCTGCATCTTTCTGCACGGTATGCTTGTGTGTGTGTGTGTGTGTGTGTCTGCCGGTGCATTTTTCTCGTGGGAAATAACGCTTCTCTCTCTCGCTTTCTGTTCCTCTCTTACTCTTTATGTTCCTCTCTCTCTCTCTCTCTCTCTCTCTCTCTCTCTCTCTCTCTCTCTCTCTCTCTCTCTCTCTCTCCCTCTCTCCCTCTCTCCCTCATATATTTGATCCATTTCCAGGTCCCTCTCTTCCTGAGCTCGCTGTCTGCTTTCGTCTGGAGTGCCATTCAGTGGGGGAGACCTGCCTACCCACCTCCCTCACCCCGCCATTCAGCCATGGCTGGGCGAGAGCGCACGTACAAAAAAGCTTGCCAGCCTACTCTCAATGGCAGTGCCATTATGCCTTGATGCTTGGCCTTCACTCATCCTGACAGAGGTAGGAATTCATTTAAACAAATGCTGTCCTTTGAAACTCAATGCCGTTCCTCTGTCTGCACTCATAAGCATGAAGCGAAAAAGGACAAAGAAACTGCAGGGCTTTTTTTTATTAACTCACCGGAGCCAAAGGGACCCCTCTTTGCCCACTGTTTATTAGCATATATAATTATATACTGTGTTGGTGTGTGTGTTATTGAGCTTTTGTGTTATTGCGTGTCTTTTTAATAATGTATGTATGTTTTAGTGTTGGTGGTATTTTGTGCCTGTTGAATGTGTTTGTGGTATTTTGACTATGTTGTAGTATATGAGTGTATTATAGTGTGTATGTGTGTATGTGGGTGTTTGTTTGTGTCATAGTGTGTCTCTGTTTTGTGTATATATATGCTTTTTTTGTGTTATTGTGCGTGTGTGTGTGTGTGTGTGTGTGTGTGTGTCTGTGTGTGTGTGTGTGCGTCTCTAAGACATGATGAATGACTATGAGAAGGAATCTAATTTGCGACAAATGCATCAAGTCTTCAGTGCAAGCACACAACTGTTTGCGAGGTGCCCGTGATTGATGATGACATCAGAGCGGTGGTGACAGTGGGAATAACGTCTCTCACCTCGCCGCCGTCCTGCCAGCGTGGAGCGCTACCGCTCTGGATTAGCCCCGCCTGCCTGCTAGCCTGAAGTATGACAATGTGACCGGTCTCATTAGATGAGACGACAGATGCCGGGAGGAGGTAATTGAGCGAGGGAGGAAAGTTTTGGTTTAGACTGCACTGAGCAAGTGGAACGTTCATCTTGGCCTGCCGGAGCCATCAGATTTTGTTTTTTGTTCTCACTGTTTCCATGGGAAATTTGACATTGAGTCCCTCGCCAAAGAAAAGGAACAAAAACTCGGTTTGGGATTGAAAAAGGAAGAGTGAATTAAAGTAAAAGGAAGACCATTGCTTTGGACGTTGGATGGCAATGTTGAGTCCACTTTAGTCCACTGGGGCATGGAGGAAAAGGGAGGGTGGGGAATGAGGGGTACACAGACAGGAGCTTGTGTGCCTTTGGTCACAAACGAAGACTTAAGCAAACAACAATTATAAGGTCCCTAATATGTGTGTATGTGTGTGTTTGTTTGTGTGTGTGTCTGCTATCCAACCGGTTTCCACCCCACTCCCCCTGTTTTTGATTTGCTGTGTTTTGACAGCTTCGGACAACAGGTGAGACATCACAATTAGCATTGTCGCGGTGACGCCCGGAACCAGGCCACTAAGTGTAGGGGGGGAGGATGGGATGGGTGGGAGGAGGTCCCCACCACTCTCTGGGGAAGAGTAAGGACATAAAAAGTTAGATATAAAGTCTGTGTCGGGAAGGCGCCAGTAAACGCATTTGTGCTTAATGGGGGGATGGGACCACCCAGGGGAGTAAGGTCTGAGGATGGGGCGATGTTTCACACTGGGGCGTATCCAACTCCTCTGCCTGTATTTATCACACACACACACACACACACACACACACACACACACACACACACACACACACACACACACACACACACACACACACACACACACACACACACACACACATACATACACATAAGAAAGAAATACTGTCTAATGTGGGAAAGGATAAAAAAACTCCCACAAAACTGTTCATGAATTCAGATTCTGGTCGCGCTTGCTACGGAGAATAGCTCCACTGCAAGATGCTGCATAAATTAAGTTGCTTGGGGTTGAGGTGAGTGGTAGAGGGGTGTGGTTGGGGGGTTGGGGGGAGGGTTGGGAGAAGTGGGATGGGGCGTTCAAGCTCTTGTGACAATCGCTAAGAGAAACCAGAGCAGCCTAGCGTAGCCTAGCCTAACTTCTTCGCCCGGATCCTAAATACTTATTAAGAACCACTGATTAAAGTCTCAGGCCATGATTTTCCTTATGCATGTTTACTCTGCGATGGGAGAAGCCATCGTCCTTACTGTAAAAGAACCAGGAGTGTGTGTGTCTGCAGGTGTTTTAAACTTTGCGTGTGGGTTATTGTGTTTGAGTTGCTAGGATAACTTGATTGCACTTCCCTAGCCAAGGATTTGGTCGCCAAGTTAAACTCTGGCTAAGACTTGAGTGCACTCTGTACCTTGGCTAAGGCCAATCTACACTCTGGCTAGGGAAATACAAACACATGTCTCCTCTGAAGACCTGTGTGGTAAAACTGTCATACCACTTTGTAGTTTACAAGTAGTATTGCCTCTCAATGCTGTATGTCTTTTAAGGTTGTCAAATATGTCACTCTTTACTGGTTGGGGGACAGCCATTTTGTTCTTGTGTCTAAATTCAATACCATAAAAAAAGTTTTTCATGATCAATGGTGTGTTGTGGTGTATCCTCAGATACAGAATAGAAATGACCACCAACACCTATATTTTTTTTATGAATGTTACACTACTCCCCAAGCTAGAAATGCTTTTCTGTAGCAAATGCTTTTCTGATTTACAGTCCTGCTGTAACTGTTCCACCCTTTAACAATTACTACTACAATACAATATTGTAGTAGTACAATATTATGAATATTGTCAATATTGTGAATAATCAGACCTTCCCTCTTTGTTTGGATTCTAATTGTTTTTTGTAGTTTTTTCCTTGGTCTCTGTCTCTTCTTACCTGTGTCCCTCTCCATTTGAGAGCTTGAAGACGGAGGGCAGAAGGCAGACGGCTCTGCCCAGGAGGGGAAGAGTTAGTCTCGGCTACTGGCGGCAGAAGTAGTACCGGTGATTAAGGAATGACCACAGCTTACCCCCCTCTCTCAGCCTCTGACACTGCCCTGCTGTTAACACTGGACCAAACACAAACACACATGCACACAAACGGCCACATACGCACACACATAGACACACACAAGCATGGCCAGACACACACGCACACACACACACACACACACACACACACACACATACACATACACATACACACACACACACACACACACACACACACACACACACACACACACACACACACAAGCACTCTCTTTCCTAGAAGACTGTTCCAGGACGTAGCAGTGGCACTCTGGTTCAAGGGGGGGCGGCTGATAATACAAAGACGAATTGTACTACCGGTAATGACATCATCTTAAATGTGGCACATGACGCATGACCTGCACAGGAAGTGATGTGTCCCATGACCCGCCCCCCCCCCCCCCCCCCCCCCCTCATAGAGAAGGGAGCAGGCGGTTTTTGGTTGGCCAGCACTTTCCGGCCCCTGGGAAAGCCAGAGGGTCCCCTCGCTCTCCTCCTCTATGAAGTACCTCCGAGGTACACAACTCGAAATGTCATTATTATCAGCCACTTATAGGGTGTGATGTGAGCTGGATCTGTATTGGCACTGCATTGTTTATACAGATTCAAATGTGCTCTCAGGCTGCCCTCTGAATGTGTTAGAGAGCTTAATGCCGAGGTGGAACCAGGCTGAGCCTAAACTATTGAGCAAGCTCCAGCTATTTCCGGTTCTTTCCGGAATCAAATCAAGTTGTGTCTCCATTTGTTTTTGGTACAATGCTGTTTAATTTCGCCTTTGGGCTGAGGCAGATTATAGAAGTTTGCTACCGTTAAGTACGCTAACTGCATTTGAGTTTGGCCTATTTGTAATTCATCACCAACGGTAGTTAGCATAAACAAACACAGTGCACTACCTGCGCTGACAATCTACCTTCTCACACTGAGCCAAGACGGCAGTCTGTGGGCTTTGTTCTGAATAGGAGATTCACATCAACTGTCATTACGTTTTGTTACCAAGACAACCGCTTCCACACTCCCTCTCACCCGCTCTCTTTTCCTTTTTTTATCTCACTCACTCTTTTACTCTGGCTCCGATTGTTTCTCTCTAGTTGTCTCTTCCTCTTTCTCTCTCTCTCTGGCGCTCCTTCTCTCTCTCTCTTTCTCTCTCTCTCTCGCCCTCTCTCTGGCGCTCCCTCTCTCTCTCTTTCTCTCTCTCTCTCGCCCTCTCTCTGGCGCTCCCTCTCTCTCTCTTTCTCGCTTCGTTTCAAAGCTCCTCAGAATGTCAGCAACAACAATGTGAAAAAACAGTACACCTATTGATCAAAACCAAAAATTAAAGCAAAAAAATAATACCCAAAGAAACCAAGAAAGAGAAAAAAACATCAACACATGTTTGAAATGAAAGGCGCATCTCTTCCGGGCTTCTCCCGTCTTTCAACCCAGATGAATTCCACCAGTGTCCGCACACCACGGGGGGATGAGGTCGGACGCCGATCCCCGCTGTCGGGGAAGTGGTGGCTGTGCCACTGCAGCCAAGATGAACTCCCTTGTTTTACCCGGGCGCCATCGTGTGAGAACGCCAAGCAGGGGCGAGTTCTACACCGAAGATAACGCCGTTGTGTAATTGCCTGGCGGGTTACGTAACGGCCCGATGCACTGAGCCTATAGGGCCAGCCTGTATTATTCATCACTCTGGTTGAATATGTAAAAAATATACAGTGCAACCAATCCCCATTAGGTCTAATTAAAAAACAGCCGTATTAATTAATTTATATATATGTTAGACAATGAACGCTCTAAGGCGATAGGGCGCAATCACACATTACAAGAATGATTAGTGGGGAAATAAAGCTTTTTATGCTGATAAGAGCCTCTATGTTTGAAGCACAAACCAGCCTTCTGAAAGAGGAATGGAGACCTTCCCATGATCTCGGGAGCGGCCGTCAAAAACGAAAACTAGACTCTACAAACTAGAACTGGAATCAGCAGGGGAGGCTTGTGCTTTGCTCACGTTGATGAATCGAGTGGAGGTGCTGTGGTCCCAGCGACCGTCGTACCATACGACCTCACGTTGTCAGCCCTCACCTTGTGAGCCCTCAGGTTGTCAGCTCCTCTTAATGTCAGGTGCCCACGTTGCTTTAAATTGCACTGGAATCTCCGTTGGCTGAAAGCTTCTTTCGCAGCATGGTTTTGGACGAAGTATAAAGGCGTAAGCACACATAAAGAAAGTACAACAAATCATGTTATATACATTCTAATAAGAGTAGGTCTTTCTAGGACCATGCACTCTTCAATAATTATTATATGATGTGCAGACCATTAACATGAATTATTCAGTGAATTCCTCTAGCCAAAGGGACGTTGAAGCAAGGCTGTTGGAAGTGAGGAGAACAATCAAAACATATAATCAATGTTGGAGCAACAACAAATTAAAGCGGGAGGGCTGTTCATTTTCCGTAATTATGTTAATGAAGAGTGTTTACTAGTGGATGAATTCTGGAAACAGGTCTATTACCTTCAGCTAGTGTATTAACTCGAACGCGGTATTATCAAGTTGAGATGGTTTATGTATATGTGGTATATTCCGAATATAATTTTAGCCATTAGCTATGTTTTAGGTTAGTATTAACATTCTACTCAGTTCCATCCAATTACTCCATATGATGGTCATAAAGAGCATCTGTATACAACTGTTGTGTTTTTGTGTGCGTGTGCGTGTGCGTGTACGT
>NC_044053.1:10590007-10600007 GCF_902167405.1 Gadus morhua
TTCGGGTCAATTTGACCCAGCAGTAAAACTGGAGGTAAAAGGGTGTCAGAAATGTCAGACTAATTCTTTCTTTACAACTGTGAGACATATTTCACCCAATTCACACACACACACACAAACACACGCGCACACACACCTACGCGCACACACACACACGCCCACACAGGTGCAATATTTATGACTTTTGACGAGAACCATTTATGTTCTCTGTTCTCGCGGGAAAACTCCAACCACATTCAGTGGACACTCAACAGGGAAGGGTCAAAACATATCAAATATTCTCTGCATGGGAGTCCTACCAACATTACAGTCTGTCAGGCAGACCTTTACTAAATGAGCAGCAGAAGCAAATGGATGACAGTCCAGGAGGCTCGGGACTTCATCACTGATCATGACAGTGAAATAGAGGAGGATTTGTCTGAAGACGAAGACGATCTTGAGCTAAATTCGGATTCTAATGAATCTGATTTTGAACCAGATGAGGGAATTGCTATTCCTATTCCTCCAAGCAAGACATTCATGTCAAAACATGGTGAAATACAGTGGTCTTCATCCTCAAATATGCGTCAGGCAAAACTGTCTGCAGAAAACATAATAAAGACAGTGCCAGGGCCCACTAGGATGGCAGTGACGTGTGTGACTGACATCAAGTCAGCTTTTGAGCTGGTCATGCCAAATTCAATACAGAAAGTTTTTCTGGAAATGACTAATCTATGAGGGAGGCGTGTTTTTGGGGAGAAGTGGAAGGAGCTGGACAAAACACATTGAGATGCGTATTTGGGGCTCCTCATCCTGGCTGGGGTCTATAAGTCCAACTCCAAGGATGAATCGACAGCCAGTCTGTGGGATGCAGAGACAGGCAAGGCTATATTTCGAGCCACAATGTCTCTGGAGACTTTTCACATTTTCTCCAGAGTAATCAGATTTGATAATCGAGAGACAAAGGCTGGTAGATGGGAGAGCCTAACCCATAATAAAGTGGTGAAACATAAAAAAAAAAAGTTTGAACAAATATTTTTTTGAATGAAAAACGAGTGAATTATCCTAATTGAACCATTACCATTACCTATCTTTTGGATAATAAACATGCACCGGGTCAAATTGACCCGGGAACACCATTGCTGTTCCTGACAAACGAACATAACAGGACTGGTGCTTCGTTGAAAGACAAAAAACATCCAGACCTTCATCTTTTTATTCAAGAATGTTCAATTATGCAGTATGATCTTTAAATATGACATGTGATTTGAACAATCACTGGATGTTTAGCTCAGGGTGGCTGGTGCGTACCTCTATTGTTTTGGCTCCTCCAGCTCTCTTATCGCTAGAGGAGCAGCGCACGAGAGATAATGGAGACATTTTGAAAATGAAAGATAAAGAGGAGAAACAAATTGGTAGAGAAGATAAGTAAAATGATTTGTATGCCGATTATAATGAGTGGCATTCAGGAATACATTGGTGAAATGCAGCTGTGATTATGGTGGATACCCTGACCAATTACATGTAGGCCTTTTGGCAGATCCATCCAGGAAATGGATACGTTTCTCCAGAATACATTAACTGGTGATATAATTATGGTTAAAGTTGAGCTGATCCATCCGATCTTTGAAGGGTTCAGATGTCTTCTCTCTATTTTTTTGGACCGTGGTTTGTATCTGGATTAACATGGTTTATGGTTTCCTCATTTACATAATGAACTCTGAGTGTGCGTGGGTGGATGTGTATGAGAAAATGTTCAGAGAATGCACGTGCGTGTGGAGACTTATCGTGCGTGCGTGTATGAGAGATTATGCTCAGAAAGTCCATATGTGTGTGGCTATTTAGCATGTTTATGTATGTGTGTGTCAGTGTGTGTATTGTGCACCCTAAATGCTCTATTGGCTGTGAGTGTGAAAGTATGTTCAGAAGTGTGCCTGTGCGTGTTAGTGGAGGTAAGGAATGTGTGTGTGTGTGTGTGTGTGTGTGTGTGTGTGTGTGTGTGTGTGTGTGTGTGTGTGTGTGTGTGTGTGTGTGTGTGTGTGTGTGTGTGTGTGTGTGTGTGTGTGTGTGTGAGAGCAGAGTGTGCAGGTGTGTATGTAGTTGTATTTGTGTGTGTGCGTGGAGGGGCAGCATGTGTATGTGTGTGTGTGTGTGTGCATGTGTGGAGGTTCAGCATGTGTGTGTGTGCGTGTTTGGAAGTTCAGCTTGTGTGTGTGTGTGTATCTGTGTGCGTGTGTGTGTCCGGTTCACCATAAATGCTCTGTTGGTTGTGTCCAATCTATTCTCTTCTCCGTCGCTCAGTGAAGTGTGGTCGGGGGGAGGGGGGCGTTCCCTGTGTTGGGGTGATTGTGTTTTTGTACTAACTGTCCGGCTGCATTACTGCGGTCATCCGCAGGCCTTCCACTCTGATCTTGTCGCATTGGTGACTTGGCCTGGACTTAGCCCCTAGCTGTTAGCCCCTAGTGGCTAACAGCTAGCAACTCGTTGCCTACTTCCTTCTCACGCACTCAATTTCCCAGTCCTGGGACTGGGAAATCATGGCAGTTTTAAGTGTGCAGACTGTGCAGAAGACCACTATGGTAATATTTTAGTATACCATAGTTCAGCCTAGTGCTGTATGGTTTTAGTATTGAGATAGAGTTTGGAAAACACAAAGTCAGGTAGACTTGGGTGATATGGATAAATGATAGAGATGGATAAAGTAGACAGAGATTGATAAGTTAAAGAGAGGGATAGAGAAGTTTGAGCGACAGACAGCGGAAAAAGAAACCGACGAGCGAACACAACGTTCCAGTTGGTCTGGTACCGCAACGAAATAGAGGCCTTGTGAGAAGGTAGCATTATCTCCTCTTTTTTTTCATTCTCCCTCTTTTCTTATACAGCTGAGTATCACTGCGATACAATTGGCCACTGTACGGGCGGTCTGCGTACCTTCAGAATTCCATTAACCTTATCCACCTCTGTTGGCTAAATGTCAGCACGGTGTACAGAATTGAATTGGGCATTGATTTAGTAGCAGGACGATTCGCCATTCTCGGCTGTCCATAGGTGTGGCTTCAGTTTCACACTGCTCGCCGCCGAAAAGTCAAAGAAAAGATTGAGGTCTTGCTCGAGCAGCGAGGACGGCACTAACCAACGCAAGTGTTGTTTGTTTACTCCCTCTCGATGCAGGAGGAGTAAACAGGACCTCTCTCTCCCCCCCCTTCCCCCATCGTAATAAGAACTAGCATTAATGTAGCCGACTGATACTTCGTCTCTCTCTGGACAGCTAAGTCACTGTATAACAAAGCTCTGCTTGTTCAAACGACAAGGAGCAACAGTCCCCACCGGCTTGAGGGGCCCCCGGATCGATCGGGGGGGAGATTACATGCAGCAATGTGAACGTCGATAGGTGGGGGGGGGACGCCGCTCCTCGTTAGAGAAGCTGAGTTACGACGGCCGGCCTCGTGACGGCGGGCCGTTGGGTCAAATCCCGGCCCTCTCCGCTTGGTTCGCTTTGGTTTCCGTCTTGCTGTAGATCTCCATTAGTCCTCTGGCTCTCTTCATCCGGAGACCTGTCGTCACCTGCCCCCCATACACCCCTGTTGTCTCTCTCTCTCTCTCTCTCTCTCTCTCTCTCTCTCTCTCTCTCTCTCTCTCTCTCTCTCTCTCTCTCTCTCTCTCTCTCTTTCTCTGTCTCTGTCTCTCTATCTGTCTCTCTCCCTCTCTCTCTCTCTCTCTCTCTCTCTCTCTCTCTCTCTCTCTCTCTCTCTCTCTCTCTCTCTCTCTCTCTCTCTCACAGTGTTCTCATGTTACTTGTAACCAAATCGCAAGGCTCTCCGTTTCCTTGTAGCAGACACGTCACTAATGCAAGCACACACGAGCACACGCACGCAGCACGCACGCTCACATGCAGGCACGGACGAACGCATAACCGTTAACACACGTAAACGTGTACACACATACTCCAACACAAACAGGCACGTACAACTCAAATACACACACACCGTCTTGTAGGAATACATTCGCACACGCGTGCTCTCACACACATACACACACACACACACACACACACTGACGTACACACACTCTCTCTGTCATTGAGCCCGGTGCAAGGATGTACCGGGCAGTGGGCGGTGGTTGTGGAATATTCCCTGAGGACAGCCTGCCCACGCGGCCGGGGGGCCCGTTAAACTCCATCTCCACAGTGATTTTAATCCTCACTGACTACACACACCAACATAGACTCTCCTGGCAGAGGCAAAGCAAGTAGCTCGCAGTCACACAAACTCTCTCTCCTGGGTGTGTGTGTATGTGTGTGTGTGAGTGGCTGAATGTATGAGTGTGTGTGTGTGTACGTTTGTGTGTGTGTGCAGGGGGAGGGGAGAGGGGATCTCTATGTGCATGTGAGTACGTCTGTTCCGCAGTCTGATGGAAACTAGGGCTAGTGCTCTTTAAAGACCTCGGTTTTCTCCACTCTTACCCCAACATGATAGAAATAACTGTAATTTTGTCACACCTTCATCTGCCGATACCCCATTTTTGTCGGTTGTCATGGAAACAGATCCCTTGCTAGTAAGATTGACATATAAGGGGGTTATGTTGTTTTTTCTTTTGCAAAGGCAAAGTTTCATACCGAATTTGGACCGCCTGTGTCTCCTTCGCTCTCTCCCGCTCTCTCTCTGTCTCTCTCCGTCTCTCTCTCCCCCTCTCTCTCCCCCTCTCCCTCTCCCCCTCTCTCTGTCTCTCTCTCTGTCCTTCTCTCTCACCCTCTTTCTCTCACTCTCTTCTGTCTGTCACTCCCACTTTCTCTGTCTCTCGCTTTATCACACTTATTTGGAGACTCTGTATTGTCTGTAAAAAAAAAAGAAGAAGGATTTTCTGTGGTTTGTGTGCTCCACGTGTGTGCGTGCTATGTGTGTGCGCGCGCTTGACTGCACATAAATAAATTGCTAGGAATCCAGCAGTAAAGAGGCCGAGATAAGGACGTAGCGGCGCTGAGAGACCGAGCGAGATAGCGAGAGAATGACATTCTCACAGGGAGCTGTGAGTCCACAGCAAGACCCCTCGAGGGTAAAACCAAAGCTCCACCATCAACTTCTTCCACACATCCAAACCCATTGAATGACCAACCTATGAGGGTCTCAATGTTGATTCTCTATTTCATCACCCGTTTTAGAATGTAACGCTATCAGGACGCCATTTCCAACACCATTTCATCCCAGAATGCCGTTCTGTCCGACCCTCCTACCCCTGGCAGTCTCTCGCTCGGCTTGCGTCATGAAATGACGTTCGGAGTGTATCTCACTTCCGTCATATGAGATATTGTTAGGTAAAATGTATAATAAGCGAGAAGGAGGAAGGAGAAAGCGTAGGAGGAATGTGATCAAAGTATGCATGAAACGCATTAGCTAACGACGGCACAGTTTTTATATAACGAGGAGGGGAAACATGTTGATGTTGTTGGTTGATATTTGGTTGACAAATTGCTTTCCGACATAAAAATAATTTCCGCTCCAGAGGAGGTTTGGTTGATTTAATTTAGATGTAAAATATGTTGTGAATTGAATTTGTAATGAGTTAAGAAGGTGAAAAAGTCGTTTCTCATTTTCGCACTGTCTTTTAATGAATATTTTTCCACCCAGGGCTATCAAATTTAGATCGCGTACCACACAGACACCATCATTCTACAAATGATGGTGTAAGCCATGCAAATTTGAGAACAATGGTTCAATATAATATGGGCCAAAGCACAGTGGGCTGGGACCATGTTTACAACCAATGAAATTGCTCTAAAGGTTACCGCTGCTTTATTCAGAATCATGATGCACAAAACGTGTCGCTGCTGCAACACACTGAGTTCAGGCTTGAAGCCTGCTTTAAAACGCGCCTGGAAGCTGAATGTTGACAAAATGAAGCAAATAAACTGCTATAAAATTATCAACACTGTTTGGTGAGGATTTTGAATAATGCACCGGATTAACATATGAATGAGTTTACATAATTTACATATCCATCATTCTCCATATCCATCTAGTATCTCCTCATTTTGTTTAATTTTTTAAGGCTATTAAATCTCAAATGAAGGTAATGCATAGCTTTGTGTGTGTGTGTTTGTGTATGTCTCTGTGTTAGTGTGTTAGTGTGTGTGTGTGTGTGTGTGTGTGTGTGTGTGTGTGTGTGTGTGTGTGTGTGTGTGTGTGTGTGTGTGTGTATGTGTGTGTGTGTGTGTGTGTGTGTGTGTGTGTGTGTGTGAGTGAGTGCTTTCCTGTCTTGGGTCTAAGGATAGAGTGTCATTTCCAGCAGCTGATCTGACGAAAAGCAAAACAAAAAACAACAAACATTGCCAATATTGTTTGAGGCAGATTAGACAAACATTGAAATTTGATCCATGGCGATCTAGACTGGTTGTTCTCAGAGACTAACTACTGGTTTTGGTTCAGTATGCTGATGACAAAGATTTGATCAATCTCCCTGGGTTTCGTTTTCTGGTATTGTTGTTGTCCAAAGTATTCGTCCGAAGTTACATTTGGTTCACATATCTTTTTAGATTTATTCATAGACATGCATGTAGCCTAGTAGGGGGAGAAACCTGAGAGCTGAGCTCAAAGGAAATGTGAAAATCAATGACCAACTGCCAAATATTTGCTTCGAATATTGCAAAGACTTAGTTCTGTCTGTGGTGTCAGTGATTCAACCAATCAGATGGAAAATCTCCCTGCCACCATGTAAATCAGTTTGGCGATGTTAAGGATACTTGCTCCCGTCAATATCTGTGTAATGCCGGTACATATCAAGCAATGAGTTTTCTAAGCTTCTCCATGTATTTCTCACAGGTCCACCATGCTTTCACTACATAGCCAGTGTAGACACACTTACACCTGGGCACACTTCTGAAAAGCCTCTGGGACTTCTGAGCGGAACGTTTCCCCCAAACACGATGTGTGTTTTCGCCAGCAGGAGTTGTAACATGAATAAATTCAAAATTGGGTATCTTGTAGAAATGGGCCAAGTGAATGACATGTTATTGGCAATAATGAGGTGTTGATATGAGCGTCATTATCACCGATATCTTCCCCAGTCCTGAGATGTAAGATTACCATTAATCAATATTAAAGGTTGTATCAGTGATTCTAGGCTGGAAAATAAATGATCACATTCATCTTTCCTTACGATCCGCTAACTGCCAAAACCAAAATAAATAGTATTCCAAACAATCACGAATAGGGGTGGGTGTTGTGGGGTTTTGTACTGCGTTCATGATAGTTTTTACTGGATGCACACGACATGGAAGGGAGGGGCGAACTTGCTCTGTTTGTTTGGGATCTCGCTTCAAATACCAACAGAAGTGACGTCAACCAACATCGCTGATACTACCGTTAACAGTAAACTTTAATTTATTGCACCCTAACTTAAAGTAAAAATTATGCTGTAACATCTAGAATAAAAGGTAATGAACTGGATATATCGAGGCAGGAGAGAGAAATTCATAGGTTATTAATAAGTAATTTGGTCAGCTTTTAACAATAACATTAATGGGATTTTATATTCTCCACCTGTCTTTTGGATTATATTTTGATTTCAAATTTCTGTCCAACTAAGCTTATTATGGCAAGTAAAAACTCAAAGTCTTGAAATACAAGAATAGATGTTGAAATTTGTGATCAGACCAATGCTCGGTTTGAGGTGTTCAGAGCTGCGCAGATTGGATATTAAAGCATGGCGACGACTTACTTTCACCTTGTACATTGCTGGGGATCAGATTTAAAGTTATTTAATGTATTACCTACAAATATACTGCCAGTATATGCTGGTGATATTCCCCACATTATGTTCACAACTTGGTCTGTATTTCAGTTTTGGAATCCTAGTTCCCGGCCCCTAGTTTGCGCTGTTATTGTTAGGGGGGGATATTCACTGACCTTGGTGATGCCTTTGGTTCGACAAATATCTTCTTCAAAGAAACAGCAAAACAGCAATGGTGGCTTTTAGTAAGGATTTGTGTTTTCCACTGAAACAGTGCATTGTGTGTGAGCTAGGGTTTAAGTTGGACCTTTTTCAGGAAATGACACAAGCTGATGGCTTCATGTTTGCCTTCCATGGATTATGAGGCTTAAAATTGTCAATACACAAAACCTTTCGGTACTGACAGTTTTCAAAGCTTTCTAGCCCTGTATATAATCTTAGTGTTCCGGCTATTATGATTGCTTTTGGTTTATATTAAACCTTGTGTTGAAGTTTTACTATCTTTGCCTTGTCCTTCCCACAAAAGAACATACTAAGGACTAATGTTCCTTGCTTCTTTATTTTGGTAACCATGAGCCTAGATTTTAGCCTGATTCATTGTGGCTAAATTTTTGATGTCACTTCTGGTTAGCTTTTAGTTCCAGATATCCAGTACATTTGCAACCACCACTCATTTATCAGGGGTGTCTGTGATTGTGTGTGTTGTGTTGGTGTGCGGGTTATGTGTGTGTGTATGTGTGTGTCTGTTGGGTGTGGGTGTGTTTGGTGGTAGTACACTTTACATCTTGTTTCCCTATTAGCCCAGGTAGAGGAACCCCCTAGAGAATGCACACATGTAACATAATGGAGAGTAATGAGAGAATCACAGTGTTTGCAGAGGAGTGTTGCAGCGCGACAAGAGGTCCAATTTCTCCTATTAAATCTGTGTTATTTAAGGCCAACCCCCTATGCACATATTGCTCAGCAAACCCTGGATACCTTCAAAGTGTTCAAACTCATTGTCAGTAACTGTTATACTATTGCGTTTCTATTTTTTACGTAACCATATTTACACAAATTCTCTCCCCCCACTTTTTTCCTTTTTTGATCTAATTATTCACACGCTTATATCACAACACTTCCTCTTTCTCTCTCTCTCTCTCTCTCTCTCTCTCTCTCTCTCTCTCTCTCTCTCTCTCTCTCTCTCTCTCTCTCTCTCTCCTGCCCTCTCTGTATCTATCTCTTGCCCCATGGGGCTCTGTAGGGCGTGCTGGAGGGTGTATCTTTCCTGTTTTTCTCATCACTCGTCCCCCAGCGCAATTTTCTCATTTTGTCAGCCTTTGATATCCATCAAGTTTGTCGTCCTCCGAATGCAGACGGATCGCGCAGCCCGGCCCGGGATGTTTATCTTACGTACCCCGCCCTCCCCTTTCCTTCTATCAGCAATTGCTCTTTATCACTGTCCTTTTTATTTCTTCCTCTCGTTCTCTCTCTTCCTCTCTCTCCCTCGCTCTCTCTCTTTTTCGCCCTCTCTCCTCCCCCGCCTTATCTCCATGACGTGGGCTTGTTTGATAACGGACGTCAGCTCCCAGCACTGTCAGCCGGTCCGTTTAACTCTCAGCATGCCTAAATCGGGACCGGGCCGCTCTCCAGAGCCTCTCTGAGAGACGCCCGCGCCGTCGGCCAGTGATCCATCGGCTCGGTGATCCATTGGCCTGGCCTCATCAATGAATAAAAATAGCGGGTCATTATTCAATCCCACAGAAGCCGTTGTAAAATTTTAAAGTGTTGCTAATGAGGTGATTAAAAAGTCTAAGCGAGGGAGGTTAAAATGTATTCTGATACTCGAACCCAGCCAACCCACTCACCTCACACACACAGGCGCGAGCACACAAGCAAACACGGCCACACACACACACACACACAGACACACACACACACACGCGAGCGCACACACACACACACACACACACACACACACACACACACACACACACACACACACACACACACACACACACACACATTAATTTGCACAGAATCGCACACACACACTCAAACGCTTACACACAGATTCAATTTAGTCATTAATGAAAATAAAACTACCCCTGGCCACCACCACTCCTACTTGAACTCTGGCAACCCCGACACACATACACACACACACACACAGACACACCAATAGACACACACACCTACACACATATACACCCACACACATCGACACACATACACAGACTTCATTTTAGTCATTAATGATCGAGTAGCAACCACCCTACCAAATACGGTGTACAAACTCACACTCATACACACAATG
>NC_044053.1:10605007-10620007 GCF_902167405.1 Gadus morhua
ATTGCGCTGCAACTCCCTGCAGTCATATTCAGCGTTGTCATAATCTAAAGGAGTACTTCAGAGTCAAATTTACATTTTTTCCCCCTGGTGGAATCAAACTATCATGGAATGCGCAAAAGGGACTTTGTGATGTTCACCTGGTAATACTGGGGGCCGCACATGTTCATCACTGGTAGCTTTATTTATAGATTTACTTGTCAGTCCTACAGAGATATTCTTTCAGATGATTCCATCCAAATCCTGGTGACCCACAGGCCGATCTTGCGAAATCCCAATACTTGGTGGATTCACATCACTTGCTCCTCAGATCCACACAAACCTTCGGAAACCCAAAATAGTTTTCTCCCATTTTGACATCTTTAATACAGCCAACTTGGCAAGGCCGATTGACATCATCAGATAGCCGGATTTCTTGTGGTCGACAAATTTGAGTGAATTTTGCCAAGATTGAAATAGATGGAATTCAGCAGAATATATATAATAGATACAATAGAAAATAGATTCAAAAGGGTTTATTGTCATAAGCATACCATTTAAAGTAGCAGTTAGTGGCAATATATATAGTGGAATCTATGGATACTTGCTACTGTAGGCCTATGTATTTATTGCAAGTCCAATTCCTTGAAAATTGACTTGGCAGAACAAAATCTGACTCTGATTCAAACTGCCATTTTCCTTGAGGCAGTAGCAGCAAGTGGAAAATATACAGACCAGATGATTAAACGACTTCACCATTTGAATAGGCTCAAAGGCCCTATGTGTCATCTACAGCTTGTATGTGTCAGATTGTTTTTGTTTGGGCATGTATATCGAAAGGTGATTACAGTGTGAACAAAGTGAGACATCCACACCGCCGAGAGAAGATGAATATATAGCCTGACCCCTCAGGCAGGCCAGGGTGAAAGGGGTGATGGGATTTTTTTCCAGGCTGCTTTCTCAGACCAAACACCAATACTACTGGGTCACGCAGTGCGTTCTCATAATAGGAAAGCCCATGAAAAATAGATGTTCTCCTTGTCAAAAACAAAAGCGAAAATCGTGTCCTTGTGTTGTTACTGTGAGATATATTAAAGATCCGGGGCCTGGGGAAGGTTCCGGAAAACAGCCTTGGTTTAATGATAAGATAACTGTTTGTGTTTCAGGGCCAGAGCCAGTCGACCCGCTGATGGGTGCACACAGAGCCTAAGAAACCCACAGTGGGTGGTAGTTCCGTCTGTATTTTGCACCAGACATGTTATTCCACTCTGATAATGGGGGGTGGATATCTAATTTGACTAGCTCGCACTCTCACTGAGCTCTTGCAGCCTATCCCAAAGAGGGAACAGCCTGTGCGATTTTTGATGATCTGAAAATGCTAGCAGCCAGCAGCGGCCTTGGCAGAGAGGTGCAGCGCTGATGTTGTGGTTCTGGATGTTATCTTAGCAAGCACATCCTGGGTCAAATGTTGCGGACGGTCTTTCTTCTCGTCCTAACCACTCCCTCGCTTGACCACAGAAACCTTACTCTGTGAAAGAACGATCAAATCCTGAGCGTTCTTATGCATTTTTAAGTAATCTTTGTGGAATAGTGTTACATCTTTCTTACATTTTAAGCTTTTCATGTATATGAATTCACTGCAAGTCGCTTTGGTTCAAAGCTATCGGCGTAATGACAAATGAAAAATAGAAAGAAATTGTTTCTAGAAGCACCTATTTGAAAATGTACCATTGTGTTCTATATTAATGCACAGGCAGGAAAATGAAAGGTTAGTTTTAATTGCAATTTTGATGTAGTGAACAGAAACAAACACATACACACATGCACACACACACACACGCGCACACACACACACACACACACACACACACACACACACACACACACACACACACACACACACACACACACACCACACATTTTTTTACATTGAACATAAAAGTATACTTTCATTGGCGAATGACCCCGAGGGCATCACAGGGAGGGGTATAACACAGCATGAAACAAACAACAGAACATACATTTTGTGATAGAAGTGCAGAAAGAAAGCATGGACAAACACACACCCAAACATACACACAAGCCTCTCCTTCAAACACACACACACACACACACACACACACACACACACACACACACACACACACACACACACACACACACACACACACACACAGCGCGATAGCAAACCACAACTCTCCCGGCCCTTGTGCCCCGACACACTGGTCCCCCCCGACCGTAATGTTTCAGTTTCTGTATTATAAACTCTTATTGGTGTGAAATATGGATCCCCTGTCCATACACGCCCTGAGCAGAGGAGGAAGGGGGCAGAGAGAAGGCATTAAATATTGAAGGGCACACCATTAGGAGGTTCCTCGCGGCACGCTGGCATGTCATTATTCTCTGTGACAGACTTCTGGCCAATCCCTCGGCTTCAAACGCGCGCGTTTCCTGAAAGCCTGCCAGTGACATCATCATCGTCTTGCCTAATGAGCTCTCAGCCGGTTGGCCTCTAGATCACACTTAGACTGGCTTATTTACTCAGCAACACCGAGCCACGGTTTGTTTTTGAACCCCCTCTTCTTATTATTTTCATAAGCAAGACAATCTTTTTGTCGACGTCTCTTCATGTAAAGTGTCAATCTTTAAGTTGTGTTGACAAGTGATGACTGCTTATGAGGCGAGTGGAACGCCGTGAAATGGAACGGCGCTGGAAAATGTCATCATGCCGTAACTGCCCACTCAACAAAATAAGCAGGCAACTGAAAACAAAGGCCTTAAACGAACATTGAAAGATACAGGAAGTCCCACATTAAAACATCAGTCACTTGAAAAAGTTGTGAAAGGGATAACGAGTTTGACTTGCCAGCAAGCCGCTGAGTTTGAATGTGTTGTTTTGTTGTGGCCTTGAAGCTAATGGCTAAAGGTAATTATCACCCATTCAATATTGTCTGCCGTTTAATTAGTGGATCTAGCCTGGTGGACCGACCACCGCTGTTCCACAAAGGACATTGTGCTCAAGTCATTTAATTCAGGGAGAATTGTTCAATGTTTCCTCCAAAAACTGCCAAAATAAAGGCCCTTTTTAATTGGCATTTGTTGGAGCTCAACAAATACCAGCAATCACAGCCTGATGCTAAAGCCAATATAGCAATGCCTTATGTTAGCATTCTTCCAATGGCTGATAAATGCATTTCGAATCTCTTCTTCAGTCTACATATACCAATTCAAGGCAATTTCACACCATTAGGTTAGGGTGACAATTGGTGCTGTTTACTTTCAAATCATTTATCCTGCAAAACATGACTTTTTATTTTTTTTACATCAAAACAAGATTTAAAGATTTTACAATCGTTTTTTTCTTCGGATTGTCTGCTTCAAATAGCTTACACCTCAGGCCCCATAGCGTCCTGCTGTTTGCCAGATCTGGATTAATCAGGTTTCAATTGGTTGTCTATCCTCCACAAGCATTGTCCAAGAGCTATATCCATATTCACACCCAGCTTTTGTTACATTACTAACTTGGGAGGTTGTACCATGCCTGAAAAGCCCACTGCAGTCTACATCTTTACTGGCATGCTAGGCTTTCATAGGGAGATAGTCCACAACACATTACTGTGTGTCTATTTATAATATTTCACAATCAATCCTCACATTGAAATGATTCACATCTACTGTATATAAACCAGTTTGTTGTTGTTGTATATATTATTTTTGAATTATTTGATTTATTTATCTTGGATTTTGTTCATTCAACAAACAGAACAATACAAAACAGCACAATAGGGTCCTTTGAAAAAATAAATAAAAAGGGGGACTTGCAATAAAACATAGTAGGTATAGCATCTAATGGTTTGCACTCACACAAACCCACAGTGTGCTACAGTCGTAGAGATTACATTGTTGTTGTTGTACTGAATACAAGAGGCGTTGGGGGGAGACAGTGAGGAAAACGTCCATCCTTTTATCTATGTGCGGGTCTTTCAACCGGCAAACAATCTTCAACACAGCTGGAGTGAGATTTATTCGGCGCTGGGCCCCATGCTGAACACATTTGTGGATGCAGATGGGCTGCCCTGGAGGTGAACGTACAGGGACTGAAGGTCCGTGAAGTGCTTAGACGTGTAATTATATAAAGTCAGACAATATCAGTTGCGAGTGTCTCACCAGTAGACACCAGTAGACAAGTGTGTGGAGCAGTGGAAACGAGAGAGATGAAATGGATATCACAAACTGAGAGATGAGGGAGCGAGGAGGTAAGCAGAGGTGACAGAGAGAATAAATATATGCAGATGAGTCCAGTCTTTCCAGAGGAAATCTCCCAGACGCCCTGGTTCAGATGCTCACGGCCGTTGTAACCCTGAGAGGGCAGTTACTTTATCGGAGGGGGCTCGTTGCCTCTACACAGTTTTCTCCCGCATTCCGATAATGCAGACAGCTCTGCCGGCCAGACCCTGTAATATTCATGCAAAAAAAATAATTCTTATGACTCAAGGCTGTTCAGACTGTTGGTCAATTATTCATGGAGCACAGAAATGTATCCTGATTGAAGTTACTTTGAACTCAGGGAATCGCGTTTCACTGAATTCACTCTCTCCCTCTCTCTCTCTCTCTCTCTCTCTCTCTCTCTCTCTCTCTCTCTCTCTCTCTCTCTCTCTCTCTCTCTCTCTCTTTCTCTCTCTCTCTCTCTCCCTCACTCTCTTTTTCTCCCTCACTCTCTTTTTCTCTCTCCCTCTCTCTATCTCTCAATCTCTTTCTCTCTCTTTCTCCCTCTCCCCCCTCCCTCTCTCTCTCTCTCTCTCTCTCTTTCTTTCTCTCTCTCTTTCTCCCTCCCCTCCCCCCCTCTCTCTCTATCTATCTAGCTCTCTCTCTCTCTCTCTCTCTCTCTCTCTCTCTCTCTTTCTCGCTCTCTCTCTCGCTCTCTCTTTCTCCCTCTCCCCCCCCTCTCTCTCTCTCTCCCTCTCTCTCTCGCTCTTCGTTTGAGAATAATTTCCTCTGTTGCTCTTTCTTTTCCATCTTTCGTCTGTCTTTCTTTCTTGTCTTTTCTATAGCTCTCACTCTTTTACGTTTACTCACACTCGTTCTTTCTAACTCTTCCTTACACTTTTTCTCTCTCACACGGTCTCCATCAATCTTTGCTTGTTGGTCTCTGTTGCGCTCTCTCCTTTCCTTCTTATACCTTTCCCACCTTCCCTTGTTCTCTCTCTTGTATCTATCTATGTTACTCTCTCTCATTTTATATTTCCCTCTCATCATCTCTCTCTCTCTCTGTGTCACTTTCTCACTTTTATCCTCATAGCCGATGTAATGTTTCACAGAACCGAACAGTTTCTCGCTCCCTAAAGGATCTCTGGCTGTTAATTTATACCTGCCTTAATTATTTATAACATAAAGTCTATTTCTGCTAAATGAATCTCACATAGAGCCTTAATAGCTAGTGAACTGTATCCGAGATTTTGCGCATAGCGCTAGCTCATGATTCTCAAGCTTAAGACATCAGCAGATGATTCAAATGTTAGATTCACTCCTCAAATCTTATACCATGAATACTGACAGTGTTGATTGGAAGGAAACACATCGTTCAGTTTGTCCCATGACCATGCATGTCTTCATCTGGGGTAGGCTGACCAGCCTCACTTTGTGGACATACATCTAGAAAACAACTCATTGCACTGCACTCAACCCTAAATGAAATGTGTCTGCTAAAGTAACTAACTATTAAATAATTACAGAGAGTAATGGTTCTTCTGTGTGTTGTTGAACAACATATAAAAAACTTGGATGAACCTTAGATTACCCTGAAGCTTTTTAATCTGTCACAGTGTTCTTACACCCACCCCGCTTATTTCGGATTAGCCCTAAAATACAGCAGACATTATTTTTGTCAATTTTTCTTTATCCCTCTCAAGACCCTTAAAGCGCTCTCCCTTGTATCCTTAGTAGTAGTAGAACATAACTTACACAATACTTTCTTAAATATACTGGATACGATTGGCTTCCTACATCTCTCCATTAATCTAGCAGTACAATGGTAGTACAATCTGCAAGTAGCCGGTTTAACCCATCTAGACCACTTTCACACGGAGCACCAGTGCAATCGTTTGTCCTTGTCACCAGAAGAAGCTGACTTATAAATATGCCAGTGCGTCCTGACGCGGCGAACAGGCGGAAAGCTTTTGCAGTGCTGAAGCACCGTGCTAGACTGTGTCTGGTGGGACAAGTGTGTTCGTTATTTCATAAGAGCATCATTTATTACATCTATCTCGCTCCCTATCACGATAGATACACAAATGCTACAACACAAGACCGCACGCACGCACGCACGCACGCACGCACGCACGCACGCACGCACGCACGCACGCACGCACGCACGCACGCACGCACGCACGCACGCACGCACGCACGCACGCACACACACACACACACACACACACACACACACACACACACACACACACACACACACACACACACACACACACACACACTCATTCTTATTCACCCCTAAAACGTGGTTCTTACATAACCACACATATATCAAGTAAATTAAATTCAAAGCATGCACGCAAACAGACTCAAACACACACAAACACCCATACAGACAGATATACACACACACAAACACACACATATATAACTCGCTTAAGATAAATGATCCCGCCTCCACATGCTTTTTTTTCCACCTTAACCAGATCTCCAGTGATCTGAGACGTGTCTTTATTTGTGATAATAATGTTGAATGCCAGGCTCCTGTCACTTAGCTGGTTCCCTTTCTGCTACCATCAGGGGAATTCAAAGCTAAGGGGGCTGAAGGAACTACGGCTCACAGACAGTCAGCAGCAGGGCGCCCAGGTGAGAGTCGCACAGAGTTCACCCTATCATGCTCCCACAACACGCTCTCTCCCGCTCCTTCTTTCCGATCGGGTTTCCTTCTCAGGAACTTTCCTCTGCCTCTCTCGCTCTGAGTCATTCTCTCTATCTCTCTCTCTTCCTCGCAACAACGCTTCTCCTTACAGCTTTCTGTAATACAAGAGAGACTCGCGGTGGCCGTCCTGGTGTTGCGTTATATCGCCGGGTTGGTGTCAAATTAAGCCTTTTGAACACACATGCATGTTCATACACAGACAGACACACACACGCACACTTACACACACACAGACGTGTCACTCCATCTCCCATGCAACCAAGTGTGTGTTTGTGTGTGTATGTTGGCATCACTTGCGGCTAAACAGTGCAAGTGGGCGTGCAGCATGGCCTCCCCTGAAATGTTCTGTGTGTTCATGTATGCACACACAAATGCACACACACACACACACACATACACACACACACATACACACACACACACACACACACACACACACACACACACACACACACACACACACACACACACACACACACACACACACACACACGCGCGGCTGTGTGAACGTGTCCATCTCAGTGTCTCCCTATTCGACGTCTCTGTCTAACACTGTTTGTGCAGCAAGACATGAACTGAAACAGTAGGAATGCCGTTTTCCTCGGTCCCTCTCACTATCAGGGTGTTTGTGATTGTTTACTTGCATTGCTGAGCAGCCATCTCCCCATGCATTGCCCAGAACTCCAACATGAAGGCACACCATGTAAAATATTTACACTTTGGCAGGAAGTAAACAAGGCACTGCTTGGAACCGATCCGACAGTTTTTTCTTTCGGGGCGAGGACATGAAAAAGTCAGCCTGTGCCCGGGAGAATATAAAGAGAAATTGGCGAGCCCTGGTTATGTTCAATCATAGATATCTATATGTGTGTGTCTGTGTGTGTGTGTGTGTTTGCGTATGTGTGTGTATCAGATCCTAATCATCACGAGCAGTGTGAGCAACATGTGTCGCCGTGCCAACGTTGTCGGTGACATCTCCCCCACCCCCCCCCCCCCCCCCCCCCCAACCACCCCCCATCGCCATGAGTTTGCATCAGAGGATGACTATGGATAGAGTCACAAACAGAGCTTGTCGCAGCCCCGTATTTTCAATCTTAAAACATTAAAGCGTTTCCTTGCTATAATGTTTCATAACCCCTAACCAGTATATTTAAATTCCTGCCTGCAAAAAGAATAGGAAATGCGTTAATATTCTCTTCTAAAATTCGAGGAAAAAATCACACTGCTAACAAAGACCCTAGATTGAACGTTGCACCCTTCTTTAATGTACACCGTTGTAATGTGTTTTTAATCAGTTCGGAAAACTGTAGTTTCATCAGCAGCAGCCTGGTAACCATGGAAACCCTTAATTAAAGGAGGGAGAAAGCCAGGAGCCGTTTGCGTGGTGCTGTTGGCGCTGGTGCTGGTGGTGGTGGTGGTGGTAGTGGTGGTGGTGGTGGTGTTAGTGGTGGCTGCCTCTGCTTTGGGTGTGCGCTAAGTTTTATCTTGCTCCCTCTGATTAGCATATTCCATCATGTTAAACAAATATGAGACAATGAGGGCCTCTGGGACGGCGGAGGAGGCGCGTGTGTGCGCTGAATACAACATCAAGATCATGTCTCTGTTCGCCACTGCTGTCGCAAGAGAACGACTTCATCTGGACCGATGCCGCTCTGCTTTAGGGATTTGGTTTAATTTAGGTCTCTGTATGTATATATGTATAAAAGTCCATGATACGAAATGGAGAGAAAGGGTGTTTAGGACATGCACCTTTATTTATACTGTTTTATCTGAAGGTTTAGGATTAGCCTCCCGAGTTTGCTAGCTGCTATGATGAGATGCTGTTGCTTCCTTAGCTCCATTGATGCTGCTGTTGCGCACGACGCGGACTGCGATGCTAATTGGCTGATATGCGTGCCGCTGGAGCGATGGCGCGGGTGGGCGGTTATCACCCTCTCGGCTATGTGCTGCGGAGATGTGCATCCCGATTCCACTGTCGGCGCCCCTGCTCCCTGCCTCTCTATCAATACAGGCTCTTTAATAAATAACTAGCTCCTTATCGTGCTGCTGATTAAAAATAAAGAGGTGAAGGGATGGTAAATGTAATTACTACCATGGGAGTTCTTCTCTGGGTTTGACCAATCACCCGACCAACTCAGGGCTGTGGTGGGCATGCTCTGTGGCTAAGGCCATGGTCTCTCTCCTTCCACTTGAACCAATGGCTGACATTCCCTTCCTCTACACATCTATATACCATTTAAACACTAACACATTTAGCAGACATTAACAAGAGCTGAACAATAAATTCAGCTGAATATACTGTGCCTACATATGTATCTATAAACATCCTATACATAATTCAGATGCAGATTCATACAGGAGCAGGTTGGGTATCTGTAGGACATTATGGCTCTTGCTGAACCGCTACATCAGTATCCTGCCCGTCTTCCTCTTTCCCTCTCTGTGGTAAGGGAGACAGACTATGGGGCCCAACTTTTATCCAACTTATTTTTTGTTTGAATACTGTGGCCCCATATTTCACGATCTGCTATACACGAATCCGACAGCTCTGTGTGGTTCTCCTTCTTGCGGCGGCCGCCATTACTGCGGTGGTCATAGTGACTCAGTGTCTGCTGCTGCTGCTGAGTGACGGCAGCATTGTTATTTGGGTTTGCTAGACGTTGAAACCGTCGGGCAATGGCCCCCAGTTGCTGATGAGGGTACCTCATGTGGTTGCCGATCTTATCGTTGTTAAGAAGTTATTAAACAAGTCAACGTGTTTGTTTAAGCAGAAACAAACGTGTCCGCCTACCCAAGATAAAAACATGCATGGGTCATGGGACAAACTGAAGGATACATGTGTTTCATGCACTCAAGAGCTGCTCAGGCTCTTTAAGTAACGTTACATCAAAAGTAAACTTTTGGAGTAGAAAAATGTACACCTTCTAGGTCAGCTTTCAATCAAACACAGGCGAATTTCAGGCAGTAGTCGCCAACAGCATAATGGCGACCTGACTTATGTTACTTCCCCGGATTCCTGTCTATCACAATATTACATTGTCATTGTCGTCGCCTTGTGATAACCTCTCTTTGAAACAGTAGTTTTATAGCTTCAATCGTCCCACTCGCTGTGTTCAAGCGATGTGACGATGTTTCCTTTACATTTTTTATGCAACACAACGCAGTGACGCGGTCGTGTGTACGTAACGCCACGCCCTCCCTGGTAGGTGCTCGCGTGGAGAGGACGAGCTCAATACGGGGCCTTTTTAGCCGGGGAAGGTTGCCAAGCCGACGCGCTCTTCTCCCCAAGGTGTGTCCTCCTCTTGCATCAGAGCAGAGCTCGTGCACGGCGACATACAAAGACTCAAACCAGTTGGGGGGTCCCGGTGAATGACAGCGAGACGCGAATAAGCGGGAATGAGCACGACCAAAAAAAGAGAAGGAGTAGAAGAAAAGCGAGGCGTCTAGTCACGGTGCTCACAGGGGCCCGTCGCGTCCCTAGTAATTGCTGTCATTATGGCGTGTACTTGTCCGTTGATGCTTCCTGTTTAGAGGGAAAAGTATTTCATCGTCCCATTCTGCCGTGTTTTTTCCGCCCGCCACCAGCGCCCGCTCGCATTTTTTTTGCATTCTAGGCACGTTGCCACGGCAACATCCAGTTTCTGTGACAATTGTCACACGATTGGAAGTGAAACAAATTGGGCCGGAATGGAGAGTGGGGCTGGCGGTGTGAAACGGCTAGCGTTTTAAAGTCTGTTTTCGTACATGGGGAGGGGAGGGGAGGGGGGGGTGGGGACGCTGGGGGAACGGCGCGATGGGAGGGGGGAAGGGGGGGGAGGAGGGGAGGATGGTGGAATGGAGGCTGGTGTTACCGCCCCGGTGCGGCGGCGTATCCGAGGGCAGTGTTCAACGCACACCGGTTATTGGATGGAATCAGTGGAGAGAGTCATCGATGGAGAGAGCGTCAGGGGGATGAGTCGGAGCTGGAGATGGGAAGGGGGGCGGAGGGGTGAGGGAGAGAGAGAGGGAGAGAGAGAGACGGTGGTGAGGAGAGCGAAAGAGAGACAGTGGTAATGAATGAGAGAGGAAGAGAGAGAGGGAGGTAAGGAAAAGGATAGAGCAGGGGAGAGAGGGTAAAAGAGAGAGAGAGGGAGGCTTGAAAAACATGGTAGATGACAGGTTGATACTGGGGGGGAGGGGGGGTGAGAGAGTGTCTGAGAGGTGAATTAGAGATCCAGGAAGAAGGGAATGAAACTGAGAGGATGGGAAGCAATGTAATGGTAGAAATGAGAGACAGCGGTAGAAACAAAGAAACCTGAGTGAGACAGGTAAGTGTCTAGAAGCAGTAGAATCAGAGTGTGTGTGTGTGTGTGTGTATGTGTGTTCGTGTGTGTGTGTGTGTGTGTTTTTGCATGTGTGTGTGTGTATGCGGAGGGGGAGTTTGAGGTGAATCGGGGGAGAGCGCCTGCCCGCCTGACAGCCCCCACCTGTAGACACGAGGACAGGGGAAGACGTTTGAAGTCGAGACAGGCTGCTCATCTACCAGGATCACGGATGACAGATCAGAGATAGGTGAGGGTGGTGGGTGTGTGTGTGTGTGTGTGTGTGTGTGTGGGGGGGGGGGGGTCCCAGCAAGGCAGCGAAGGAAGTGGGCTACGAGAACAGAGATTAACGGGAATGTAAGTATCAGTTGGGGGGGAATAGGGAAAGCGATGGCCGAGAGAGCGAGCGAGAGGGAGCGAGAGACGGAAGGGAGAAAATGTGTCTGGGGAAGACGAATGTTGAAAAAGAGAGCTTGATCCATGTAACAAATTTCGTTTTGCCACGGCTACGCCTCCGTCTTAACCCTAATTGCATTACTTAAATCCCTAATACAAAATATTTTCATAAGCACGCCGCTGAAAGTGCGAGGCGCACGGTAATTGCACGCCTGCTACAGTATAATACTCAGTCCTCTGCAGGTTATAACCCTCCCCCCACTGCCAAGGCGGCGGCGGGGCCCGGGCTGTCGCAAACACATACAATTAAACACATTAATGGGTCTCGGATTACCCGGCGACCGGCGCATTATTGCCTCCCACGCCGTGGCACATCGAGACGAGATGAGGCGATGCTCGGCTCTCAGCCACCGTTTACCCGCCCCCCCCCCCCAGCGTGACACGCTAATCCCGCCAGTAGCGCTTCTCCGAAACACCCCTCACGACACGCGAGTCAAAAGAAAACTATTAGGTGTGATTTCTTTCTGAGTACGTCCCCCCCCCCCCCCCCTGCCTTCACTCAGCCTGTGCAGAACTAGTATGTGTGTGCTCGTTCTTTTGCGGCACACACATGCCTCGTGTGGCGTTCCCTGTTTCTGAGAAGCGCCGCAGGGCTTGCCGGTGCGGTTCTTCTGACGTGAGAGGGTGTGCGCCGCGGCTAGCCCTAAGCTGCAGCCTGGGCTCTGCTGGGCCGCTGAGCACGGAGCTCTGTCAGGAAACAGAAGGACTGGAGAACAAACAGACTTCATCCTCCTTGTGGTGGTTGTTGTTGTTGTTGTTGTTGTTGTTTTACTCGTGAGGTTTAAAGGTCGAGACCCGCATGCTGGACTACCCACCGGCACTCCAGAGCTCGAGCACGGGATCCTAAGCAGTATCAGATACAAACCAAACAACTGATGCCTTCATTTCTGCTGCTGAACACTGCGCTGTGCTATGCTAGTCTACACTGTTATATTCCGAGCTATGGTTTGCAGGTCTACTATGACTATGCCAGGTTGTCTACACAGTCTTAAGTACAGACACTACTAGTACAGACGCCTATGTTGTAATTTTTTATTTTGTAATTGAATCCTTGAGTAAGATGCCATGGACCTAACTGCTCCTTAATGGCATGCATCTAAATTCACTTTTACGTGCTAGAGAACCCAAATTCATGGTTTCAATTTATTTTGATGTCTGGGGGAATCAGCTTCTCTGACACTTATTGTACAATGCCACGATGTGTGCCACTTTTCATATACATCATTGCTTATTATAACACTCTCACTACACAATGACGGTACTAAAAAAGTATCACAATTGGGTCATTGCCATGGGGATAAAACACCCCCGCCCTTCCTAGAACTCTTATCATAAAACGCATCGAATTAAAAACTATTTCTCTCTAGAGCTGTAAGTCCGTTCTGGGTTATCGCACAAGGCAGCCCCCATGGAAGATTTCCTGCTCCATATATAATATATATAATAAAGGGCTGATTCTAAGTTAACGAAGACGCAAAGATTCTTACTTTCATGGGGTTATACTCCAATTAAAACATACTTATGAATATTATATTCAATATCTGCCAAGTCCATTCATCTCGATGTCACTTAATTCTAGAGACTGCATCTTTAATGTGAAGTGACTTTGATTTGATTTCATTTAACTTGACTCTGCGTTGTTACGCAACACAATGATTGACAGCTCCCCGTTGAGACACTGCGGCGGAGCTTTGCACTACGCACACGGACAAGGTGTCTGCTTGACATTTTCCTCGAGGGCGGCTGTGCCTCTGTCCTCCTGTTCAATGCACACACTCTTTCTCTCTCTCTCTTTTAATCTCTCTCATTCTCTCTCTCTCTCTCTCTCTCTCTCTCTCTCTCTCTCTCTCTCTCTCTCTCTCTCTTTCTCGCTCTCGCTCTCGCTCTCTCTCTCCTTCAATCTCTCCGTCAGTAGGCATGTCACACAACGTATTCATTAGCCTTCTCGGCCGTCGCCTGATAGGCCAATCATTTCCTCAGAGACGTACCACTCACGAGCACTCAGAGGGTATAGATACACACTGAGGGTATAGAGACACACTGAGGGTATAGAGACAAACTGAGGGTATAGAGACACACTGAGGGTATAGAGAGAGAGAGAGAGAGAGAGAGGGAGAGAGGATGGGAGAGAGGATGGGAGAGAGGATGGGAGAGCGAGAGATAGAGAGAGGGAAATAGATGGAGAGAGAGATAGACTGAGTCGGAGATGAAACAATAGAGTAAAAAGAAAATATAGGGCTTCAGTCGATTTTTTTATCATGCCGGGGAAAAATCTGAAGGTAGACATCTCGTGAAAGTACCATCCATACATGTACTTCCAAAGAACGAAGCTGCTCTTGTCTTCTTGTCAGACCAGATAAAATAAGGCACTAACGACAATGCGGGACTTTGAGGGCCAGAGGCAGGGCTGATGTCTGCCGCAGCCAGAACGGAGGCGACCTCACGCTTAAGCAGCACAGCCGACAGTAGCGACAAAATAATGGCCTCATTCACAAAGACATATTGACAGCATAGCTCGTCAACAAGCGCCGCTTAGGAGTGTAGCCAAAGCGTGCGCTCCCTCACTTTATTAGAGGTGAGATGTGACAGTATGGGCACGGCAGCATAACAACACACTACCTATCGTCCTCCTCCCGCCGAAGGCTGCTTCAGATGAAGAAAGTCGGAGTGTGGACAGACCAGCGCGCGCTCTTGGGGAACAAGAGGAAATGAATTTTTGTGTGTTTTTTGTTTTTCTCTGAACTTTTGTGTCATGTCTTTAAGTTGGAAAGAATGTGTGCAGGCGGCAGATCTTTTCTATGCGGTGCAAGGGAAAACAGAATGGCTGGAATCTCACGAGAGGATACTAAGTGCTTGGGTTTCAGAATAGCGCCATCGTTAAAGTCAGATCAAGGCTGCCCTGGATTGGGCTCACAGAACCGATTCCATACGAGCTCAACATGCATACAACCCTGCATACATATTTAAACGGCAGGAATTGTTTATCAAGAGTTTGCACTTCAGAAAGTCACTTGACTGTTGAGTTGACATACATGATGTTCCATTACATGCTTCACATGTGCATGCTAAATTTGTTGTCCCACATATGCAAGTGTTGACGCTAAGAAAGAAAATGGTACAAACCTTATTATTGAATTTAATAGGTACCTACATTAATTCAGTAATTCAATGAAGTCGGCAAAAAGGCAAATTGAAAAGCATGTCTAAATGGTCTCCGTCTGTTTTCTATTATCATAGGTTATAGTTGTTATTTTACCAGCATGCCGCTGTAACCTCACAAGATTGGGGTTTAGCAGAACAAAACTCTGATATTGTATGCGAAATGCAGAGCGTTTTTCATTA
>NC_044053.1:10625007-10627507 GCF_902167405.1 Gadus morhua
TTTGTGTCAAGGTGAGGTTGAATATAAGTGAAATCTTTGTGTTGCTATGCATTAATTGCATCGGCAAAGGTGTTTGTATACAAGTCCTATATTAACTAAGTTGTAGTTGTAAGTTTTACCTATGCAGGTGTGGTCGTTATACAGTGTGTGTGTGTGTGTCTGTGTGTGTGTGTGTTTGGTGACGAACCTCAAGTGTCCCCATGAGGTCTGTATGCAGTGCGATACGCTGCCTTCCTGCACTACACTGGTGTGCACAGTTTTCAAGATCTAACCTGACACTTCAAAATCCTACGCTCCGATGGTCCCACGGGATCCCTCCCTCTCTCTCTCTCTCTCTCTCTCTCTCTCTCTCTCTCTCTCTCTCTCTCTCTCTCTCTCTTTCTCTCTCTCTTTCTCTCTCTCTCTTTCTTTCTCTCTCTCTTTCTCTCTCTCTTTCTCTCTCTCATATACCCCGGCACTAGCTTGTGCTCTTACTCATTTTCTTTCATGATAAACACGACAGCCGAAACTCTTTGTGTTTTCATAGTATCAATTTCCTGGCTAATGGATGGGTTTTATTTCTAGCTAAAAGAATGTATTTTGCCTTTCAGTAGTACTAAGTCCTGAACAAGAACAGCTATTCGTGCGCAAGCGTGCGCAAGCTTGCACACATGCATGCACGCGTACAGGCACACACACACACACACACTCACAAACACACACACAGGCACATGCACACATACACACGCACACACAGCCAATGCCCCTATTTCATTACTCATGGATGTTCTCCTTCTCCTCTCTGCACCCATCCATCATCTCCAAAGTTAAACCTCAAACACACACACACACACACGCACGCATGCACGCACGCACGCACGCACGCACGCACACACACATACACACAATAAACCATGTTAGACAGCACAATATCACACTTTCTTTCTCACACACAGACACACATTGTATAACACTTACTTTACAAACACACAAACACACACACACACACACACACACACACACACACACACACACACACACACACACACACACACACACACACACACACACACACACACACACACACACACACACACACACACACACAGACACACTTCCTCAGGGCCCTGTGTCCTGTCTGGGTGATGGGGCAGGTCATAACCATCAGCAGTGCATTATGGGAACAATGGCAGTTAGCCATTCCTGACGGAGAGTGGCCCACCCTACTGCAGAGATGTCTGGGGGGGGGACAGCAACGACACAACTAACATGTATTTTATTCTATCCATAATAATATTATTTTTTTTATGACATTCAAGACTAATACTTTAATGCTTTAATATAAGAAAATGTATTATTTGTATTTCCATATTTGTGAATAGCCGTAATATCTGGCACATCTTCAAAAACACCACAAACAAAGATATTTATTTTATTTGCTTGCTTTTCTTCCACATTCCACTTTTCTTACAATTAGTTCTGCTATGATTGTTTTTTTCTTTTGCGGCTTGCTCAGAGATGATTTGGTTTTAAAGTATGATGCGTATACCGAAGGTCATCCCATCGTTGTAAAACTCCACACTGTTATTCAACGTAATATTTTATTCAATCAAAGGTAAGTTCTGTTTGAATATTTACTGTGAAATCCTATCCAACTTCACCAAGAGCTTAAGGTGGTGTATTTTCAGCCGTCTTCTATTAATGTTGTCTCCATAGCAGCCATTATTTAGACATTGTCTTTTATTGATTTGCTTTTAGCGCTCAGTGCTGAAAGCAACACTAAAACAGGCCTGTTGCCGCGTTCGTAAGGATTAGTGTAGCAATCAGCTCTTTTAAATATGAATACATTTTTCAAGACTCAAAAAGTGTTACAATTAAATAACAAAAAATTTAGGAAAAATCCCCCAAAAATATTAGTCAGGTCAGGGAATCCCATATTAAGTAATCATGTAGAAACGAGAAGCTTGTTTGTAGCGCCTCCTCGCATTCTCTCTTGTTCAGCGCTTCATGGGCTTGTATTTGTCTCCACAGTTAGTTATTTGTGTGTCGGGGGCTGTTTTTCTGAGTGTCTTGCAGAATGTGCTAACCTTTTGAAATGGCACAGGCTGTCCATTTCCCTGGCAGGAGGCATGGAAGAGGAATGGACCGTCCACCAGTTGGGTTGAGTTGGCTCTCGGCTGCATCTCTCTGTTAGTCTGCTTCCGGCCAATCACTCCTTCCGTGTTTTATTCAGGCTTCATTTGCAGTAATTGATTATCCACTTGCCTCCTTTAAATTGAAGCAGCAATATGGAAATTGTCATCCATTGATTCCACCATCTCTCCCACACAAATGGCGGAGGGTTTGTGTCTTTGCATGGGCGTAAGGGACGGGGCTTAATTTAATTTTAAGATTCGTTCCACTTGGACCCCAATGACGGTAATGTTTCTTGTGGGACTTCACAGACGGTGTTGCGCTTGGAATGGATCGCGGCCCAGCTGTTAATGCAAGATGTCATCGTATTTTGGGAGATTACTGAATC
>NC_044053.1:10632507-10640007 GCF_902167405.1 Gadus morhua
TGTGGGTGTGTATGTGTGAATGATTGTTCAAGTGCACTCGAGTGAGTGTGTATGCGTGCATGTTGGTATAACGTGTGCAGCTGAATCAATGTATCTGTGTAGGTGTGGTGGTTTGGGGGGGACGGCGACGACGATAACTACAGCACTAATTCGTCTATTCCTACGAGACCTCATATCCTCGCACACTAACTCTCAAAGCAGCCAAGGCGGTGTCGGTGGGGGAGAAAGGTAGATAAATGCAGCGGTGTCAAATGATCACGCGTGATCCTGTGTCGGAGCCAGCATGTAGGAATCCATCAGAGGCGCGGCCCATTAGCTTAAGTGCATCTATCATGGGTCCGCGCGCTGCCGCTGCCGGGGGATGCCGGTAGAGGGATGTCTCCCAGGGCGGCCCAGATATTAATCAGCCGTGTCACCCAATGACACCCGCTGCATTCCTCTGCTCGGTGCGGCCCACTGATGTATTCATACACATGCACACACGCACACACAAACACAAATAAGCAGGACGGCTCACAGCCTCCGCATACATGATGCACACCCACACACACGATGTGTGTGATGCGCTGGAGCACACACACACACACACACACACACACACACACACACACACACACACACACACACACACACACACGCAGCCATGCACGCACAAATGCGCACTCGGATATAGAAATTCGCTGAATGTATTTCTCTCTCTAGGACTGTTCTAGTTCTTGATATTCCTCGGGGCGAGGGGGGGGGGGGGGGGGGGGGGGGGGGGCAAGGGGTTGTACATGAGTCTTTAGCTGAACAGAGGAAAGAAACGGGAACTCTCCAACATCAGGAAGACAGGAAGGTTTTGTCTTATGATTTTTTTAAACCACTGTCTCAACTGTCAAATCGGAAGGAAAAAAATGAAGAAAATACACAAAAATGTCGACAAGCACCAATCGAAAAGTCTTTTTTTAGAACAACATAACCTACTTAAGGCAACATAAAAGGTGCAGTGATTGAACTTGCTAAGAAAGAACCGAGCCAACCCTCAACAGTTTAGTTCATCCACAACTGTGTCTCAGAAGGATAAAACCGGCATTCAACATTTTGCTATGTCACGTCTAGATGAACTTCCTCTATAATCACCCAAGCATTCTGTAATCAGAGTACAAGAACATGACATCTCTTTCAGTCTCGGTGCTATTGTGTTTATGCTAATGTATTTGGCATGTAAATAGTTTTCTACATGCCAACCCTCCCATAACTATGCCAATGTGGGCAAAAACTGCTAGAATGCTATCACTCCTTTTCTTGCACAATGGACAAGTGCACTCTCACACAATCCTTTGTGTGATCCGGTGTAGTACACTTACAGAAAATAATAGAATCAGAGTGCCAGGCTTTAGGTAGATCCTATTCTCAGGGTTGTATATAGTAACACTAAACATTGAGGAGATGCTTTTACCTAAAGTGACTTGCAATAAACGGATACAGTTCACTGTGGAGTGAGGGTTGGACAGTGCATAAAGGTGCGTGTCATTATTGAGCCGGTATCGGTTGGACAGCAAATACAGAGACCAGCCATTACGGAGCATTTTGGGGTTGGAGCTCAGATTTAGGATAGTGGGCAACGGACCTATAGAACCTTTTTGATGGTAGTTGAATGCCTAAAATGTCCTGTTTTATTGAAAAGTCTAAGGTATTAAGGAATTCCAGTCGAGCATTGAGCTGGCATTAAATTCACCTTTAATAGATACCCTTTGAATATGAGTTCAGCCTGGCAACCATTTTTATGAGCAGTAGTGATCACTTCTCTGGGCTGTAGGAAAAACCAGCGTTTAGGGGAGTGGGAGGAGGGGGTGTCGAACACAAGGGCATGGACGGGAGGGGAGCTAGAGATGAGCAGTGGCTTAAAGGGGACATATTATACCACCAGGTGTGAGTGTGATTAGCCTTACAAGCCGTTTCGAAAATCTGCCCCATATGACATCACTAGTGGGCGTGTCCAACTACATCTGTGCTGGATGGATCAGTCGGCCAGCCTACCCAGTTGACTGAAGCAAACGTCGCTCATCTATCCAGCACATATCTAGGTGGACACGCCCACTAGTGATGTCATATGGGGCAGATTTTCGAAACAGCTTGTAAGGCTAATCACACCCACACCTGGTGGTATAATATGTCTCCTTTAATCTCGGATCCAGCAGTCCTACTATGCTATAGCAGAACTTTTGGGGGCAGACCTGCATGGAATCTGGGCTGTGAACCAAAAACTGAAATGGGCGGAGTTACATCTTGTTTCCTGTTTCGTTACGGAGATAATCTACCCAAGAAAACCGTCGGGTGAATGGATAAAGCTTTCCGATGTTTTCACCATTTGTGTTCGTTAATGACAGTCTTGCAGGTCCTTGCATCCAGCCACATGATGTTGGAAACAAATATGAAGGTAGAGAAAGTGAAACTCCCTATTCACCCACACGTGTACTCGTCTGCCATCAGACTTTAGATATTAATCTAAAGTCTGATTTGTGAGACTAGCAGTGGATGGATGAATCCTAGAGCAGGATTCGTAGGGTGACCAGGCGTCGCCGTCTGTCCCCAGAAAGTTCCACCCTTTAAAATATGATTTAAAAAACGGATTCATAGATTTCTAAAGGGCATAGATTCTAGCTTGCTCATGAATATAAATTTCAAAACTATTAGTAATTAGTCTGGGGTCTATCCGATAGCTGTGACACGACCTTGCTAAGTGTTAGTCTATCAATCAGCTTCATAGCGTGTTCGAGCTTAAAAAAATAGGCTGTCGCTACAATGCAGAGCGATTTCCAATTTGCGTTGTGTAGCAATGTGCATGCAACGCACGCCACCTAGGTGGCTGCCACACTCCACCTCGGTGACTGGACCTCAGAGGACCCGAAACAGCCCTTGATGGGCCCACCCTCTCCCCAGGGCGACAGGGCCTTCCCCCGTCTCCCTGGTGGAGCCTGGGGCCTCGGGCTGATGTGCTGGCCAGCAGAGGCGCGGCTAAGCCTGGGCTGCTGCAGGCGGGTCCCAGGGGGCAGCTAGCCGCAGACGGTTGCCTGTGACAGTTGCTTTCCCGCCTCCCCCGTCCTCCGCTGGGCTGGGCTGGGCTGCGCCGCGCGGTTGTGTAAACGGCTGGTGCTGTGTGGTGGCTGCCCGTCTGGGTTACCTTACCCTGGGTTACCTTGCCCTGCCACTGCTGGTGACCCAGTATGTCTGAGGACAGCCCTCTTGTGTCTCCTTTGTTGGTCTGAACAGGGCCCCGCATTGTGCGCCAGTGCTCCATGTTGCTCCCCTTTTTTTTGCCTTGTATTTGGGTGGTTTATCAAAGCTTAAAGGGGTGATATTATGCCACCAGGTGTGAGTGTGATTAGCCATTACAAGCCGTTGGAAGATATGCCTTTCGCTGTGTTTTAGTGACATCACAAGTGGGAGTGTCGGACTAGATGCATACATCTAGGTGGACACTCCCACTTGTGATGTCACTAAAAACATAGGAAAAGGCAGATTTTCAAACGGCTCGTACACACTCACACCTGGTGACATAATATCAACTCTTTCAAACACACCATAGTACCACATTGGGAATGTACTGTCCAAACCTTTTCAACGTTTATTCATCTACCATGATAAGAATAGGCATGTGTTAATATGTCCCCCTTCATTTGTTTCAGAAATGTGTTCACGTTAGCCCACCCCCATAATGGAATGAATCTCAGATAATGCATAAAAAAACTAAAACAGCCCTGGCCTGTAGTCATTTTAGAAGCAGCTGTTAACTTAGTAAAAGTTAGTTATACGTAGTAGATAAAGCTCACAGTGGATCTTGTCAAGCGATTACCCCGGCGGCCTTTAAACTCCCCCCTTTAAACTCTTTATACTTCATTTCACCAGTTTGATTTTCATAATCCTAAGGGGTGACCTTGAACCTTTGATGATTTGAATCTGCGGAAGAAAGACGTTTAGTTTATGTCATTAATAGTTGAATGGTCGATGATTTTGTGAGCGTAACAGCGGGGCCTTCCGTTAGGAGATTGGGGGTGCTGAATAAGTGATACAGCACAGCAGTGCTTGGCTTCTGGAAAACGAAAAGCCTTTAAGTTCTACAATGTTTTTATTGTGGGGGAAGCGAGATTGACTTGGCCGTCTGTGTGCAATTTGCTGCTTTGCTTTCAATAAATATGCTTATTGTTTGTTTGATATCCCATTTGAGAAATGGCAGTGGCACTACCCAATCATTCTCTTTTCAATGTAGGAGGTCACGCAATGTCAGGTAAAATAACCAAAACATTTTGAAACCATTAAAGATGATCCAAAAAAAGTCAGATGCAAATTGTGTCTACAGCAGCTGTCATAACATACCTCTGGTCCTGGTGAAAAGTAATCAGTACGTAATTTCGCTTGTTTGCATGTTCTGCTCAATTGAAAGGTGCCGCGTTTTTTATCCAAACTGTAATGAGTCACATGTTTTGTTCACTTTCAGTCAGTCAAGCGCCTCATGCTCACCCTCTTACTCCGGGGTTTTTTCTTGAACTGATGTGAACGCCATGAATAATTATAGCTCTCCGTCTGCACGGAGACCCGCAATTGTTTGACTTCCTAGAAGTATGATATTAACTATTCTGTAAAAGTAGCATATATTTTCCATCAAAATTGAGAGCCGAATACATAAACTCATGCATGATGTATGATTCGACAATCAGTCGGCGATGGGGCCTGGCCTGACAAATAAGATATGATCATGCATAATCACGGACACCCCTGATCCTGATCGGATCCTGTCCAATCGAGACACGGGAGGAGAACCAGGACGACGATGACTAAAGCGGCAACATCCTATCTGGCCACCACACCTGATGATGTCATCGTTGATCCATAGCGGGGACGTTTCTGTCCGTCGTTATCATGTTACAGTCGCTTTGTGCTGCCGGTGGAGCTATACAGCGCGTGAGTAATTAGCTTGACTCCCCAAACCAACACTTACATTTTTTTAATTTCACTGTGCTTCTCCAGGCGAGGTTTACACGCTCATTCACACTCTCGGTCTGGGTTTCATCACTTTTAAACATGGCCAGATGAGTGAGCCAAGGGCTGAAGCTGAACCCCCTTTATCCCCCCGTAGGAGTGTGAGGTTTTTCCGGCAGGCAGTCCTAATCCCCGTCTTCGTCCCGAAACAGGTCCCCGAAAGGGTCTGAGTATCAGACAGATTTTATGCACTGTAAAGGGCCAAGTTAACAACACAATTAAAAAAGTGAACGGCAGAGGATGAATTTCCCTTTTACTCCACAGAAACACATACATTATAAATAAGACCAAATCCCTTTTTGTTTTTCACTCACTGCTAACTGCTGTTCTGGTTTCAGAGTAGTCTTTCTGTTTTATTTACTTTTTGGGTGGCATTTACAAAACAACTAAACAGTCTTGTCCTTGCTTTGCACTGCCACTAATGGCTTTAAAAGCCAAGAGAGCCTTTCGTTCCCCAGAAAATGGCACAGCTTGGCTGCAGAAAACACCTCATACACGCGCACAAACAAACACGCACACGTATACGCACACACGCACAGACACCGGCCTAAAAAGTTCTCTCTTATTAGCTCGACAAAATCTTTGTGAGCTTCCCTCTGCTTTTATTCCTCCCCCCCTTTTTCCTTGTTCTCTCTCTCTCTCTCTCTCTCTCTCTCTCTCTCTCTCTCTCTCTCTCTCTCTCTCTCTCTCTCTCCCCACACCCCAACATACACTCATATGTACATCTGTTTAAATCAGACTTCACCTTCACATCTGGGCTGTCCTCTCATTTTACAGTACAGCTGAGCCACTTAGCGTAATGTCCCTCTCAATCTCTCTCGCACTCTCGTTCTGTCTCTCTATCTATATTTGAACCTTGTTCTCACTCTCTCTCTCTCTCTCTCTCTCTCTCTCTCTCTCTCTCTCTCTCTCTCTCTCTCTCTCTCTCTCTCTCTCTCTCTCTCTCTCTCTCTCCCTCTCACATACCCTCTGTCTCTGACTCAACGCCTCCCCTCCAGTTGGCTTCCGTCCCCTCTATTAGTCCTGCCTCTTCTTCTTGACAGTCTTTCCTTCTATTTTAGTTATTCTGCATCTCTCCATTCCTCATCTCAACACCATGCTCTTTTTCTCTTCAGTCCTTTTTTCCCCATTTTATTTTCACAAATATATATTTGACTGTCCTTCCTTTCTTCTTTCATTATGCTCTCTCCTCACTCTTCTGTCTGCTGCCTCCCTAGCTTTTTCCTTCACCCTCTCTGTAGCACACACTCTCTCACTCCTCTCTGTAGCGCCGTCTCTCTCTCTCAACCTTCGTTCTTTTTCTCTCACTCTCTCGCTCTGGCTCTGGCTCTCTCTCTCTCTCTCTCTCTCTCTCTCTCTCTCTCTCTCTCTCTCTCTCTCTCTCTCTCTCTCTCTATCTCCTGTTGTACTTCTCTGGGGTCTTGTTCTCATTCAGTGCCTGTCCTGCAACCTACTTTTCAAGCCTTCAAAATACCCTTTTTTTATAAACTGCATTCAGGGACACCGAGCTTATACAGTAGCAGGAGCCCTCTTTCTTCCTCTCTGCAGCTCTCTTCCTCTCTGCAGCTCTCCCATTCTCTTCTCTTCACCTCATATTTGTCCCCACATCATTCCCCCTTTTAACCTCTCCTGCCTCTCTCCTCTTTACTTCACCCCTCTTCCTTGTCTTCTCCTCTCCACCTCTCACCTTCTGCTCTCTCCTCTCAACCCCACCTCACTCCCCTACAGCCTGCCTCACTCCTCTCCGCCTCACATCCATCCTCTCTCCTCTCCACCTCTCCAAAGTGCTATCCAGAGGGCCAGCTAAAAGGTTTTTTTCTTTTGCAGAGAAAATAAATCAAAGTTTTGGAAAATGCGCACACACACACACACACACACACACACACACACACACACACACACACGCTCAGACACGCACCTCACACACCTCCACACTCCATCGCTTTCATCACTGGTGATGCCGCCACTAGACCTAAACATGTCCCTCTGACAGCCCCCTTCATCACACACGCACACGCACGTCTTTGCACGCACGCGTGGACCCACAGCGGGATGAACACAGGCGGCTCACGCACGCGGACACAGAGGTAAGGGAACGCACATGCAAACACTGTGCTACCAACCTCTAGTCATTCCTTTTGCATATAGATACGCCTTTCTCGGCCCCTTTACATCCCACCGCTGCCCTCAGAGACGACCCACTGCAAAAGCTGCCAAAATACATCATAAAACAAATTAGAACTTGTTTTACTTTTACAGCAGTGGCAGCAGAAAAGTGTGGCATTTTAAATGGATCGGTAGCCGGAGGGGACGGTCTATTTCCTGGTCTGACAGGTCAGACCTGGCCAGCTCCCCCTGTCCCCACTGCTAGATCCCTGGATCAATCTCCAGAAACTAGACAGCACCCAACACAAATGCATGCACACACGCACGCATGAACCCACACACGCACACACGCGCGCGCGCGCACACACACAC
>NC_044053.1:10645007-10660007 GCF_902167405.1 Gadus morhua
TCCATTAGTTTCTCTTCTTATGCGAGTCTTCATTCCTCACCCACGTCTATCTACTGGTCTTATTCAAATCACTCAGACTCTTGCAGTCCTCACCTACAGTCGTTGGGACTTCCTTCGTCTTCGTCTCTCTCTCATCTCTACCCCGCTCGTTAAAATGAAGTGCTGCCGCGGTCAAATATGCGTGACCACAACAGATAATTGATACATGAGTATTTCTGGATTCAGTCCGGCAACCAGCTGTTGCCATCTGAGGCTCTACGGAGAGCTCTCTGAAGCTGTTCACAGTTCACTTTATGGTTTACATAATTTTCCTCTGGTTTCTCTCCTCCTCCTCCTCCTCCTCCACCCCCTCTCTCTTCTTTTTTCCACCATTCTGCTCGATTATGTTTTATCTTGAGGAATAGTAATCAAACACTCCGAGGTGCACATAAACCCACGGAGCAGAAAGGCAGGAGATGTGTGATATCCATCCAGAGATGCACAACAGCCGTCGTGGTCCACAGATCTCCTCTGATGGGCTGGCGCGGGTACAGTGAGCGAGGCTGTAGAACAGATCATTTAACATATTACTGGATCCCAGGGGGCGGGCTCTCTGTGTACGTCAAAGCCTGCTCACTCTGAGCTCCACGTGGCGGAAGACCGAGATTCCAGTAGCTGTCGTGCATCAGTAGATCCTCTACGGCCCCTGAAGGGCCCCACGAAGGCCCCTAGCTAGTCATCTGGTGCGGCATCATGCTCCTAATTCAGCCATTATGATCGCCGGTTGAGCTGCACATGCTCTGTGTTTACTCTGTGGCCCATGGTCAACAACACACACACGCACGCAGACACACAACCACGCACACACGTGTCGATGGATAGACTTGAGTGCACAACAACAAGGGGAAGTACTTCACAACGACCAGTGCCGAACTACAACGGCTTTACATTCTAGTGCAGATCTGACGGGAGAAGAGAGTGGTTGTTGCGTCATCATATTCCAGGAAGAGGATCTGACTCCTTCACTTAGCAAGAGGAAAGAGCGGCACCGGATAGACAAAGCATAGACACTTCCCCCTACCTCCCCCCCCCCCCCCTTCCGCAAGTCACCGGTGGATTCCAATTTCAACGTGATTCCACAATATTCTCGGTGTAAGGTACTGACTTTGACCTCCTACCTGTCTACATCCTACAGCAAGAGGCCCCGTACCTAATTTCTGTTAACTGATATATGTATGAATGCGGAAGGCAACGGAGATTGTGGTTTCTCCATTGGCCCAGATATCCATGATCCGTTACACGCACAAACCCCAGAAATATTGCCCGTTGTCCCGAGAGAAAGGTTAAACATAGTAAAACGTCATCAGATGATAGCCGATGGCGAGGTTCCCCCATCCCTGCTTCAAAATGAACGATCTATGTTCATTGCCTACTTCATTTAAACAAAGACTTGACTCGACTTGCATAGTGCAACACTGTTTACCATAACTTTAAAGCTTCAGTAATTCAAAGTTGTGTGTTATTTTGACTCTCTTAAATGGATACTGTATGTTTCCCGTCGTAGTATCAGCGCATCATCGTATACAATGCTGGCTGATTTAGAAAACACATGCTTCCCCTCCTTTCATCCGAGAGCGTTCCCTGTTTTATCATAATGCAATTATCCTATTTCACACAGCTCACGTGAATGTGGACGCACACGCGCACACACTCACACGCACACGCACACGCACACGCCCACAGCGCCAGTGTCAGTCGGCCCAGCGTGGACCGACCATGTTCCCGGAACGAGTCACATTGCTCACCACATGAAAATCAGCAGGGCTTTCACATGGTCGGCACGGCAACAAAAGCAGCTCTATGGTTCCGACTCCACAGGGAGACAGAATCAGAAACCTATCCAAAGGGCCCCGGTATGGGACAACAGGGGGCCCTGTGTTCTGCCCTGGCCTGCTGCAGGAGCAAGGTAGAGGGGCCACTGGAAGCACATTGAAGAGGGGCCACTGGAGGTTCAGATCACAGGGGCCAATGAAAGCACAGGACACAGGGGCATGCTGTGGAGAGTGGAGTGGAGTGGCAGAGATCAGGGGCCTATGTAGAACACGGGCCACTGGAGTTTCAGAGCTCAGGGGCCACTAGATATAAAACACGGCGACCACTGGAGTTTCCGAGCCCAGGGGCCACTAGATATAAAACACGACGACCACTGGAGTTTCAGAGCCCAGGGGCCACTAGATATAAAACACGGCGACCACTGGAGTTTCAGAGCCCAGGGGCCACTAGATATAGAACACAGGCACCACTGGAGCTTCCGAGCTCGCTGATGGAGTTTCAGGTTCATGTTTCAAAGGAACAGGCTGTCCTATTCTTTTTTTTTTTTTTTACCCTGTTTAGTTTTTCTTCCTAACCAGCCTGATCGGAGTGAGTGCAAACGTTGCGTGCGTGTGTGCGTGCATGCGTGTGTGCATGCGTGCTTGCGTGCATGTGTGCATGTGTGCATGTGTACGTGCTCTGTATTCATATCCAGGTTAGGAACGTAAACAGTGCATGCTCTGTTCTCATCACCATCTTCCCACCACCAGAACATTTTACAGCATAACTCACATGTGTATGTGTGTGTTTCTGCGTGTGTGTGTGTGTGTGTGTATGTGTGTGTTTCTGCGTGTGTGTGTGTGTGTGTGTGTGTGTGTGTGTGTGTGTGTGTGTGTGTGTGTGTGTGTGTGTGTGTGTGTGTGTGTGTGTGTGTGTTTGTGTCCATGTGTGTGTGTATATTTGCATGTAATTATTAAGGAACAGGTCACATGGTCCAGTTATGTCACAGACGCAATCTATGCCACATGTGTTGCATTAGGTACTTATATCTGGCGGCTTCCCCACCTCGTCCCCTCAATAGAAACCAACCCTCTACAGAGCAGCTCCAATAACAACCCATGTGGGAGGAAAGAAGCCGTGTGTGTGTGTGTGTGTGTGTGTGTGTGTGTGTGTGTGTGTGTGTGTGTGTGTGTGTGTGTGTGTGTGTGTGTGTGTGTGTGTGTGTGTGTGTGTGTGTATATACTACCTCAGGGGACCACCTGGGCAGTTCGGTCTCAACCAGGAGGGGAACGGATGACAACAGCCTGCCATTTAAATAAGGAGGAAAATGATATTACTATACTACACTTGCACGTAGGTACAAACACACCCACACACACCCACAGACACACCCACAACCCCCTCTGCCATTTCCTCAGCCAAGTTAAACACGTCTGCTCTGGGCTGATTCCACTACTACCCCAGAGCCATTGCAGCAGCAGCTAGCTAGCTAAATTAAACCACCTTCACCTTTGCGCCCCTTGTCTCCCCAAACACACAAGAGGCCCCTCCCTAGCTTCCCTCTAACCCTGTGGTGGGGGTGGTGGTGGTGGTGGTACAGTGCTGGGCTCTGGGGAAGGTAATTATTACTGCAGAGTTGTTACCCAGCCTCCCTGCACCTCACCTAAGCTCGCCCACACCCCGCCTCAGGGCCTGGACTAGGGGGGGTTGGGGGTTTAGAGCCAGTTGTGTTTTCTTTGTGTAGCCGGGCCCTACTATCACATTACTGCACACATGCTGATACAGCAGCCCAACCCTCCCCCTCCTCTGAAGCGCTCCCTTTCCTCTCTAATGCCCCGGCTCGTATGTTCTCTCCCCTGGATTTCACCAGGGACGCCAAACAAGCCCTTCCCCTGCATCACATGGGGCAAGGCAGGGCTTGTGATGCAGGCGGAAGGTCGTCGTCCCCCCCCCCCCCCCCCCCCCGCCCCCCCAACCAACCACCTGCCCCCAACTTAACTAGCATGTAACGGGGTGGTAACAACACTTTTAGGCCAGAAGCTTTTAAGCGGAAGTCCGACCACTCGAGTAGTCACAGCAGAAGCGCTTTAGAGATAACGTAAAAGAGCGACCTTTCAAACCAGAATGTCAGACGCGGGTTGGGGTGAGGGGGGGAGATGAGGTGACGGGGGTGAGAGCTGTTCAAAGTTTGACTTTGAGTAAACTAGTGCAGTGTTCTACGTCAGCCTTGAGCCAGGGAGAAAAAGGAGAACACAGCCGGCGTGTTTATTTTTCCCTCTAGCAGAAAAGGGCTTCCTTGACAGTTTCAGAATATCCTGCCCTTTTTGGAGACGTGGAGCGCTTTCTGACCTTGACTTTCCTTGCCTTGACTTTCCTTCCCTTGTCCTTCCTTTCCTTCCCTTTTCCCGCCTCCAGCTCCGTGCTGGAGGGGGACCATATAAAGTCAGTAGCCCATACATTACCTTACAATAATAAGCCTGGTTTTATTGGGATAGCCGTGGTTAGGCTGGCCCGGCCAGGGAGGTAGGAGGGAGGCTGAACGGTTATAAAGCACAATTCACATCCCTGACAAAAGACAACTGTACTGGGTTAGGCTATACGTAGCGACTGTCCGACAGAACACATTCAACCAGACAAGGGCCGCTAACAGTTGTGAATGGCCTGGAAGATGGAGCACAACGCAGGGAGTGTTTACAACATGTGTGGTGTACGTGTATGTTTCCTTTGCACTTGTGAGGACCCGGTTTGTGTGATTCAGTGTGTGGGGGGATTAATGACCTGCTGGTATTTAACCAGTTCCCATTACAATGAGGCCTTAAGTCTCCTAGGTTTTGCTGCCCACTGTCTGGACGCTTATTGTACCAGCCCACCGCACTTACCCTGCATAATGGGGACCCTCCACCAAGGATGGCCCCCAGCCAGAGAGATGGGGGGTAACGCTGGTAAACGCTTTAATAGACTTGTGTATTAGCTTTTTCCCTTTTATGCATCCTGACATCATCAGGTAATTTGTAAGGAGGACGAGAGAGGCAGAGACGTCCGACAGAGGCACTTCCTCCACGAGACGAGGCCTTGGCGTGGGAAAATAGAGACATCACTCTGGGAAGAAGAAACTTCTTAGTGAAAGGCTTTCTGGGTAAAGGTCAACAGTAAATGCCCCGCGAGAAGTTCAACTTCTGTCCAAGGCTAGCTGGCCCACGCGAATTGAAGCCGCGCTTGGCTTGAAGGACAAAAGGCTCCAAAAAGAAATTGACGGATTAGAAAAGGCCAGGGTACGTCATTTATCTTTTGTTTTTCCTATCAGAGTCCTTCAGCGTTCCCCATGTTGCTGGGAGCAGCATTATAAAGCATGAACGATTGCCTGGATTATGGGCATTTATGGCAAGTGTAAGTATTTCTAATGTGTTTTTCATGGATGAGTGAGTCGCCCTTTACGACCAGCAAAGACGAGCCCTGAATGGAATCCTTGCCCGGGCTGTTGAGAATGCAGGGCATGGTGTAAGTCGAGGGGATTTGGCAATGCCCCACTGGGAGAATGCAGCCCAGTGTTTGGCCCTCGGTGTCCAGACATTTGTGCCGGGGTACTAGGGGTCATCGCTGAAGAAAAATGCAATCAGTGGGATAGGCACGGGTGTGGGAGTTAACGGCTGTTTCCTTCGCCGGCCCACTCGCCAGCAAACATTTTTGCCTCATCCCTAACACGACGAGAGTGTTGAATTAGCACACGTAAAAGGATAGTTGTTGTTTTCCCAAAGGCAGTGGTGTTTCTTCGGGAAATGTGTCATGAATTGGATTACGGCAGGTGGAATTTATGTCACCTCCTCAGAACAATGATTTGATTAGCAGTCGTGATTCGATTCCCGTGATACAGTAGCGATTAAAGGATGATTGCAGTAGGTGACTCCTGCATGGCAATACTAGAAACACAAGATTCCACTGCAGGAGCCTCAATGGACCCTTTGAGGGAGTTTTCTTATAACCTCTAATGGCCTGCCATGCCTTCCAGTCGCTGCCTGTAGGGAACAGCCAGATGGATTTTGTTTCATGTTTTATGCTGCATGTCGTCTATTGTTTTTCTTCAGCTTTGGTCATTAATCCAGTGCATAATCAAGCTGGGAATAGAGAAGAATGCACAGTCACACAAGCATATTCCCGCACTCATACCCGTGGTTTACAGCGTTGGAGTGGGCTGAGCTGGTTGGCCTCAACACCCTTGGCCGGGTTCTCCAAGAAAACAAGTGGACGTGAATGATGTGCATTCAGATCTGCCCGCTAACAAGCCCCAGGCAGAGCCTGGCCTTTAAGCAGAGAAAGACTCTGGAAGATTCTGGCGAAACCCAGAATTACTTCAAATTCGTTTTTCTGGCATTTCAAATGCGGCACACCATGAATCACAGAATATCACGTAAAGCATTTTCCCAGCATGTGTGTGTCGAGATCTTACTGATAATACAGTGCAGGTGAGTTAGGATGCGTCTCTGGTTCCTGCTGATGTTTGCATACGTATAACGACTAATGAAGGCTCTGTGGGGCGGACTGTGCAACACTTTGAAGCTAAGTAATGGAGCCTGTTGGGGTTTAAAGCAATAGCCCCGTGGCCAGGAGCCTATGATGAAGAGGAACCGAGAGAGGGAGTGTGGAAGGAGAGACACTGGAGATTCCCGAGGGCCCTAAGTAAGCCATGGTTCTCACCACAGTTCTCCCCCCTTCTGTGCCTGACAAGCGGCACATTAACTGGAAAACGAAAAAAAGATGGCTATTAACGGGTTTCCATAGGAAATGAAACAACCCCCATGTGAAACTGTTCCTCTTTACATAAGACCGAATTAGCATAGAGTTAGCCCATCAAGAGGGGATGCGTTGTGCACTGCGCGGAGAGACAATATATGCTGGATATTTGAAATAGACAAACTTCCAGTTGATGATTTATGGTCTCAGGGAATTGGTTGGAATTAGAGTTTTGGCTGTGGAGAGCTTCCTTTGCTGCTGTGCTTCTGTGTGTGGCTGTCTTTGGTGATGAAGACAGGGGTGATAAAAGGACAACCGAGCTGCTTTGCTTTTGTTCAAGGCCGTCATTTTATAATAGAACACCTCAACTGCATCTCACGCTGAGATTGAAAAGATGACGTTTATGAACTTGTGATGTCAGGGAGATTTTGGGTGCTCTCCATCCTACTAAGAGCTCACACAAACATGCATGCAGGCATACTCCTAACCCCCCCCCCCACACACACACACACACACACACACACACACGCGCACACACACACACACACACACACACACACACACACACACAAAGTAACATCACATCATGTTTTAATGAATATGACTCGGATTAGATGACTCATCATTAACAGTAATTTCCTCCCCCCGTCAGTAAAGAGAATCGCTTCTCATCACGTGCGACATTCTTCAACACACTCATCTGGATATATATCAACAGATTACCACATATATATATATATATATATATATATATATATATATATATATATATATATACACACAGACACACCATCTGGGAATGCAGGGACGATAAAGCATTTTGGACCATTTATTTCAGGGAAAGGGATGCAATTCTCCACTCTACGCCCACCAATGTTTGCGGCTGAAATTGCAAGGGGATGAAATGTGGCAGAGCGCAATTTTATGTCGGAAAACCAATGTAGCCAGGCAATCTTTAGATCAACTGCAGAAAATTATAGTTCATCCTTCCTCATATCTTATCATATAAAGCTGCCAGGATGGTATTTTACAGGCATTGATTAATTTCAGATCGCTGCATTAAGGATAGGTTAGTCTCCCTGAATGTGTTATTTTAGTTCATAAGGATGTGGATGTGGATCTGGAGTAGGAAGAAAACGGGAAATCGACTGTACATTTTTACGAATTGTATTTTATGTGATGTTTCTTACAAGTTCGGTTTGTCTAGACGCTTTAACGACCTATCTTCAAAATGTTAATTAGAAAGATAACTCTTGATGACTCTACTATTTAAATCCCAAACCAACTAAAGCGATAAAGGCTAATACTAGTTATATGAGGTGATTGATCTGATACAGTACCTTCCTCTGCATAAATCGAAAAACGAAATTAAAGAAATGAAAGCCCAAACCGACCTAAACTGAGAAGAAAGCTGCAGGCACACCAGGCCTCATGGGACATGCCTTCTGAACCCCGGTAGCGATGAGGCTCTACCCTACTTATTGCTGCCCTCCTGTCCTCATTTCTTTCCTGGAAATGTTCTAAATACCGACCCAGGCATAGCGTGCGCGCCGTGCGTCTCGTTCAACCTTCACGACGCAATGTATATGGCGTTTAGGCACCGGGGCGCAACAGTGATTCTGCATTTCTAGTCCAACAGCGTAATGCCCCACAGATTTCTTTCTTTTTTTGCCTTGAAGCACAAGCTTTTCAGGGTTTAACTCCTGTCAATACAACCAATGGAAAAAAAGGTCCCTCCTTTCTCCTCTTTTGTTGCTGGGAGAAGATTGACCTGAATTGTAAATCGGCCCTGGTTAATCCCCTCTACATTTAGTATATAAAACAGTGCATTCGCAGAGTAAGCCTCCACCAGACCATCGTTGAAACCCACAGGGGCACAAGCTAAGCTGCTTCCTCCACCCGTGTGGTGTCTGACCGTTCATGACACGCATGTACGTTTATGTCCTCAACTCCAAGCCCCTGATGCATCAATAGCTGTCCTCCATATGGCATTGATTTTCAATTGGCCACGTGATTTTCAATTGGGCGATCCAGTCGCCTCGTCCTGCTGTAGAGAAATGTCATCGTGCTCTCCCGACTCTGTTATTTTGCCATTTGCCTCGCAATTGCGACGGTACTCTCCCATTACATCAGGTTGGAGAGGGGCTCATTCCTTTGGGGAGCCCCTCTGATTACAGCAGTCTTCGCTAGAGCTTTATCCAACTAGAGATTTACATGATAAAAACCCTCTAATCCCCAGATAATCTTTTTGTGGCGTTACAGTACTGCAATTGCTGTAGTTACTTGTCCATCCTTATTGTTTATTAATGTATTTGGAGGCTGAGAAAAGGATATCACATCAGTGACCATGACCACTGACTTGCCATCTTGCATTTTCACAGTTAGCTGGCAAATCCGTTTGCCATTAGCGTCACATTCATTTCCAGATGCTGGAGGGGCTCAGTGCTGCTAGCCATGGCGTTGCTCTGTGAGGGGAGTTTATAGATGACTGAATGATGATGGCCCTACCCTTTGCCACATGTTCAAATGCTAAATTCAGTAAGCACGACTTTACACCCACCGCAGCCATAGAAACAACAAAGACAAAAAAATACTAATACTGAAGAAAAACAAACAATAAGAAAATCAAAGCATGAAACGGTCTGTTCAGAATGAAATACAAACAATGTTAAAGGCCTTAAAGCAAGCGTACAAGTTACATACAGTATGTCTTAAATGTAACCTACAGGGCATTGTATAACCAGCGATGTGGTTTATTTGATGCATCATGCATATCTCCCGTTTTGTATTCACCAAGGACGACCAACCTACTCATTTGACATGGGAGCCGAGAAGAACCATCCCAGAATGGTTTTATTAAGCCGGCCGCTCAACAGGGCCGTGAGACGCTCATCGAGTAGAAGGTCAGCTGTAAATACATGTTTCTGTGTTCAACCCCTGGAACCCCCAGACCCCCCTACCGCCCAAATACATGTCCATGTAGCAGCAATACACCTGAAAGGAAAATAAAACGTTCAGCTTGGTACCGTCCGTTCTTTTTAGCAGGCAATCTCTTTCCTCTTCTTATTCTTGACCAAGGTCACATTCTTTACCAAGGCACTATTGATCGGAACAAAACAACAACCAAAAGGCTCGGACACTGCGACACCGGCATCTCAGGGTCACCACACCTATCAGGAAGTCGCAGAGGCTTCAGTTGGCGGTGGTCTTTGGAGGTGAGAGGCAACACTGAGTGTCTGGATGAGGCGGAGGGTGGGGAGGGGGTCCTCCATAGAGACAAATATACTCCTGGTTTTATCCCTGATCTCTGTGGCAGAGAGGTGACCCGGCAATGATCAGTGTACCATCTGCCAGCTTTCTCTTTACAAAAGGCGCCCGTTTTTGTTACAATAGGACGACACAGTAACACAGTGTATAGCGAAAAGATCTTACTGTCTGATACTGCGATTCAACCACAATTCCCATGAGATTCCCCCTTCACCATGTGGGACTATAGCTAGCAGTCGAGTCATACTCCCAGTGGGAATTCCGGTAGGAAATATGGGAACATTACGAAGCCCATGAAAACTCCAGCAACTGACACAACTTCTCATAATATTCTCTGCATCTTAAATCATCAAATCTTAGTTTCATCTTCAGTATTCATTTTGATTTGATTTTAGTTCATCTTCAAGCAATCATGTTCGTTCAGATAAATCCCTAGGAAGAAATGTACAAATTATCCATGGTGTATCTGCCCATCCTTCCAATTTGTCCCACAAGATCGGGCCATTAGTGCTTTTAAACGCTTTCAATGGGAAGTGATGGGAACATACGTGACTACTTAAATGAGTCACAAGGTAGCACATATAAGTATGACACTGAAGCCTATGTTACAACCAAGCTCACTCTGCTCTCTTTCCCAGTCAACAGCGTCATTTGTTTTCATCATAGTTCTAGCAGAGTGTTGCTTGTGTACCATAATTTTGGTCTTCCTAATTATAAAATATAATCTGCAGTACTTTTTCATGTGGTGTTATTACATTTTGGCCCGACCCTCCGATATCTAATCATTCTGTCTTGTTGATTAGCGCACATGGAAAATGCCATTAGTCATAAGGATTACAATTTAATAATTCAAATCAGTTTTCTTTGTTATAAAATTGACATGCGTAGACAAGCGCTTCATAGGAGTCCAGTTCACATTTTACAATTGACAGTGTAAATATCCATCCGTCTTGCCGGCGTTCGAGCTAGTCTATCATACTCAGCATTGCAACGCGTATGTAGCTTCTCAAATAGCAACCATTATTCATGCAATTAATCAGAAGCGGAACAAATCATGACGGCATATCTGAGTTCCTACAGCAACAATGATGCGTTGCCATCTCAGCTGCCACTAAATCTCTGGTTATTGTCTTTGCTCTCTTGTTGCCTCGCCATTGGCACCCCTGTGATCTAGAAAAAAACTGCCAATCCCATACCTGCATGGTATATATATTTTATGATATGGCAACATGTTTAACACACACATTTACTTATCATTAACATAGATTGAGTTGTGAAAACTCAATTCTTGTTTTTAATTTCCGGTTGTTGTCCGTGGGCTAACAGTGTCTGCCTCTGCTAATTAGTCATCATTTGATATTGGATTGTTTCATTTGGCAGCCTCAAATTAACACTCTGCTTTGGCACAATCTAGCACATACTGCTGAGTGCATACCTCCCTTAATTTTATAGAAACAGGTTGACATTGAAGCAAATTAAACCTTGTGTTTTTAACATGTTACACATGCAATTAAATATTACAGCAGGTTACAAATAATGTTAAAGTATTTGTGACGTCCTATAGGGTAAATTTTAGTTCACCTTTTTATATAGGGCTACTATTAATATCATTGCAATATTAAATTAAGGCCTACCCTGTACTACTAGGTACTAGGCCTACTCAGGGCGTATACAGGCATTTATACCACAGCACTTGCATCCCGAAACCCCAATTATTTCATTTCTTCAACAACCCATTTTTGTTTATGTCTGGTTATTATCCTGATGTATCCCCCCAAATCTCATAATCTTCCCTCCTAATCCCATGTTTTTGTTTTCTGAAATCAGATCCTGTCATAACTCATTAGGGCAGTCCACATATATCATGTTGTGCTTCTGAAACGGAGACGAGTCTGTGCCACAGACGCCCTACTTCGAGGCAACAACTACACTGTTGTTCCAAACAGAGTAAACAAAGCCTCTCGGACCTAAAACAGAAAACTGCCTTCAACACGAAGCGGTTATACTCATTCTGATGCATGCACGGCTCTTCTTCTGTGGGCCTCGTTAGTGTTTCTGTTCCAACGCTCGCCGATCCTTCATTTGATACGTCTACTGCAGAAGTACGCTACGGTGCACGCCGCAGCGCGCACACAAAATGCGCGCACACGCACCCACGCACGCATAGACCGCTCCATCGAAATTGGCACACAGACACGCAGCGCGACGGACGCCTGACGGACGGGTCTGCTGAAAGTTATTCTCACCGAGAATCTACTGCACCTATGGACCGATCGCGGCCGAGTTCTTATCGCGTTCGGTGTGTGTTGTGGTGCCGCGGAACAAGGTTTTAATATTCGTTTTCTTCCTCCTTTTCCTCCTCCTTTGGTTTCGTATTTCAAAGCGAGGTAGTGCGAGTTGTTCGGCTGTGAAAACTGTCAGCATCCTATGTCTCTGTGTGCTCACGTTTCGTGAGCTGTACCACAAAAAAAGAGAGCGATCTTCTGTGTTTTGTTTTGTTTTTTACTGAAAACCCTACGCAGATATGGAATCATTTATAACTTGAGATTAATCAAAAACCCGAGCCCGAGATCGAGGAGAAAGGACGGATAGTGGATCTGTCGTCAGTTTACGCGGCGTTGGAAGAAGCTGACAGTGGGGAAACGGGCACAGCTACAACCCCGCTCCGCCACAGCAGCAACGTATTGACCATACTATAATACAAAGGTAAGTTTCCCACCGCAATTATTCCTAATGTAGCCTTACTGTTATGGGTGTCTATTGTTCTTTCACTGAATGCGCCAATAAACGGAGAGAGGCTCTAGGATTAAAAGTAGGCGAGGAAGCGACAGCGAGAGAAGGAAACATTTGGGTCGGCATGACTCCAACTGTTGCCATCAAGCTTTTATGTTGACTGCTTTCCTATTTATTCACATCTTCCAAAGAAGACCCGCGCCTGGGCTTTATAGTACCGCTATCCGCGTTTCTCCCCTTTAAGACCTGCAACTTTTTTCTCTCTCATTTGGCTCAGAGTAAACATAGCGCACTGCGGTTAGGATCACTTGGAAGCGAATCAACTGTGCTTGGTTTTCGCCCTTAAAAATTGTTATAACCATTGCATTACGATTCCGTCGATGGAATAAACAAATGTAGAATAATCGACCCCTGGTACAGGATATATCTTTAGTGCCTTGCCTATGCCACGTTTGTCGTTTTATCATTGGTCCCTCGTGGACCCGGTCTGCTTTTCAAATTTGTATACAGGAGCCGAGATGTGTGATCGACGCTCCCCCCACCTACACCCTCAGTGTTTTCAATTGCAAACTCTGTTTTACCGTTATGGTTATGTGCCTACCACTGTGTCTCTATTCAAACTTAACCATCAACAAATTAATAATGCCCACCTGGAGCGGAATAATACCAATAATCCCGGAGTGCAGAACAACCCAAGGCGGTACTTTTACAGTGTTGTATTACCCACTCTCCCCTCGGATGCTTTTTGTGCGAATAAACCAAGTAGTCGCTTCAGATGACTGATTGCTGTAATTACAGCTAGCAGACCATGAGCAGTGCTGTGCCTAGGGCCAGCCGTGATAGCGGCCAAGTGGATCTGCGAAATCCTGTTCAAACGGGAAAACTTGAGTTGTGTTTTATTCAGCAACGTCCACTGCGAGTAGCCCCTAATACAGCACAATGATACGATACTCATGTCACCAGCACCGCCCGCCTGGGAGCCGCTGGAGGTCAGCCCAGGGAAAGAACATTAAGTGGAATTAAAAGGGTGTGTGTTTGTTTGTGTATGTGTGTGTGTTTGTTTGTTTGTGTTGGTGTGTGTGTGTGTGTGTGTGTGTGTGTGTGTGTGTGTGTGTGTGTGTGTGTGTGTGTGTGTGTGTGTGTGTGTGTTTGTTGTTGGCACGCGTGCGTAAGTGAATGTCTTTGGTGCTAAAGTTGAGACACACACATTTGGCGACTCAGCGCTTGTGATCTGCAATGTGCCATTAACACAGAAAGACAAAAAGGATTAACGTGCAAAGCACTCACAGATTTCCGTAAATGTCCCTGTTCCAAATACACGGTTCACCTTTAGATTTTTCTTGGTCTGTGTTGACCACCTATAGTGTAGACCGGACTATTTCTATGTAGTACTAAATCATAATACTGGAGACAGATGTTCCAGTGGGACATCTGTGTCTCCCTCTGGTCAGGCACGTGAATCACTCATCATTTAATACACACACACATGCACACACAGACACACACACAGACACATACACACCAATGCCCTCCTTGCCACAGATGTTAATGCCTCCATTGAGAGCCTTGGCCCCCTGCCGACCACATCTCTCCATTGTGGGGTCAGACAATAGACCCCACATCCTGACTACTTCCTCCTATCTCTCCTCACACTGTCACACACACACACACACACACACACACACACACACACACACACACACACACACACACATACATGCACAACAGAATCACACATGCAGGTACAACCGGAAGTAACACACACACACACACACACAAACACACATACATGCACGCTGAACAGAAAAAACACAGACACACATGCACGCACACACGGACAACAGAGGAAACACACACAAAGGTGCGTGTAGGCAGGCACTGAAACACTGCTGCTCACACACACACACAACACAAACTCTCCGACACCACAGATGTGGAATCCTATGGTCCATCCCAGTGATGTAAAACCACATGTAAGCGTAAATCGTTTCTGAAGAAAATGTAACGGTGAAGAAGATGCTCATGCATAAGCCTATGACACATATCGTGCACGTGCACGTGTGAGGATTAGTTGACTAAACTGCTTTTCTGATATTCTAGTACTGTGCTGTGTCTAAGCTTGAGGGATTTGGTGTTGATTATAGCAATTATCTTTAGCTCGGGTAGTCACATCTGGAGTGTGTACGTGTGCATATGATTGTGTATCTGTCCCAGTCTGTCAGTTGCTGTTGTTTGTGTGCTTTTGTGTGAATGAGTGTTTGTACTTTCAGCATCTCAAGCCCAACATTGCATCACAGATCACTGCACCAAATGGGTGTGTGTGGGTATGTGTGTGTGTTAGTGTGTGTGTATGAGCGTGTGTTTGCGCGTGTGTGGGCGCGGATGTGTGTGTGTGTGTGTGGCAGTGCACATCTTTGTCCGTCTTCATCTCAGTGTCACATGTTTCTCAACTGAAATGTTGTTGTGTATGTTACGCTATTA
>NC_044053.1:10708770-10803770 GCF_902167405.1 Gadus morhua
AGTGTGTCGTACCTCTTGCTGAAAGGTGTCAGTTTGAGGTGTTGCACATCATTCCTAGAGCTGCAACTGCGGTGTCACAGATGAAAAATGAGTGTGTGATTTGTTTCCCTGGGTGTGTGTGGGTGTGAGTGTGTATGTGTGTGTGTGTGTGTGCGTGTGTCTGTGTGTGTGGGGGGGGGGGGGGGGGGGTGGGGGTCTGAGTGAGTGAGTGAATGAGAGGGTGTTTTTTTAGACAGAGCCTGCAGCTGCGTTTTCCCACATTCTAACCACTGACAACAAATCTGCCCTTACTCACCGTATATTTGTTAACGTGTTTGTTTATGTTTGTGCATTTTTACCTATATTTATTATGTGTCTATGCAGATTGCGGCCAATTTTACACTCAGCCCTGCCCCCCTGGAGGATGGGAGGGGTAAATGCCCCTATGATCCTGCAAAGGGCCACACTGGACTCATAGTGGGTAAGTATCTGTGTGTGTTTGTGTGTACATTACTATTGTTGTTGAAGATACTACAGGTGAACACAGTCCACAGAGAACTGTGGTTGTAACGTCTGGTGTCGTCTGCCCGTAGACGAGGAGCTGTACTCTGCCACACTCTTCAACTTCCTGGGTACGGAAGCGGTCATCCTGAGGAACCTGGGCCATCAGCACTACAGCATGAAGAGCGACGACCTTCCTGCCTGGCTCAAGGGTAAGAGACAGACAGACAGACAGACAGACACACACACACACACACACACACACACACACACACACACACACACACACACACACACACACACACACACACACACACACACACATGTAAGCTCACCGGTTTGAGTCTCTTAAGTTTGACTTTGAAACACTGAACCAAGCCGTAAGAACAGTAACAACCTATTTATGTCAGTGTTGTTGTGTGTCTCACATCACTGCGCGGGGAAGGTGCACATGATGCAGGAGTGCTTCTCCAGCGTTTGATGCGGAGACTGTGAACTAGGGGGGGCACATGCACCGTGTGAGCGAAGCGAAGAGTGAGGGAAGGAGGCGGTGAGAGAACGGAATGTTCCGCAGCGTGACGTGTTTAACATGGTGACACATCTCGTCATGCTCGGAAACACCTGGTCCTCGTGACTTTGAACACAACAACAACAACAACAACAACAACAACAACAACCTCCCAATCCTTACATGGCTGCTGTAAGAAGAAATTCTTCATAGGACTGGTCCAATCAGCGTAATCAAAGCAGGGAAGTCAGTCCTTTTGAATCAGACACATCAGACACATACAAGCCTCATGTACCAGACACATGTATCTGAATTATTTAAGAAAAACGCATGCCTATGGATATCATATGGATACCATAAGTATAGGTATAGATTTGTATGGCATGTACCCAATGGAGCGAAATATATGGAAAAAGGAGAGAGAGGGCAAGGAAGGGATAGAGGGTGTGGGGGGGAGCATGAGAGATAGAGGGGGAGAGGGGGTGTGAGACAGAGGGGGAGAGGGGGTGTGAGAGAGAGGGAGAGCGATAGATATTTGGAGCGATGAAGAGGGAGAAAGAGAGCCAGAGAGAGATGGGGAATAAAGGAAGTAGCAAGACGGATAGAAGAAGCGATAGAGGAAGAAGAGGCAAGGGAGGTGTGCACCTCACAGGGAAGATGAAATGGAGAGCTGCAAAGAGAGCGCAACGTCAAGAGAGAGAGTTAGAGACCATGAGCCCCAGCTACCATGCAAAAAATGGGAAAGCTAAATGAGCCCTGTTAATAGAAAGTTCCAGAAACAGATAGGTGGAGAGAGTCAGAGAGAGACAGAGAAAAGCAGAGCGTGGAGGGAGACAATAAAGGGGTTCAAGTTAGAAAATATGACGATAGAAAACAACAGAGAAGGAGAGAGGGATGGAAAGAGGGAATCCTTTTATAATGAAAACAAGATGGAAGCAGGGACCACGGTTGCGAATAAGAACATATCGTAAGAGAGTGAGAGCATGAGGGGAGGAAATATGCAGGGGAGAAGAGAAAGAGAGAGAGAGGAGAGAGAGAGAGAGAATGATGGGGAAAGGGATAGAGAGAGGAGAGGCGCAGGGAAATAGAACAGAGTGAGACTCAGGTAGAGGTAATGAGATTCAGATGGAAACAACTTTCCTTTTTGCGTGTGTGTGTGTGTGTGTGTGTGTGTGTGTGTGTGTGTGTGTGTGTGTGTGTGTGTGTGTGTGTGTGTGTGTGTGTGTGTGTGTGCATGTGAATGTACTCTATTTGTCAAGACCTTTTCCTTGTATAATCATCCTCATAATTGCCTGTCTGTTTGTGCGTGTGTGTGTGTGTGTGGCTGTGTGTGCGTTCATCTGTGTGTGTGTCCAGAGCCTGACTTTGTGGGCTCCTCGCTGGTGAGGGAGAGCCTCGGCAGCAAGGAGGGGGATGACGACAAGATCTACTTCTTCTTCAGCGAGCGACCGACAGAGGACCGCAACTGCTATGCTGAGCGCACCATGGCCCGGGTGGCCCGCGTCTGCAAGGTAGGATCCTCCGCCCTATCGCTGGTACTGGAGGACCAGCGCCCTGGTACTGGTACTGTAGGACCAACCCCTGGTACTGGTACTGTAGGAACAACCCCTTGTACTGGTACTGGTACTGTAGGAACAACCCCTGGTACTGGTACTGTAGGACCAACGCCCTGGTACTGATACTGTAGGACCAACAACCGGTACTGGTACTGGTACTGGTACTATAGTACCACCCCCCTGGTTCTGGCCCTGGTACCGTAGGACCAAGCCCATTGTCCTTAACACAGGAATCTGATTTTCCACACTGCCAACTTTAACAATGGTCAACCCTGATGTTTTTTTATTCCCACCTACTCTCATGCATTCATCACGTCGAGGTGGTGGGGGCAGTTTGAATCCTAGCCGGAAAGCTTATCGGCCTGAGCCTGGAGCCTTAATGAGATGCTCCTTAATGACATCCTTAATGATGTTGGATAAAAGCCTAAATAACTAAACGGTACTAAATAGCATTTATTTTGTGTGTGTACACACATTAAGTGCATTCAAATGAGTCCTGGAGTCCTGTTATTTAGGACTTTCTGTATTATAGTCATTCAGATTGAAATTCAATTTAAACATTTGATATTCCCAGGAGACTGCTGGAAGACCCATTGGTCTGAAAGTGAAATAAACAATGCAAATTTATTCCTTAAGTGTCTTGAGCATGGTGGGATTTTGTCATCAGGTAACGCAGGTGGGAGACTCACACAGACACAAACACACACACACACACACACACGCATTTAGAATAAATATTTAATGTCTTTCCACTGTGACCCCAATTACTCAAGCTGTTTAGCAGATGGACAGATTGATTTGACTTTTGGTTTTGGTAGCTGTTTACGTAAGTGTTTTTCTCTCTCTCACACACACACACACACACACACACACACACACACACACACACACACACACACACACACACACACACACACACACAACACACACACACTTCCTCTGACATAACCGTCCGCTTTATGCTTTTTCTCTCTTTTCTCTCCTTTCTCTCTTTTCTCCTCTGTCCTGATTAGGGGGACTTGGGGGGGAAGCGGACCCTGCAGAAGAAGTGGACCACCTTCCAGAAGGCCCGGCTGGTTTGCTCCCTGCCCGAGAGACACGTGGCGTTCAACAACCTCCGGGCCACCTTCACCCTGCCCGGCCAGGACTGGGGCTCCACCATCTTCTTCGGCATCTTCCACGCCCAGTGGTGAGTGGAGTCCCGCCGTCTCGCACGCGCTCAGAGCGGTCTCCTGCTGGATGTCAATCTATACATAAAAGGGGGGCCCAATTTTGCCACCAAGTGTGAGGTGGATAATTGAGTTGAGTCATTGCAAGCCATTTGCTAAATCTAACCACTTGTGACGTCACCAGTGGGAGTGTCCGGCCAGATGGAGGAGCAGGGATGGTTCAGCAAGCGGATGGGTTATGAAATGGCTTCTAATGACTAATCAACCTCATACCCGCTGTTAAAATGGGGGCCTTTAACAGGATGTATCTGAAACCCTTCGTTCATTGCAGTCATATTTCTCTCGGAAGTTTTATTCGATACGGTATGACAGCGCCGTCGAAAGCATCCTCAGAAATTGGATGACGTTTCTATCGAAGCAAACCTTGACGACAAGCTTGTAGTTTGATCAAGTACTGTGTTTTTCCCGGCTACTGCAAGGGTCTCCGCCTCCGTGCCCGTAATGATCGAGGACGCCTCGATCAATCACTCAAAATCAATAAACTGCGACAACGTAGATTTATGATCACATCGGGACGTATGTGATCTCAAATACCGGTCACCAAACCAGATACACAGAGAATGTGTTGGTTATGGACCCCGTTTTATTGGGCAGGCTCAACAAACAATAATAATAGTGAAGAGGGTACTCAGAGAATATCCTTAATACCTTCTCCGGGTCACGGGGGAGGTGGAGAGGGATTAGTCTTACTCGGAGGGAGAGTTTGGAAACTCGAGGCAGCTCCACGTCAGCGCACTCGCTCTCTCTCTCTTTCGCTATCTCTCTCCCTCTCCCTCCCTCTCTCTCTCTCGCTCTCTCTCTCTCTCTCTCTCTCTGTCCCTCTCTCGCTCTCTCTCTCTCTCTCCCTCTCTCTCTCTCTCTCTCTCTCTCTCTCTCTCTCTCTCTCTCTCTCTCGCTCTCTCTCTCTTTCGCTATCTCTCTCCCTCTCCCTCCCTCTCTCTCTCTCTCTCTCTCTCCCTCCCTACCTCTCTCTCTCTCTCTCTCTCTCTCTCTCTCTCTCTCTCTCTCTCTCTCTCTCTCTCTCTCTCTCTCTCTCTCTCTCATGTGGTCCTTGTCTGTTCTGCGATTAGACACGCTATCTCACAAAGAAAACCTTTTATAAAAGGTATGAGCGCTTACAAAAATCCCTTTTGGCTTTGACGAAGATAAGGTTGTAATTATTGGCCATTATGGAAATGTGGACTCAAAAGTTCAAGCCATTGTCAGAATGAATAGACCCTTTTTGTGTTACCATCACAAGGTTGTCCTCGGCTCTGACTTTGGGCTGATACATTTGTCCGCACAACCCAACCGTGTGACTTAAGCTCACGGCTTTCCTGGAAAGACGCAAATCATCTTATTACCCAATTTTTACCACAGAGAAAATTAAATATGATTATCTGCTCTCAGAGAGTCCCCTTTAAATGTTAAGTATAACACCTGCCTGGCAGTGAACCAGGAGCTGTCTGTTTGCTGAAATGTGCTCCGCCCGCACAGATATCATCGTCATGCTTCACAGATACCAGCGGTTCATGATACATGGGGTGACATGTGAGGTTGAACAAAAAACATGCGTCAGAAGATGCTATAGATCTAACGGTGTGCTTGCCTTCACTCTCACACCACCACCACCACCACCTCCTCTGCCATCAGCACCGCCCTGTCTCCCACCATCTAGCACCTGTCAAAAGCAGCGTATGGAGAGGAGATCAATTCTTTTTTTAAATGTTGGCACCTTGGGATAGATGTTGTCAACACACACAGGGCTTGTTGCTAATTTACAATCCAGCCTTGTTCCGTGCGTGGTTTCCTGAGCGAGTCCCTGGCAATCTGCAAAAATCTCCCAAGCCTTGCAGGAATACTAATGCTGGTACTAAACTCGTCTATGATGTTTGCTGAGGTGCTGCCGGTGCTTTTATAATGCACCATAGCCTGCCTTGATGTTTGATGTCTCCACAATCACGGATAATTACAAAACACCTAGCCGTTGCTGTTTATCTTCTACAGCGGGTTTGCACCCGTGTCTGGATGAAAGTTGGACACTTGAATTAGCACTTGCGCAGATTATCGATTCCGATCTTTGATTGCTCTCAGCCCCCGTCGGGGAGCGGCGCAGGATGAAAGGGCACGCCAGAGCAAACTGCCAAACGTTTTCATGCCGTGACCCACCTGTGGCAGAACTTTTGAACCCGCACCCAGCAACTATATTGAACAGTTGCACAACAAATGCACAACTCACCCCAATGAATGAACGTATAATGGATCTATGAAGATATCTCTATGTTTTTCTCTATGTATGAAAAATGCCCATTTCTGGTCGAGGACTCCTCATTTATATATTTTGTTGGTTTTATTTATCTATTTATTATTTGATTTCAATATTTCCAGCGGCCGTGAGCCCTGAGTCGCACTGTGTCTCCCAGAGGACTCCATGTGGAGTGTACAGCACCGAGTGACATGCTAACCGAACCCGCTGTGCTCTCCGTGTGACAGGGGTGATGTGGACGTGTCGGCCGTGTGCCAGTACCACATCAGCGACGTGAAGAAGGTGTTCAACGGAGACTACAACGAGTATCAGGACGACTCCCAGAGGTGGACCCGCTATACGGGCCCCGTTCCAAGCCCGAGGCCCGGAGCGGTAAGACACCCGGGAGGGGGTGCAGGGGGGGGGGGGGTGTGTGGGTGGGTGTGTGTGTGTGTGTGTGTGGGTGGGTGTGTTCGGATGTGTATGACGACTATAACAGGTGATGGTAATTGTGGTTGAAGCTCATGCCTCGATCAACCTTCCTCAGACAGAGCCTATCGACCGTACCTTTCTAAATCAATCTATTTAGCTTTTCCCTTCAAACGAGTTCTGTTGATCATTCGAATACAGCTATTTTCATTTTAATCTCCTCATCATTTCAGAGCTTACACGGGAAGTGTTATTTGGGTTCAGTAGTATTCATCGCTTATGCAGCTTGGATAGGAACAGGAGCATTTCCAGTCATCAACACCAATTCGCACCTCTCTTTGTCCTTTTTAGTTTTTTGTTATGGATCATGTTTTATCGTTGCCATACTCTGGCTGCCTTGGACCCATCGCGTGCCAGCTTTTTAATCGAGTTCTTGCTCATAGATGGAGCACCGAACTCACACGGGCAGTCAAGGAATGGAGGGAATATGGATAAAACAAAGAGGAGGAGTGGAGATTGTGGAGGGATAATAAGGATGTGTGCATGGGGGCTGTATCCCAGAGGTGGGTATCATCTCTCAGCCAGGCAATAGCAAGACAATGGCTCCAGACAACCATTCCACTAAGCATTTCTCCGACACCAGTCAGCAATAGAGTGGATGAGAGGACAACACAAGGACTAGGACTCGGAGAAAAAAATATAAAAGCAGTACGGGGAGGTTGTACACAAGGATCTGTGCCAACCCGCGCCGACATCCAGCTCCCAGCGCAGCCTAACCAACTCCCCTGTGTCTCCTCCCCCTCCTCTCCTCTCTCCTCCTTCGCGGTTCAGTGCATCACAAACTGGCACCGGGAGAACGGCTACAACCACTCCCTGCAGCTGCCAGACGCCACGCTCAACTTTGCCAAGAAGCACCCACTGATGGCCGAGGAGGCCCAGGCACGCCCCCTGCTGCTCACCAAGGGGGTCAACTTCACCCGGCTGGCCGTGGACCGGGTCAGCACCCTGGACCAGCGCTCCTGCAACATGCTCTTCATCGGCACAGGTACGCCCACTGGTACCATACGGGACACTGTATGGTATTGGGGACACACCCATGTTCTTGTTTACAGTGGCACCAACGACCCAGCTGGGAGCCTGGGAAGGTAACTTCACCTGGTAGGGTAAAAATATTGTGTGCGTTTTATTTGTCTAGCCTTCAGGAGGCACCCTTGCACTGGCACTCATTATACGACAACCCCTAACCCTGGGACCTCAAAAGGCCAAGGTTAAAGAATACCAGAATCCAAACCAATGAGTAGTGAGGGATCTCTCTAGCCAGCGATGGTTAGGAGTGTAACCGGTACCGATGCACCCCTAACCCTATAACCTCAACAGGCCAAGGAAAATAATACCAGAATCCAAACCCACGAGTAGGAAGGGGTCTCACTATCCAGGGATAGTTAGGAGTGGGACAGGTACAAATAATTAGTTGACGCTACCTGGGCCGCCACCCCAAAATGTATTTTTAAATCAAAAGATCTATATAATCTATTCCTACAGTAAAGTTGCCTATTTTCATAAGGGAGACAAAGCTGATGAATAATGTATAATCTAATTTAATTTTTAAATAATTAATTTAATAATCATTTTAATAAAAGCAAATAGTTTGCAGTAATGAGCAGGAAGCCGGTCACGCTGCCCGGGAGTTCATCGATGTTAAAATATGCAGAAAACTGCTAAATCGAGAAAGAAAAGAAAAATCATTAACTCACTTAAAAAATATTCAACAAACGAAGAGCTAGCCCTCCAGAAGGCTTCATTTGAGCTCAACTTAAGTAGCTTATTTTACATGCCAGGGATACATGTTCACGCATCAAAGGAAATGCGTACGAACGCACCTTTTTAATTAAGCCTGGTAGTCTGTGACCCTCTGCATCCATATGCGCACCCCGTTTTCCTGTGCTGGTGGAACAGAAAAATCGGCCAACTTTGTCCTAGAACCGATACCTCCATCGCCATCTCAGGGACTGAATATTAAGTAGTCATGTGAGTCTGGCAGGGTGGTAGATTCCACGACACGTGCTGTGAATGCTGGACATGCAGCCCTGCCTAGGGCCATTAGGCCCCTGCATATAGAACTGCCTCTCTACATATAGGCATGCAGCCCCTATACATTGCTATGCAGCCCTTCATGTAGCCATGTGCGGTCATGCTTACAGCATTGTGAAGACCTGCATGTAGCCATGTGCAGTCCTGAATACAGACATGCGGTGCTGCGCATGGAACATGCCCCCCAGCATAAAGACATGCAGTCCGGTGTACAGACATGCAGAGCACTGCACTGCGGTGCTTTACCATTCAGCTCACCGCCGTGGCAGCGTCACCGTGGGCCAGGCTCAGCGTGACAGCAGCCAAGTCAGAGCACGCTGTCTGGCAGCCGTGCACAGCCAGGGAGACGAGACATACATGCACATAGACAGAGACGCACACGCACGCACACACTGTTACCCACGCGTTCGCGAGACCAGTCAGCTTCACTTGTGTAGTGTTCCACGGTACCGACTCAACAGGGCCCTTGGCAGACGCTGGCAGTGCCAATTGGGCCGTGGGCTTGATTGGCTATTAGCTGCGGCGCTGTGACAGCTGATGCGATGAGCGCGAGAGAGAGAGAGAGAGAGAGAGAGAGAGAGAGAGAGAGAGAGAGAGAGAGAGAGAGAGGGAGAGTTCAGTGAGCATTTGTCACTTGTCAAGAGGAGTTCTTGTAAGTAGTCAGGCAGGGCTGCAGGATTGTGCAGGATTATCTTCCAGCGGTCCGCTGGCGCGGAGAGAGGCGAACGTGATGATATGCCTGCTTCTTAAAGGCAGCAGGGCCTTTGTGTGTTTGTGTGTGTGCATGTGTTTGTGTGAGTGGAGGTGTTTCGGTCTGTGTGTGTGTGTGTGTGTGTGTGTGTGTGTGTGTGTGTGTGTGTGTGTGTGTGTGTGTGTGTGTGTGTGTGTGTGTGTGTGTGTGCGTGCGTGCGTGAGTGCATGTATCTGTATATGTGTTTGAGTGGAGGTGTCTCTGTGTGTGTGGTAGCTTTATGTTTTATCTGTGACAAAATCAATGCGGTGCAGACAATAGAACAGACCGGGCTCGGTGCGTAACAGCGTGTAACATGCAAGTGCACACACAGTATGTACACATACACACACACACACACACATACCCACACCCACACACACAAACACAAATCAAGGTCATTCAACCTGCTGTGTCTCAAACCTCTCTCATCACAGGGATGCAACCCTGTTCCTGATGCCCTACATCAAAAACAGCTCCATCTCTCTCTATCTATGTCTTCTCTCTCATTCTCTTCCCATGTCTCCCTCACTCCTCCAACACACATTCTATTATTACTCTGGTATATTGGGCCATGAGGTTATATTGTGTCATCATGGCAATACTGTTCTTATTTTTCTCCTGAACAAGGGTGTACTGAAAGAAAACTAAAGAAGCTCTTTCCTCTCTATCCTGGCATCCCCATCCTCTCTACTCTTCTATAATCCCCTCTCCTCTCCCCTATACTCCCCTTACCTACCCTTGCCCCATCTCCACTTATATCCCTTCTCCTCTCCCTCCTCCTCTATTCTCTACCTCCTCCTCTATTCTCTCCCTTCTCTCCTCTCCGCTACATCCCCCTATCTCCTCTCCCTTCTCTCTTCTCCCCCTTGTTCTCTCCTCTCCTCTCCCCACCCCATCTCCTCTCCCTTCTCTCCTCCCCCCTCTATTCTCTCCTCTCCTCTCTCCACCCCTATCTCCTTTCCCTTCTCTCCCCTTTATTCTCTCCTCTCCTCTACATCCCCCTATCTCCTCTCCCTTCTTTCCTCTCCCCTTCCTTCTCTCCTCTCCTCTCCCCTATACACTCTCCTCTTCCCTGTGTCCTCCCTCTCTCTCTCCTCCTTCAGCGGACGGATGGCTCCAGCGGGTGGTGGTCCTGGGCTTGGAGGCCCATGTCATCGAGGAGATCCAGCTGTTTGAGACGCCCCAGCCTGTCGACAGTCTCACCATCTCCCACTCCAAGGTGCGTCTCAAGAGGGGAGAGGAGGAGGGGAGGTTTTCATCATGGCCATATAGATAGTAAAAGTCTGATGGCAGATGTGCTGAAGTATGGGTGACGGGATGTTGGTTTTTGGGCTTCAGATTCGATCATATATCGATCAATGGTCTAGCTGAAAGCAGGGGTCTGTCAACACCTAATTATTAATAACAGCGAACAGCTAAACAGTTTCATTCAGTAGACCAACACGTCTAGCAGTAGTTAACAGTAAAAAGGTGTTTCCAATCAACACCATGTAGGCTTGTCGCTGTTGAATTACACTTGTTACAATCTTCTTCTGAAAGCTTCACCTACTTGTGCATTTCTCTTCGATAGAATATCTCCGAAGAAGGAAACAAGGTGTAACTCCTTCACCTTCAGTTTTCAATTTTCGGCTCAGGCTCTATGCAATTCCCGCCTTGTCTCCAAGAAACTGGTTTAATATAGAAGGACCGCTTGATCCGAGATAGCTAACTACCTGACAGGTGTAGTAAAGGGAGTAGCTCAGTTATTGAAATTACTATCATGATCACCTGTCACATGATGACATATAGATCCTTGATTTGAGGACCAAACAGAGATCCAAATCTCAGATTTAGAGAATTCATGGTTTTTCAAAGCTTTTTTTGGAACTCTTATTATAATAGCTTAGTACTAATTATTTAAAAAGTTCCCTCAACCCTCCTTTGGTGGCAGTGACCATTAACATGTCACTTTAGCTCCTAATACCCTGTTATTTCCATTCACACGTTGACAATAACCAGGCAGACTACGCTAGTGTGAGTGCGCTGCCGGTTTGGCCAGAGATTGCCTTTTTCATTTTGCCGTTGGCCTCGCCCAGCGTCAGCTGCGGGCCTCATCAAATCCAAAGCACCCTGAACAATAACAGTAATTACAATCCCATCCGTCACAGTGGGCTACCAAGCCATGAGCCTGTACCCATATCTCAATAGAAGGGCCATCCTCAGTTGATCCAGCGGTGAGGGACTCTTATGCCATGGCCACCCCCTTTTCCCCCCCTCTCTCACCACTTTGGTCCATTGTCCAAGCTTGGCACTGGGTGTCTCTCCCCTGCCTCCCCCCTCTCGAAGCACAATCTCTGCTTATCTCATTAACAACGGCCCGCTAGTCACAGCTGCACCAGACAGCTTATCCACAGATTGGATTCAACTTGGAAGGGTGCTGGGTTGGGTAGAGGGCCGAGGATGCAGGGCGGTTGAAGGGTGGGCTATCAGAGCAGACTGTTATTGTAATTGAGAATGATTGTCCCATTATCTGACCTTGCTCTCTTTAACCGAGTCTTCCCTCGGTGTGTCACCGTGTCTTTCTTTCAGCTTCGTTGCGTTCCTTCTTCTGTCTTGGTCGGGGCACACCACTGAACTCTGTTTTTTTAATCATCTTCATTATCTGTCTCTGTCTCTGTCTGTCTATGTCTCTGTCTCTCTCTCTGTCTCTGTCTCTGTCCCCCTCTCTCTCTCTCTCTCTCTGTCTCTCTCTCTCTCTCTCTCTCTCTCTCTCTCTCTCTCTCTCTCTCTCTCTCTCTCTCTCTCTCTCTCTCCCTCGCTCTGTAGAAGTATTTGTACATCGGCTCTCGTTCGGAGGTTCTCCAGCTGCCCTTGGCTAACTGCAGCCGCTATCATTCTCAGCCAGACTGTCTGCTGGCCCGGGACCCCTACTGTGCCTGGGACAGTGAGGGTCGCGCCTGCGTTCGCATTGACCTTCACCGCGGGTGAGGCTCGCAACATGCAACACACATCACGCATTACACGGCGCGTCACGGCTGCCTATCTGCTCTCTGGTACCAGGCAGAGGTGAAATGGTAATAGGGAGGGAGATATGTGTGGGCAGATGTTTGTCATTCCCCTCCTCTAATCTTCTGCTGTTTCCGCCCTTCCTTTTAAATTTTCTCTCTTTCTCTCAAGATTCAAGATTCAAAGTGCTTAGTTGGCATGGAAAAAGTACCTTGACATTGCTGAAGCACAAAAAGTAGATCAGTAGATTCGACAGGAAATGAAATTATTATGGTAAATTATTAACAATTATATAAAACTGCTGAATAATACCAGTCTTACTGTGTGTATGTATAACGAAAGTAGGAATATATTATTGTCTCTCTCTCTCGCCTGCTGCCATCTTCTTTCTAGTTGTCTCTTCCTCCTCCACACAGGGTTATAAACTAATGAGGGGTCAGGCAAAAGATCTCAGTAGAGAAATGTTTTTCTTATATCTGGTTAAACGTTTTGTATACAAAATGACCTTTCTGATGTGATATAATGAAGCCATAGTCCAAATGTAAATTCTGAAATTACTCGTAAAAAATATGTTTCTTGGTCACGACCTATCTGCTTTTTTTTAACTATTTGCATTAGTTGTATAAGTAAGAAGCCTGAGGATAAAATGATAAACTCATTGCATGCACAATATGCTTGGGCTATTGCATTCTACTTCTGTGATGACCCCATACCCACAACATGTCCACCCGATTTCAGGACGATTTGGTTCCACTTTCTGATACATTTCCTCCCCTCCCCCCCCTCCACACACCAGGTCCACATCCTCCCTGTCCCAGGACCTCATGTTGGAGCGCTTCAGCCGGGGCAAGGCCAAGTTTGACAAGCCCGTCTCCATCCCTAGCCCAGGTGAGCACAGCCCCTGGGTCCTCACAGGCACCCCCTGCTGGTGGCAGACCGGTAGTAGCGGGAGGGCTTATGGAGGTGGATGAGCCAGGGGTTGGTGGGTGGTGATGGTGGGGGTAATGGTGTAGGGAAGCCGGGGAGGCTCAGCGTTGAAGGGAATGGATTCATACATTCGGTTTGAGTGGAATAAAATTGATTTAAGCAGGGAAGAGCCCGAGAGCGATGTGGTGAATATGAAGTCAGAACCAGTCACCCGAGACACTAACTCCTTCCTTCCATTTATGTGTTCTACTACCACCTCCCACCCTCTCCCTCTCTCTCTCTCTCTCTCTCTCTCTCTCTCTCTCTCTCTCTCTCTCTCTCTCTCTCTCTCTCTCTCTCTCTCTCTCTCTTTCCCTCCCTCTCTCTCCATCCCTCTCTTCTCTGCAGACCACTCGCGGCTCCGTAACGTGACGGTGGTGGTGGGCTCGGACATGGTGCTACCGTGCCACCTGGTGTCCAACCTGGCCCAGCCCTTCTGGGTCCTCAACGACCGCGAGCTCCAACTGGGGGACCCCGAGTCCGGGGGGCCCCGATTCGACCGGGCCCTCAGAGCCCTCGTGGTCCCCGACGCGGGCCAGACGCAGGCGGGCCGCTACGTGTGCTACTCGGAGGAGCAGGGGGTCAAGTTCCAGACGGAGCGCTACCAGGTGGCGGTGGTGGCCAGCGCGCCCGTCTTCATGGAGGCCCGGGCCCCCGACGGCAGCATGGGTCTGTTCTGGGTCCTGGTCATCACGCTGGGCGCCGCCTGCCTGCTGCTCCTGGTGGTGGCGCTCTACCTCCGCCGGAGACTGAAGCTGGCCCTGGGCAAGGGGGCGGACATGAAGCCCCTGGAGAGCACGCTGGTGTACCCCATCACCCTGCCCAAGGAGCCGCCCACCTTTGTGCCCAGCAAGATGCCCACCGACGAGGACCGCTTCTGGGAGACGGGCGCCAACTACTACTACTCGGACGGCTCCCTGAAGATCGTGCCGGGCCACGCGCTGGGCCCCAGCAGCCTGAGCAGCGTGCCGTCGCCCAGCGCCATCCCCGGCCAGCCCATCCACTCCCCCAGCCGCCTCAGCCTCACCAACATCCGGGGCTCCGGGAGCAACGGTTACATGCGGCTCAACCTGAGCGCGGCGGCGGGAGACGAGCGGGTTGGCGCGGCTGGCGCTGGCGGCGGCGGGCTGGGAGGCGGGCTGAGCGGCGGCCTGGCCGGTCTGACGGGGCTAGGCAGTGGGAGTGGTGGCGGGGGAGGGGGGGGTGGTAGCAGTGTGGGAGGAGGGGGCAGCGACTATTCCAGCCCCTTTAAGGAGGAGCTGCGCCGCACGCTGCAGCAGAGGAGCGTGCTGCCGGACGCCAACCCGGAGGAGTCCTCCGTTTAGGGGCGGACCCCCCAGACCCACCCTCCGTACGGCCCAGAGGGATAGAGGAGACCAGGCAACAATCCTACCTCCTCCTCCCCCGGAATTTGTTTAGGAGAACACCGCGGCGTCTCTCGCTCCCGCTCTCGCTCTCTCTCTCTCTCTCTCTCTCTCTCTCTCTCTCTCTCTCTCTCTCTCGCGCGCGCGCGCGCGCGCTCTCGATCGACCACGCTTTCTGGTAATGGCGTAACCCCCCCCCACCCACCCACTTGATGGCTGTCCCCCTACCAACGCCTCTTTGGCTCCATGACTTGACTCACTCTGTTATTAATAAAACCCATAGCATGTTAATAGACACACAAACACACACACACTCTGAGTTCTCCTGTAGTCATCGTGTTTTGGGAACCAACGCCGTGTCCACGTTTTCAATTTTTTTACCTTTAACTGCTTACACTGTGCAGCCTCCAGTTGTGTAAATTGTGTTTACTATGAAGAAGAAAAGAAAAAAAACTATTGAATACAGATGAGAACACTTTGAGCATGGAAATCAAGCTAGATTATGTTATTTATTTTCTGGAGGCCACCTGGTGTCCTTCGGGTTGAGGGGACCAATGCAGGGGATCGTGGACCATGTGCAGGGACATGGGACGAGAGACAAATGCGATGGATAGAGAAAAAAAGAAACAAAAATGCCATTTTGGCTTGCGCTTCTGCCCTGGTCTCCCCTGAGACTTTGAAACTTTCTGCACTTAAAAAATGGGAGGGGCTTCCTCCCTTTGGTTTTTTTGTATTTGTGAGAACTAAGAGATGACTGAGAGAGAGAGGTTAAAAAAACAAGAAACAAGAGAAGATGAATCTCAGAGCGAGACGACAATCACGTCCACGTCTAAGGAGTATTTCCTGGGCTGCACGGAGGCAACAGGATGAAGCGACATAAGGAGAGAGAGAGAGATGTGGAGGAGCGACAACAAAGAAGAACGAGGAAGGAGTCACTGAAACGACAAAAGAAGAGTCCCACGGGAGAAAAGACTCGAATGAAGGATAAACTCTCTAGAATCTTTACTTTTCTTCTGGATTTGTATGTTTTTCACTTTGTTATTCCCTCCCCCTCTGTGATGAAGGCCACCCCGCATCCTACCTTTCAGCTTTCATTTGTTGTGAGGAGGTCAGTTTGATAGTTGGGGGTCTTTTATCTCTTTCGACGGATGGCAAAAGTGTTCTACTAGCGGTCAGTGGCGGCACCCGCTCTGGCTCTCCACCTCTGTCCCTCCTCCACCCTGCTCCTCCAGCCCTACCCTTTAACCCCACCCCTGGTGTGTGTGTGTGTGTGTGTGTGTGTGTGTGTGTGTGTGTGTGTGTGTGTGTGTGTGTGTGTGTGTGTGTGTGTGTGTGTGTGTGTGTGTGTGTGTGTGTGTGTGTGTGTGTGTGCGTGCGTGCGTGCGTGCGTGCGTGCGTGAGTGTGTGAGTGCTTGGGTGTGTGAGTGCTTGGGTGTGTGAGTGCTTGGGTGTGTGAGTGCTTGGGTGTGTGAGTGCTTGGGTGTGTGAGTGCTTTGGTCTGTGAGCATTTCGCAGGGCCAGATTGTGAGGGCAGACACTAACAATTCCCCGCACACTAGCCTTCAAACACACATTTAGGGGCACAATAAATTACAAGGGCACTGCAGAAGACATTTATTAGAGACTATGTGAAATAGGGAGCTGTCTGCAGCTTGTTTTTGTTTAGTTTCTTTTCCTCTTGTTCGTTCCTTACGAGACACGTACCCTCCTAATAGAAAAAAAAAAAAGAACAGAGAAAGAGCCAGAAGGTTATTCGAAGGCGGCTCTCTGAAGGAGGCCACTTACTGCACACCTTTTAATTTGAAGCCGGGCTGACGTTAAGGTGCCGGCCTGCGTCAAGGCGCCGGCCTGCGTCAGGAGAATGTAGGTGAGCGCTCAGCACTGCGACGGCTGTGGATGTCTTAATAAGTGCTTTATACTTTGTTTGTCTGGAGCCGGTGCTTTCACTGCCAAAGAAAGGAGCCCTCCTCCACCCCCTCTCCCGCCCCCACACCACCAACCCCACCCACCTTCTCCTCTTCTTGCATTCTCATGTTGGCCCGAGGAGGGACCGTTCAAGGACCAGAGTGAGTGTCTCCCTGACGGGAATTAGAGCTGGATCACGACGTGACCCCCATGTACAACCCCCCCCCCCCCCCCTTCTTGACCCCTTTTTGTTCCTTTACCGAGTCCCAGAGACTGCCCTGGGGCCACTGTGGAAAGACAGAGGAATGGATGAGCACTGTTAACACACACACATACACACACACACAAACATACACACATATACACATGCATACACACACACACACTCACACTTGCACACGCACACACACACACACAAATTACAGTTTCATCAATGGACAGCCGATGTTGCAGTAGGTTCATGTTGACAGTCTGATCCATACAGGACCCGAGTACTCCATGGCTTCAGGCCGGATCAGAGGGGATCTAAACCCCAGATGGGCTCTGATATAGGCTGTGCCGTGATTCACATGGAAAGATGTGAAGCTAAAACCTGTTCTACAAAAACTTACTTTTGTCAGCTTTTTTTTATTCCTTACTGAATGTAATGTAAAGAACTCAAGTAAGCAAGAAAGAAAGATACTTTGCTCTTCAAACAGCGGTGGAAATGTCAAAGACTTTGACGACTTTGTTCTGATAACAATAGACCATACGCTATGATATGTCTGCCGAGATGACCTTCTCCGAAAGGACTGAACACTACAGTGTTATAAAGTCATTCTGTGCCTGATCTGAGTTTTTGCTCCCAAAGTGTGATGACACGTTTATTCAGTTTTGAATCTTCTTCCAGAGACCCTTCCGTCAAGGATGACGGGTGGAGCCCCCCCAAAATGCATGGAAAAGATGGATGTTCCTTTTTTTTTTTATTTGCCCAACCATGTAGACTGTAGAGACAGCGAAAGAAGATGTAGAATATTTAGATATGATCCCAAAGGTCAGAGGTACCCTCGCGATCTGAGCATCCTATTCTCTTTGCATGATCCTCGTTAAACATAGAACTTTGCATCTGTCATGAAACCGCCTTTGGTGACCCATTTTATTTTCCCGGACTTGGATGGACATTGATGTTTGTGAACACTGATGTTCTGACTTTGAAGAAACAAAATATTTTATTGTTCTAAGGTTGTACATTAAGTTAACGGTTCCCTCGATATTTTCCTTTCATCGTGCCTCTTCACCTTTTGGATAAGCCAAAGTAGACTGCAGTTGCTTCTAGGCGTTTAGGTTTCTGTTTAATATGAGTTGATTCTAACTGATTATGTACGTCAGCCTCAGTCGTCCGTCCACTTTGTAAAGCTGAGCTGACGTTTGCAACCTCTCTTTGAATTTCAGCTCGGTTTCTTGTCAAAGAACATAAACGGTTTCCTGTTTGCTTCCTGTTTACATTTCCTTACACTAATATTGCTTGACTCCAATTCCTTATCTTTATACCAAATTTCTGAAGTCTAATCAAAACAAGCAGCATTTCTCAAACCAAATAAGGACTGTCCTTTAAATTGAAAAGATGTAGGACAAGCCCCTTTATTAGAGAGATCACAGAGGGCCCTCATTGCTCACCTTTTCAAAGAAGAAACCTCAAAGCAGCAGCCTTCACTGCATTTGCTGTTAAGTGCAACAGTGGTCCTACCTGGTTTATATGAGGTTGCATCTAAGGATAATTGAAAGAAATGATTAGGCTTTTTTTCATATTTTGTTTTATGAAAATCAACATAGTAATTGTTTTCAAAGGGTAACAAGCTCGAAAAAAATTGCATGTGTGATGTTCTTTATCTGCTCGGTTGTCTTTGGTTAATTAAATCTTTGCTCGCAACGATTTCTCTGTCACACAGCTTTAAGTGTCTGTTGTTTTTTTCTTTTATTTTTGCTGTTTTAGTATGTATTTGTCTATTATTCGCTCCATTTTTGCTTGTCGGATATTTGTTTTTTTATTTTTAAGTATGTTAAGTAACTTATTTCGCTTGTACAAACATGTTGATATTTATTATCATTGTACATATGTCCTTATTTTTTATATGTGTATATATACACAAATAAAATTAGAGATATACTCACTTTGTGTTGGGTGGTTTGATTGGGCTCATACATGAATCAATTGCGCACGTATTAATGAAACAAAGATGTTCGATACTGACTGAAATCTATTCATTGTGCTGGTCTAATTAATAACAAACTTGAAATGAATGGATTCTCTTTTGATTAAATATCATGTAATTTCTACATTTTGGGCTTAAAATGTGTGGCTGTTTGGTAAGGGACAGTAACAGAAAGGTCCAAAATCAGGGCTTCCAAAACGTGCCCATGCCGCCATGACCCACCTGTGGAGGTGTGGCCAGGACCCACCATTTTTTACCGTTACATCTCAAAAGGTGAGGTGATTTACATTAACCCATGCATATTATTCCTCAATAAACGATTCCCCTTTTAAGGCGAGTTGGCCCTAGCCTACAAATGTTTTGATCCAACGACCCCCTTGGTACCATAGTACAACCCACAGTTTGAAAACCACTGGTCTAAAAGATAGACATTAGGCCTAAATGTACGAGTAATTCAACATTATTTGTCAGTATTAATTGTAATAATGATATGGGTTGATTTTATTTTGCTGTTTGCTTCTGGCGTCAGGCTAGCAGAGGGCTGAATAATAGCCCTTTTTTTAAGACCCCACAAAATGATGGTTTGATAACTGAATATCTTCGACATTATTTAAAAAAATATATATATAAATATATTTACTGGCAAGGATTGGTACCTTTAATTACGCTAGCAAGTTGGATCAAAAACAACTCCCCTTCTCTATCTCTCTGGTTAAATCGGAAGTGCCACAGGGACATCTAAAACGTAGGAAGACCCAGCTGTGAAGAACGGAGGCACATTTTATTTGACCTCCATGTGCCCAGCTGAGCCTCCCATACCGCTTTCACTAGGGGGTTTCTATGAGGTTTAGAGGGATAGAGAGAGAGTGTGTGTTTGTTTGTGATGTAGATACGAGTGTAGATAGAGTGAGGTACGATGGTGATTTGTGCATTAGTTCAGATAAATATGACCCATGTTTTGCACAGCAGCTGGGGTGGCAGCAGTAAATTAATGGACAGATGGGAGACCAGAGTCTTGATGTTGCTATTTAGTACAAGTAACTCGTCACCAAATTTAAATTATACCAGATAAGCCATGTGGTGTTAACAACTCGTCTGGATGACTGATTTGGACAGATGATCAATTGGAGGAACACAGCAATGTGTTCCTGTTTCTATATCTTTGTTTACTAGAGGCGGAGAGAGCAGATGGAACTGAAAAAGTCACAGAATGCATTTAAATATTTCTGTATTTATGTCTGCCCTTCCATCCATGCATTGATTACTGTTCCAGCCCGTTCAAAACTGGCATCCCATTTTATTTTGTCCCATACTGAAGTCAACAGTAAGACGATTGGACGCCGAAAGACACGTGACGCGTTTCTTGCTATTCTATTGGTGAGTTCGTATTAGACGAGGGCAGACCTGCATGAACAAAGTAGGAGGCTAGTTGGCTAGTGAAACTAGTTTTGTTTTTTCCATTTATCTAAAATCGTAACGTTATCACTTCTGAGAACGTTCAAACTTTCATCAAATCAGACCAAATGGGACCTAGTGTGGTTGATAACACTTAATTGCGTTTTACCCTCCTACCCTTTCGACGTATTCATATTTTTTGGCAATTTTTACGGTTCGCTGTTGAACGCGTTGACCTGGCTTGGAGGTTTGTTTCGCAAAGTTCATTCCTACGACGTATAACAGTTACATGTTCTCTCACTCATTTGTTCTCATGATCACTTATTTAACATTGCATAAGTCAGATAACTTAAGACGGAATGTATCCACCTGCACCGTAAACTGTAGTCGACTGCGTGTAACTGTACTTTTGTGGTTAGGCGTTAACAGTTACGTTCAAGTTGTTTTGACACGGTTGGATATGGATTCTTGTGTGTTTCATGCAGAACATGGCCAGTCCAGAACCGAAGCAAGCTGAGGCTGAGGGACCTTCAGTGCTGTGCAAGACCCCTTGTCCTGTGGACTTCTCTCAGTTCTCCCCTTCGAAATTTGGCATCTCCACCCAGAGCTTCACCCCTTCATCTTCGAAAAGCAAAGGTAACGTTGATGTACTTGTGAACTGTGCCTGTGCACTTTCGCTCGAATGATGAACTGGTTATTGATGGAAGACGAATCCAAAGTGTCAAAACTAGAATTTAGCCCAAGCACGTGTAGATATAACGCTTGCCCTGACGGTATAGTTGGTGAGTTTCTATGTTCCTCTGTGACTCCAGTTATGACAGGCCAACATGGTTGTCGCCCTAGATAAATCCAAACTATCCAAGATAAAGTCTCTGCGAAGGTCCTCCATCGGTGCCCGGGGCTCTCCAGGGACCAATAGCCTCATCCACTTCATGGCTCAGCACAGGGCGAAGACCCCTCCGGTTTTCAAAACCCCAGAGGTAAGACATCACAGACGCACAGGGTAAGCTTGGTGCGTAACCTCCCTAATCGTGTCAGCCATGGATCTCAGAATGTCTCTTTCCTCTCCACACAGGCTTTCAAGAGGAGTCCCTTCCCAATCAGAGTGTCGTCCACGCTTAAGCTGAAGATGGCGTCTTTCCAGAGCCTAATGGATGTGGAGGATGTGGAGGAGGGGGAACACTGTGATCCAGGGGCCGGGCCAAAGCAGGATCTGTCTGGTGAGGCTGACTCACAGGTCCTGAATGAATGGGTTATTTTGCATTTGGATACAGTAACTATTTGCAGAAATGTTACATCTATATAGTTTCCAGATGTGGTTATTTTTCCGAAACACTCGCACACACACAAAATAACTTTCTTCATGCTGGCATTTCTTCATTCTGACATGCACCAGGTGAAAATCTCATACTGTAGCTAGTGATGCACTGATTGATCAGCCAATTTACACTTCAAACATGTGATCAACTTTAAATCTGTCAAATGCTGGATCCAATGACGTTACTGTGAATACCAATACTGATATAAAAAAAAAATTGTGTTCTAGAAAAGGGGTGATACCCCTCCTAACTTTGTGATACCTTTTTTAGTACCGTTGTCGTGTATGAGCGTTATAATGAGCGATGTTGAATCCTAACCCTCGGACGCGGGTATTAAATAAATCGTTGCTCAGACGGAGCTCAACCACACACATAGCCTAGCGTTACACTATATGTGGCCGGGAAGCCTAACCCTCGGATGCGGATATTAAATAAATCGATGCTCAGACGGAGCTTCACCTTCTATACGTTTCCACACACGTATAGAATACGGTTCAGAAAAGCTAAATTTCTCTCGGACCCCGCAGTCAAACGCTGCCCAGATAGGAGACAGCTCCTCCATCCGCACAAACCACGCTGCCGGTGCCCCTTTTTTCTCTAAATTGGAAACTGATTTAAAAGTCACATCTCTTCTGTTAGTTTTTTTGCAACGCAATGGTGTAACGAGCTCCCTGCCAATGTCAGCACCGCAGAGTCGCTCACTAACTAACACAATAGAATCAAGACTCACTTGTCAGTGTTCACCTGCATAGCCTCCCTTCTTACCCCCACTGCCCTTCCTCCTCGCCTTACTGTTCTAAAAACAACCCTCTTACACACTCATTGTATGTTTCTACTTCCTTGCACTTCAAAATAGTCCATGGCATTGGGTAGCATCTTACCCTAGCTATAATTTTATACGGGGAATGGGTTATCCTAGCAGTTCTAATTGCTTGGCCCCTGTTCTCTGAACGTCCTTATCATACAGACCTCAACAATTATTTCTTTCTCCGGACACAGGTAACTCGCTTTGGATAAAAGCGTTGGCCATAAGTGTAAAACGATGGTAGCCATAGTACTTTAATGTCAACATAGTTCCTACAATGTGAAGAAATGGCTTTCCTGAAACCTTTCATTTATAACAGCGCTTTCTGAAACTGTCCTTTGCTCTGCCTGTGAATATTGATACCTGCTGAGCATATCCCATGTGAAACTGTTACATTTGATTATACGTTGGCTATAATCGTGTTACATTTACATTTAGGGCATTTAGCAGACGCTTTTATCCAAAGCGACTTACAATAAGTACATTTGTCATAAGAAGTGCGACAATATATCGCTGCCGGTACAGGAAGGATGTGCAAGTACAACAATTGCTAGGCTAACCAATTCCCTGTGTTACAGCAATTATAGCAGCTACTGCAGTTGCTTGCTACACAGTTAAGTACTATAATACATTACAACACAATACAATGTTGCTACACAACATTGATACACAGTTAAGTACTATAATACAATACAATACAATACAATACAATGTACAACGGTGGCCAGATGGGGGAGGATGGCTATGCAGAGTTGAGGTGGACTCTGAACAGTTGAGTCTTGAGCCTTTTTTGGAAGATAGTGAGCAACTCTGCGGTCCTGAGAACGGTAGGGAGCTCGTTCCACCACTGAGGTCCCAAAACCGAGAAAAGTTGTGACTTTGCTAATCGACCTTTGCTAGCTCTTAGCGATGGCGGTACCAGACGTCCAGCTGAGGTAGTTGAGCGGAGGGATCGAGCTGTTCCATCGACTGCCTTGTATGCCAGTACCATCGTTTTAAATTTGATGCGAGCTACTACAGGGAGCCAGTGGAGGTCCCGGAAGAGGGAGTCACATGGGAGAACTTCGGTAGGTTGAACACGAGGCGTGCTGCCGCATTCTGGATGCGCTGCAAGGGTTTAATCGCAGAGGCAGGAAGTCCAGTCAGGAGTGAGTTGCAGTAGTCGAGGCGGGAGATGACCAGTAGTTGGACTAGAAGCTGAGTTGCTTCCCTTGTGAGGAAGGGCCGGATTCTGCGGATGTTGTAAAGTGCAAATCTGCAGGATCGGGCCAGCGCAGTGATGTTTGCCGTGCAGCATAACTGATTGTCCAATACCACACCGTGGTTTCTGGCAGTAGGAGAAGGAGATATAGTGATGTTCTCAACGGTGACCAGTAAGTCCATATGTGGGCTATCTTTTCCTGGGATTAGGAGGAGCTCGGTTTTGTTGAGGTTAGGCCTCAGGTGCTGACGTCCGCTAGACATTCCGATATGCGTGTTGCAATCAGGGCATTATCAGATGAGGGGAAAGAGAGAAAAAGCTGAGTGTCGTCAGCATAGCAGTGATAGGATAAGCCATGTGATGTAATTACAGAGCCCAGAGATCTGGTATAGAGGGAGAACAGAAGAGGCCCCATTACAGAGCCTTGAGGGACACCAGTTTCAAGCGTGCAAGGTTTGGGTAAGGAGCCATTCCATGTTTCGTGATAGGTGCGGTTCGTCAGGTAGGATGTGAACCAGGAAAGAGCAGATTCAGCAATGCTCAGTTCAGCAAGAGTGGCAAGGAGGATCTGGTGGTTCACCGTGTCAAATACTGCGGACAGGTCGAGGAGAATGAAAACCGAAGAGAGGGACGAGGCTCTGGCAACACGGAGGGACTCAGTCACCGCGAGGAGAGCCGTCTCAGTGGAGTGTGCCTTCTTGAAGCAGGTGAGGGTCAAGCAGGTTGTTAGATGAGATATAGGAGGACAGTTGGTTAGCAAAGTTCCAGTGTTTTAGAGAGGAATGAAAGAAGAGATCCCGGTCTGTAGTTCTGGATGTTGGTGGTATTAAGAGTTAGTTTTTGAGGAGAGGCTTTATTCTGGCAGTCTTGAAAGACGCTGGAACAATGCCTTAGGTGACGGAGGAGTTGATAAGTGAGGTGAGAAATGGCAGGATGTCGCTTGAGTCATCCTGGAGGAGAGAGGAGGGTATAGGGTCAAGGGCGCAGGTGGTGGCATGGTTAGATGTTATTATTCTGTTGACCTCGTCAGAGGTGAGAGGGATAAATTGGGTAAAGACAGAGGATGGGAGGATGGAGGCAGGGATAAAAGAGGAGCTAATGTCCTTTACTTTCTGGGTAAAGTAGGTAAAAAAATCATCAGCAGTGAGGCAGGAAGGAGGTGGGGGTGAGGGAGGATTGAGGAGGGACGAGAACAGGGAAAACAGTTTCCTGGGGTTTGAGGCGGAGGAGTTGATTTTGGTCCGGTAGAAGGCAGATTTGGTTGTTGACACAGTGGAGGTGAAATCAGAGGGAAGGAAAGGCTAGTGAGATAGATCATAAGGACAGTCTGATCTCTTCCATTTCCTCTCAGTTGCTCGCAACCTTGGTTCTACAAGTCCGCAGAGGTTCAGACAGCCAAGGAGGGGGGGGGGGGGGGGGGGGGGTGAGGATCGCGCTGGTCTGGAGTGGAAGGGACAGAGGGAATCCGAGGAGGAGAGGGAGGATAGCAGAGTGTCTGAAGATTCCTCTGTAGATAGTTTAGAGAATCTTTCGATAGGAGGTAGTGAAGACAGAATATTAGGTCGAGCTGGTTCACGGCCCTGTGTGTGGGAGGGGAAGGGGATAGTGTTAAGTCAAAGGTGGCGAAAAAGTTGGTTAGTTCAGGTGAGTGCAACTTCTCTGGCAGGATGTTGGAGTCGCCGAGGATAACGAGTGGTGTGCCATCCTCAGGAAAGCAGCTGAGGAGGGCATCCATCTCGTCGTAGAAGTCCCGAGAGGACGTTAGATCACCACAATGGAGAGCTTGATAGGAAGGATGACAGTAGGTGCGTTTCCATCCCCCTGATTTAATGCAAACTTTGAAGTATCGAATCAGTAAACGGTGATGGAAACACCAAAATTCGCATCAGAATCCTCTAATTCGCAAAAAAGTTGATCCGCTCGCTTGAGGTGGTTTTTGAGAAATGCGAAACAGTAAATTCGCAAAATGGGAGATGGAAACACATTTTGCGAATCTGCTGTGATGTAGCAACCTTTGAACACACAGGACTGACAGTCTTTCCGATTTCCGCATAACGACCGGCCATAGCAACCCTGCCGACATCAACGTGTACCGTCATCACCCTATTCCGCTCCAACCACTTGATGGAAACGCACCTAATTCGAATTACTTTTTTGCGAACTTTCTAAAGATTCGCATCACCTTTTTAGATGGAAACGCAGCTAGTGGCAGCGTGCAGTTCAAACGAAGATCTGGCCAAGTGTTCTAGTGGAAGGACCTGGTAGGACCACATGGGAGAGATGAGGATGAGTCCGGTCCCGCCTCCTTGCCCAGATGGTCTAGGGGTATGCGAGAATGAGTAGACGGTGGAGAGGGCAGCAGGAGTACCAGAGTTCTCTGGAGTGATCCAAGTCTCTGTCAGGGCCAGGAAGTGAAGGGTCATGAGGGACGCGTAGGCTGAAATCCATTCCGCCTTCTTGACCGCCGATTGGCAGTTCCGGAGTCCTCCCATCGGTGCATCCTTACTTAAAACAATAATCACCATTGGTAACTTTCAATAAAGGACTTTAGTTGATGGTAAAGTTAAACCCTAGCCATGTCATTTACTGCCTCTTGATAACATTACACTACACTGTGTTTTCCCATTTCGCTTTTCAGCTGTTGTAGTAAAAAAACGACCGGAGTGGTTAATGAACAGATTTATGTTACTTTCAGATGGAGGTTTGGACAGCGATAAGGAGAACTGCTCACCGAGGTCCGTACCGAGCAAGAGGAGGCGAGTGGGGGCCCCGGGGCTCTGTGTATCTGAGATTAGCGGGGCCAGCTCTCCTATCTTACCACACTTCAGCGGCCAGGCACACCCAGAGGTAACCCCTGCTCTAGTCACGTTCTTCACACGCTGCCGCTCTGAATCATTCTGCCCACGGTTGTATTTCTGGCTGGTTTTCAAACTCTTATTTTATTTATCTACGGGTGAGAGCCCTTCATTTGAATGGTGGTGCTTTCCAAGTAAGTGGAACTGGGTGGCATCCCTAGAAAAGTAGCAACGAATTGATTGACTGATGGTGACGCTCTGCTTTTCTTAATCCAAGTTCCGCTGCTAAGTTGAACTTTCTGACTTTCTGGGAGTTTTTTGTTGTCGATTCTCGCTATGGATTTTGAATAGGAGCAAGTTATTTATGTGCTGTTTTTATATGGTTGGGTTGTTTTGGTATTTTTCCTTCTGTATTATTGGTAGATGATGTCTTTCTGCATTGCTGCATAATTTCAGATTTCATGTTGAGCAGTGCTGGTATATTTTGAATGTTTATAAATAAACATGGGTTGGGGTAAGAGAGGCTTGTAGTTTTGGTACTGCTTTGGCATTTCATATTTATTTTTAAATCGGCTCTTGCAAATCATGGACTGGTTGCTGGTGGATTGCCCGGAAGCGTGACCTCGTATGTCATGGTCCACAGCCATCCTTCTCCTATCAAGAGATCATTAGAGGTTGTTTTTTTCGGAAACAATGGCAGTTGTGAATGGTAGCTTCGAGTCACACATGAACATCGTTAAAGTGATCCATTACTCATTGAAAGTCAGATTTTTACTGTGGTTTCAGTCAACCAATTATAAATACGTGTTTTATTTTTGTTTGTCTGACGCAATTGTTGTTGATTGGATGAACAATCTTGCTGAAGGATAAATGTAATCATTTATCATTTTAAAACGACCCAACATTTGCTCTGGTAACTCGTCACATAGGTCACTTATATTTAGAACTAACCAGTCCATTAATTGTGACTGTGAATATGAATTATAAAAAGTAAATGGACTACACAAATTGAACCATAAACAGGTAAATAATCACTCACAGTACCCTTTTGTGATTTGCATGTGACTGCCCACACAATAATCAATGGATATGTGTCAATGGGCAAGTTTCCTCCAACAGAAAAATCACACTGTTCAGTGTGATTGTTCTGTTTCATGTGTTAGTTTCCTAGGTGTTGGTGATATTATTTTCAGTGGTTAATTACAAACGCTTTTTTCTTTCACAAACTTTAAAATATTAGATATGCTCAAAAAATATGTGGGTAATTAATATTTTTCAATATTGAGCATTTCGAGGTTTCTGATGTTTGATCCAAATCCTCAGATGCTTGCGATGTTGTCGGATGCATATTTAGGGTTCCCGTTAAATATTCTGTTTGACTTAAAGCTAGCAATGTTGTGTGACCTTGTTTGAAATTAATGTCTTTGCAATTACTCTGTGAAACAGTTTTGACCTTCTCCAATACAAGCACTAAGTGTGCTCAAATTGCTCAATTCCGATAAAATGGGCTGCACTCTTCAAAAGATCTACTTCAGTGAACCCATTTCCCCCTTATACATTCAACCTTAGCTGAGGTTTATAATTGGTGGAAATCCTTGGATTAATGTTCATGTCCTCTGAAAGAGCCGTATAAAAAAGAAAAACGGATGTTTAGTGTACAAGTGTGTATGTTGCGTAATTATGGGCGAGTGCGCGTCTGTAAACAAACCAAGTGTAGCCCACCCTCCCCACAGCCTACAGAGATCAGGTCTCTGTAGCAGCAGGGACTGACACAGCTGCTGTCGTCTGTTCCTCTTCTTGCTAATTAATTGTCAGAGAGAGCTGAGACCTTCCGTTGCACAATAAAGCTGTGAATTAACATCAGCTCGGTGGCTCTACACCCGTCATGTATGTTGGGGACAAGGGAGGACTGTCACGCTGCCTCCCGGCCTTTTGTCTAGAACGTCATGAATACAAATACGACATGCGCTCGCAATGCAGAACGCCCGCAGACAGCCAGAACCGAGGAGAACACGAGGTGCAGCCAGCGACGCCATCGGACCTTTTACCGTCCTGATGATGATCATATACGTGTCGTAGGAACAGAGATGACTCACACTTCATCTTTTCCCTTTTTTCCCTCCCGAAAGGAAACGTCCTTTGAAGTCCAAAGCACCAGGACGCCTCCGCCGTCGGAGCTCGCGGAGCTGGTGGCGGTGGATCTGCCGGCCCAGCGGCTGCTCTCCTTCCCCTCATCGCCTTCCAGCCCGCCCCTGCTGGAGATGAAGCCCTTCGGTAAGCACACAGGACTCCCTCTGCCTTTCATCTGGGCTCTGGTCCCTGCCTTTGAGGCTTGGCGAACAGAGCGGTGTACACTACAAATTTGTGGACGGCCGCACACAGGAAGAGTGACATTTTAAGGATCCTATCGCTGTGTATAGGTTACTGATAGATGTCGAGGTGGTGTATAGGTAAATAAGGGCGCTATCGGCAGGAGCACATTCAAGTGTTTTTAAAGGGCGCTATTTGGCTTAAAGGATCTATTTGTATTTCTTTTACCATAATCCTGTTAATATATAGCTCCGCGTTGGTTGGCCTTCAGCAAAGCCTTTATCATTGTAGCTTATCAAAACAATCTTTAAAAACAGATGAAAAAAGCGTTTTAACCATTTTCCCAAACCCAGCCTTTGTGAAAGAGTGTCTCTTCAAGGTCCTTCCAAGGCGTTCCTCTATGCCGCTCGGCGTGTGTGAAGAGCACTGACACGCATCTCTCCCTGCAGTGGTGCCGTCGGAGGCAAACTCCACCCTGAAGAAGAACAAGAAGCAGGTGCGCTTCGGGGGGCCCCTGACCCCGGAGTTCTTCGACAAGAACCTGCCCCCCAGCACCCCTCTGCAGAAGGGCACCACGCCAGCGCGCGCCGAGCCCCCGACCCCCGGCCTGGGCCCGGGCTCTGGGCTGCGCTCGCTGCTCAAGACGCCCCAGCGGCCCGCGGGCTGGACGCCGCTGCCCCAGCCGGCCTTCTGCAGCCCCACCTTCGGGGCCTCGCCCACGCTCTCGTTCTCGTTGCAACGGGGTGCACAGACACCGGAGAACGATTGCGAGAAGGTGCATGGTTGTTTTATTTAATTACCTTTTGTGCAGAGCGGTTAAACTGGTGAGCGGATGACAATATGCCATGATGCACTGATACTTCTTTATTCGTCGCTTTCATGGCCTTGTTCTAACACACATTAGTGATATTATTATTTATGGCAAACCGTTGCTGCATGTTGGGTTTTATCCAACCACAGTTGTCCATGAGAAATGACATGAAGTCACCGAAAACTGAGTATTTATTTTTCTACCCTCATGTGTTTTTGATGGCTAGATTGTGTTCCCTTCCCTGGAGGAGACGGACTTGCCACTTTTAACTGACGAAGGTTAGTTCGCACCTGTGATGCGCCAAAGAACACCACTGGGTTTCTTTATCCATTTGCTCAGGGTAAAAATACCATGGTTACTGCTTGGTGCATTCTATTCATCTTTTCTCTCTCCGTCTTCCTTTTTCTCTTGCGCGCTCTCTCTGTCTCTGTCTCTGTCTCACTCTCTCTCTGAAGATGTGTTGGTGGTTCAGCCTTTGGACCTAAACCTGGCCTTCCAAGAGTCCCTCACAGATGCCCCGTCAGGTGACTATTAATTAACATCTATGATCCCCCTCTGCCCCACAACATATGTATGTGGACCTCCCAAAATATTAACTAATTCATGAAGTGGTTCATGTTCTATTCAATAACAACATAACTTGTGGGTTGCAAAACCTGCTAGTGTGCCAAGCGCACGGGCATATCCGCCTTCCAGCTTCCTGCAGTCCTATGCACTACGTGTCTTTCCCTCGCTCCTTCAACCAACCCAACTGTCCATTTGAACTTCCTTCCAGTCCAAGTAAAAAGCCATCAACCAATCGACCCTGACGCTGACATGCCAACACACCCATAGTGTCAGACTCACAGCTTGTTATGTGTTGGAATTCTTGAGGTTGGCGTGCCAACCCGAGCCCTCTGAGCTCCCGGTCACTCCCCCATGCTGATGCCAAAGCGTATGCCTGCCACAGGTGGTGCTGCTGCAGCAGAGCCCGGGGCCCCACCCTTGGAAGACCCTCAGGCCCCCCCAGAGGAGCCCCCACAAGCCCAGCTAGTAGGACCTGGACCTGAACCAGAGACCGCTGTCGACGCCCCGGCCAGCTCCGACACGCCAATAAAAAAGGTACCACATTGTCCCGCAGGTCCAACTGTACTCTCCTCTCTGCCGCCATTTCTATCCTGCCCGGCGAAAGCTTTTTATTTATCTCAACAAGACTTACTTTCAACCATTTGATATTGGTCGTGTTATTTTTTTCTCATATTTTATTAACTTTATATATTTAATAGGAAGTGACTCGGTGTCTTAACAAGCGCTATATAAATATAATATACATTACCGGCTGGGGCCTAATCATAACACTGTGGCAGCCCCCTCTAATTGCACCAAGCCTGAGAAGTCTTTGTTAATGGCTTTTCTTTCTTTCTCCCCCCCCCCTCTAGGCAAGGTCAGAAGCATCACCCCCTTCTGCGATCCCTGCGCTGGTCAACTGTGTGAGGCAGAAGAGAAAGGTCCACTATTTATAATGCCTCAAATGAAACGGAATCCTCAAATTCTCATTTCGGTGAAAATTTACAGAGAAGTGAATTATCTCGCCATGATTGGCCCCCTTTTGATATTCGCACAGTACGTAGATGGATTACAAGGAAGGAAGTGCGGGGGAAAAAAGCATTGTAGTGTGTGTGTGTGTCTGTGTGTGTGCACTATGTATCGGATCCTGACAGCAGCTCTCTGTTCCCCCAGCTACCGACGGAGAAGACGGAACCTGTGAGGCGGTCGTCGCGCTCCGCTGCCAAGTCGGGCTGCGGCAAGATGCAGGTGAGTGACACGTTTCGTTTTCCCCTTCTCTTCCCGCACTTGGTTTCTCTTAGTGGCGTGGTGTCGCGACGCGTAGCGCCATTGTGTGGCGCAGCCCAGATTACGGTGGACACGCAATTTTTGTTTGACGGTACCTCGCCTGCCGTAATTGGCTCCACACTTCCTGCCTCCGTGCCTTTTCAATTTTGCATATGTGATCCTGCACAGGGGGGGGAGAAGAATGGTTTATTTTCCTCCCGCGACTCACTTATTATCCCACCATTTTTGAGTCGATCATTTGTCAGCCAATGGAAGTGTAAAGGTGCCTTCACACCAAGAGCCGAGCGAATATTCCTCTGGCATAACTCTGTCGCCGCGTGCCATATACTTTTGTGCTTCGGCATCAAGCCAAAAATCTCGGAAAAGTTCAAATATTTCAATCCGAGCTAATGACGAATTGGCACCGTTTGCGTGAGTAGAATTTGTTTGTCGGTGCCGTCGACGCTGCCTGCTCGGACAGCTGAGGAATTCCCACCTATTCCCACAGTGAAAAGATAACCATTTAAAGAAGTGAATGAACAAACTGAGGTAGCGGTGTCTGTTAGAGGTACTGACCTGGCTGTCTCTCCTCCTCCACAGAAGGACCGTGGGTGGGGGTCCAAGGTGGTGGACCGCTCCCTGTACGGCCATAGGGAGTACGCTTCCAAGAACCCGGCCCTCAGTCCCATCAGAGAGGGCCTGAGGGGCCGCAGCCCCTCGCCCTCCCCGCAGTCGCCTGGCAGCCGGAGGCGGAGCATAGGTAACCCAGGCAACCAGACAGCAGGGCCGAAGGTCCCCAGCTCTCATAGCGCCCCGCGTTGACGGGACCGTTCCAATTTGAGTTAGAAGGTCCCTCTTAAGCACCTGCTTGGTACCTAATTAGCGCAGAATTAATTGCTTTCTGAGGGCCAGAGGGCAGATGCTTCTGTCTCCTTCAGAAAGCATCTGCCCTCCGGGACCAAACACCAGTTCTCCCACATACAAATGCCGCTGGATACAGATGTGTGTTTCAATGCACAGCATCTTTGATTACGCAGAGTGTGCTGTTGAATAAATAAAAATACAATGCTAGGGATTTACTCAGAAATATCAAGTGCTCCCGGTAAACCAACAAATCAATAGCCGTTGGCTCACCATCCTTTTCAATTTGAATTGCGATAGTGGGTCTGTAAAAAAATAAATATGGAATAACATCCTGCTGTTTTCTGCGGCAGATGGCAGAAGACTTTTTCTAATGGAGAAAAATGGTGTGAAATGTAGCCTGATTTGTGTCCACTGATATCACCTTAAGTCCAAATTGGCGGTGCGGTGCCCCAACACTGATGAATATGAAATACATTGTGCTTGAAATTTGTTTTGGTGCCTCGACTCAAGCCAAAACTATTTTATCAAAGCTAGGCTTCTTGATATAATATCAATAAAAACGAATATACAATTATTTTACCCTCCCATTTGACAAGAATCCACTTGTTGCTGTTTACCAATGAATTTGAGCTTCTGTGTTGAATTTTCTATTACCATTTAAATTGAAACATAAAGAATATATTTCCAGCCAAACGTCCATTAAAAGGCTTTTTGAAGAGGCTGTAGTTCAACAGACATGCCTCACTGGTTCGCTCACAAGTTCCCTACCTTCAGTGGCAGTCCGTCTTTACCCATCTACATACTCTTCCTTCCCTCACCCAAACAGTCACAGGCGAGGACCCGGCCTGTCCGTCCTCGCCCACCTCCGAGCCAGCGATCACCAGCCTCCCTGCCCCTGGCGGGGCCTCTATGGCTCATCTCACCCAGAAAGAGGACACCACCAGCAGCAACACCACACCACCACCCTCGGACGCCCCAGCCGACGCCGCCATCCCCGACCAAGAGGTCTCCAGCTCGGGGAGGAAGAAGAAGAGGTCCAGCGGGCCGGCCAAGGAGCCGGCGCAGCGGCGGCGTAGGAAGGTCAGCGTCCCTGTGGATGCCTGGCTCACGGAGGAGCCGCAGGAACAGCCGGAGGCCACGGTGACCGGGCCTGGGAGCAGCGTAGCCGAGACCATGAGTGGGGACGACGATGCGCAGCGCGGCCAGCCTCTCGTCGAGGACGGAGAGAAGGTAGAAGAGGAACAAGAGCCAGGGAGCCACACTGTTGACCCCGCTCCCACTGCACCCTGTCCGCCTTCAGAGGGGGAAGCGGTGGGAGGAGCGGGGAGTCGCGAGGAGGAGACGTCGGCCCTTGAGCCAACACGAGAAGAGGCCCCAGTTGAGCTGGCACCCTGGCAGATGGCCTTTACACTTGAAGATGTGTTCAAACGGGCGCCCGCAAAGGAGCAGCGCTCGGTCCGTCGGAGTCTGAGGAACCAGCGGAACAAGGAGGAACACTGTGGCAGCGGGGTCTCGGGGCTGGCCTGGCTACCCAAAATCTCCCCGGAGTCGCTCGGGGTGACCCGGCGCAATGCCCGCCGGAAAAACCAGGGCCGGAGGGCCAGCGCTTCCCTGGTCCTCAAGACCCCACTCACACACTGAGGCCTATTCCCCCACTGCCGGAGCTCCATTAGTCCATTAGGAACATTTTTATGGGTATCCATCCTTTTAATGGAAAACTCCCCCTGTTTTTGATTAAATAAAGGCCATGGCTACCCAAACCTACTTCTTGGTTTCTTTTGTTACTGTGAGCCGAACTCGGGGGGGGGGGGGGGGTTCTGTTTAGCTGGGATTCGCTAGATGCCGTCTGTAATTCTCCCCTCTTACCGAACCAATCAATAGACGGGAGAGTCCAATCATCTCAACCGACCACCGCCGCCTTCCAATCAATAAGTCTCCACTCGTGGTAATCACTGTGCATCTTTAGCCCTCCAGAGCTATGGGATCACCTCCCTCCCTGCCTCTTTCTCTGGGTCAATACCCTGCTTGTACAGAGATGGGTGCTTAGTGCCTGCAGAAGTATCTATGCGGTTGTAATAACGCTCTGATTTACCTCATACTTAAGGGATGCTGTGAAATTGGTTCTTGAGTTATCTGTGCTTCCACCGCCTTGTTTATGTGTTGTTTCTGTAACCAGCCCGGCATCACTTTGACATTTCTACTTTTACATTTATAGCTATTCTCCTATTGTGATTGCATTCTTTGATTGTTGGAGCTCCTCAGCCCACTTCTTTTCGCTTTGGATGAAATTGTATATATACCTCACTATCCTTTTTTTCTTGTGTTTTTTGTGTATTCTTATTGCCGAAAGTGTTACATTATTTTTAGACTATGCAAGTTACAATATTTTATAACGGCAACCAGTAAGCCTGTCAATGATGGGTTAAAGTAATTGGGAATGACATGTTGGCTATCATCCAGCAGAGGGCCCCCTCTGTATAGAGTTACTCTCGTTCCCCGATGCGTAAACCCTCAAACGTGGATTTAAAATTTCTGCTGTCATTCCCGGGAGCCGTACCAGACTTTTCACTTTGAATTGACTGAAATGAGTGGCCTTGAACTCGGGGGACTGTCTGTTCACAATTGGCCCGTGTTTCAGCCTCCTTCCATCTGCCAGAATGCCGTGAGACGACGAGAGACTTTTGCTATTCAAATTCAGAAAGAAGAAGAAAAGCCAGCAGGTATGATGCATGAGTCTAAAACCTCCCTTTGCGATCAACTTTGAGTGAGTTTTCTCAAGGTCACCCCAGCGGTGCACACACCCGCGTACCTCTACTCAAATCCTACAAAATGAGTGATGGATGGCCCAATAGGCCTACCTGTGAACGATACAGGGGTTACCCAGATGTGGATCTTGGACTGGTGGGGCTTTATCGCCATCTAGTGGTATAATTGTAACACGGCAAAGTACATTTTCTTCTCCATATCGAGCTTCAAATTGGACATATAGACATTTGTACAGAAAATAAACAAATTTTAAATGACCATGCTGTTTAAACGTGTTGTGCTTATTCACGAAGTATTGAACAAGGCTTTTCTTATTTTCCTGTGAACAACCTGTTTGATTTCCCCATGATGTGCTTTTTGGGATTTTTTTTTTGTGTTTCCCGGTGTAGAGCTATACTGCAGCACATCTAAAGTGTGTGTGTGTGTGTGGGGGGGGGGGGGGGCGGGCAGAGCAAGCAGGGGTGTGAAGCCCTCACTCTGGTCCCCGGTAGACGGGCATAGTGAAGACGGCTTAGCACAAGAACAATGGGGCCCTTTGACCAAAACGACGCCCCTAAGACATGTGGCCTCCTGTCACCGTGGCAACCCCCCATGGGACAGGGAGTGGGCTGACAGCTGGAGAGGGGGACTTCACAGAAATGGAGTCCATTTCTTTCCACTGCTGCGCCCCAGCTCTACTCCATCATTGCGCTCCTTCCTCCTCTCTCTCAAACCATGTGTGTGTCTATGCTGTGGGTGTTTTCTCTTTACAGCCCGGCGCAATGAAAATTAATTTGATTGACCTCATGGGTTTGCATTAAAGCCTCTAATAAGTCTGCGGCTACAGAAGAGGCACAGAGCAGTGTAGGGCGAGGGGCAGTAAATCACACCCGTATAATCTATCTCTCTAGTAATAACTACGTTCATTGATCTGTCTGATAAATACAGGCTCTAAGCGCTTAGATTTCACACTCACTGCGCAGTCAATTTTACGCCTCATTCAAAACCGGATGAGGATTTTCTTTTCTCCGGTGCGGAAACAAAGGGGCCGTATATGTGCAAATGTGCTGCTTTGCACTCAGGGTCTCTGTCTTTCAATTAGTTAATTAGCGCTGAATGGTATTATGCGATCTGGTTTGGCTATCATAGGCGAACCAGATTTCTCTCTCTCTCGCTCTCTCCCTCTCTCAGCTGTAGACAACACCAGACACTCCAGCTCGTAAACCCCGATCCTTATCTCTAAATCCCTTTATTCTCAACATGAGTTTAGGAGAATGATTGGCCGATTGTAGAGCTATAATACTGTCTTTACAGCTTCTAAAGGTTCAACAGGTACTGTGCGAAACAGGAGTGTGGTGTAGCACTGGTGTTGCCTTGATAGTTCTCATCTTCCTTATGGGTATTTGTTGTTTATTAAAAGTACTTTGGATTAATTTAATAAAGAACAGCTTAGCCGATTATGTGAAATCCAGGAAGTTTTCACTGTACTTATAATAATGGGTCTATGGTACAAAGCTAAATGATGGCAAGTTCATTCGTTCAGAGGGCTTCATAGTGAACCAGCAGAAACCATGAGAAGGTAAGCAGGATATCTGAATGCCACAATACCACAATAGCTGCATGGTGGCACAAATCCTATCATTCTGGGAAGGTATTGGTGGGATGTGATATGATGACATGATAGTGGGGAGGCTAAGGAGCTATCAATTCCTGCCAAAAGGAACTGGGTTTGATCCCCAATGACTGTGGCACAATTGCATATCTAACATCACAGTGTCTTTAGATTAAAGTGTCCACTGAATTACTAAACATTTGTAGTACCGGTAACGGGAGAAGGAGATCTGTCACATGACACCACGGCGCGTTGCTACGTTTGTTGATGGTCAAACAATAAGGTGTTTTTGTGTTTGTGTCTCTGACCTTGATGATGTGAGCTGGCCATAACTTGCCTGCGCAGTGCTGCAGGGTGTCCTGGCTTGTCCAGACTTGATGTGCCCTGGGTGTCCTCCCCGCCTGAGACAGAGCCCTGAGCATGACAGTTTAACCTGTAGCATCAACAAGTTCAATGCGTTTAACTGTTAGGAACATTTTAATGATTTTATCCTCGTCCTACAGACTCTCACAGCAATCCCGACTTGCATGGAGCCAAAACGCCAAAGCTATGTGCGATGGGTTCACAAACCATGTTTAAATTATCATTGCCATAAATACAGACAGCTCAGAGACGGAGAGAATAAATACCCTGACTTACTTCAGAAAGACAATCATACTTTCACTGTCTTCAAACACTTTGTCCTCCTTTTTCCTTGCTTTGACACCTGAGGTTGGCTGACAATAAATAGCAGGTTGTTTATAAAAGGACATTTAAAAAGTGAATAAATACGAAAGTCAAGCCACAGTCACAGCACGACGTGCAAGTTATTGACCACCAGGTGATGCCTCCCACACAACACGCACTCATTTAATCAATAAGAGCTGGGACAGCCTGTGCTTCACCGGGGATGGGGATGTTCCCGCTGTTAGTTTGTAGCCGTTACTTAATGCTGGCATGAAGGTGCGACATCTCCATCCATTCTGTGCCGTAGGGTAAACCTGCAGAACCCTGAATGACCAGCTGGCTGACTTCCTGACAGGCCCGCGTTCGCCCTCGTCTGTCTAACGTAGGTCCCACTGTGAATAATGAGCTAGACAGATGTGGCAGAGCTGTGATAAATAAACTGTTGTTCCGGTTGTTGAGTATCCAAAGTAATTATCAATGACCTGCATGTACCCTGCGTGCTGCCAGTGAGATTAGATGGCTTTCAGGTCCCTCATTGCACTTAGCATGGGATGTTGATGAGTCTCTTCTTGGGGTCAGGAATTAATTCACAGCCCCTAGGGGCTCGACTATTTGCGGTCTTCGGGGGGGGTAAAAGTAAACTGGTGTGTGGCATCTGACCTTGTGGAGGCAAGGTCGTAGGAAGTTTGACTCCATTGATCACTCTGCAAGGACTAGAGTACCACGGTACGGCCATGTAGCTCACCGTGAACGCCAAATAACACAGTCGTGAGGTTGTATGTTGCTGTAGGATTGTGCTATTTTCTAAAGTGCCTCTTTTTTGTGAGTGTGTCTATGTGTGTGTATGTGTGCGAGCCCATCTGCCTGTGTGATGGATGGGGGGGGGGGGGGGGGGGGGGGGTGAGAAAGTGAAACTCTTCTCCCCGTCTCTCACATTCCAGCCAACTGATTGTTGAAATTGTACCTCCGCCGCAATAGGGGGCAGTATGTCAGTATCTAGCCTTGGCCAGGGAATGTTCCCCCATGAAAGTGGTATGGCCTTACTGGCCTTGATTGGTCCACCTGGGACTCATTCCTTGGCTTATTTAAGGGTTTTCACTCCCGGTTCAGGTGCTGTTCGTACAGGTGAAGGCCTCCGGTCAGCCTCCCAACCTCCCTGAGCTGGTTCAGCTGCATCTGCATCGGGCGGCGTCCAGTGCTACTCCTGCTTGGATGCCGCCCGCTCCAAGAGCTTACGCACAGCGGTTAGGTCGGACCCCTCTGGCGGGTCTCCGCCCGATGCTTGGTCCCCACCATTGCCGTCTTAAAGCTCTTCCTTATCCATCTCCAGTAGAGACTCTGGACAGCGTCTGTTCCATTCTGTGCCAGATTCGGCCTAGCCCTCGCTGTCCACCTCTTCCTCGTCTTCCCCCTCGTCTCTCCAGTTTCTCAGTTGGCGTCACTGATCCGACCAGTGCCACCAAATGTGAGGAACCAAGCCGGTCACCCCGATAATTTGCGATACGGACTCACTGGACCGGAGAGTGTGGACAAAAACAAGGGGTGGCAATTCCGTTAGGGTTAGGAAAAATGAGTGAAGTTTTATTTTCTTCAAAAACAAGTCTAAAAATAAATAAACCAAAATTAATCCAGTCTCTCTCTGTCTCTGTCTCTATCTCTCCCTGTTGTTGTGAGCAGATGTTCCCTGACAGGACTGAGCCAGTTTGATTCGGTGTCATGTGATGAGCGTGATGGAGCCCATATTGTTACACCTCTTTAAGTATAGCCTGTGATTTTTAATTGACACCGGGTTGATTATGGGATTATGTGACATGACAACATCTGTTGTCTCCTGCTAGCACTTGCGCGGGCGCAAAACATGCATGACTGTACACTCAGTGTGTGTGTGTGTGTGTTTATTTGTGTGTCATTTTTTAATTAGGGTACATTGAATGAATTACGGATTCATTAGGTTTACATAATAGCAACAAGCTCCCGACTGGCTCCGTAACACGGTTAGGGACGATCAATGCTGCATTTTTCCTTTCTGGTAGATTTATTGTTTATTGGCCCTTGATTAGCCCAGGACAATTTAGAAGCGTTATCATTAATATAAATGACTGTGAACTCCCTGACTTTTAACATAAGACACGTTGATTAAATAAGGCGTTGATTAACCAAACCTGTCCCATTTGTCATGATTGTGTGTTTCCTTACCCTAAAGTAGAATGGATTGTTTTGGGCTTAGGAGATCGGCATACCCAGGCAAGTGGCGGGTGCCACTGAGGACGGAGGACGGAGGGGGAGGGGGGTCATGGCCTTGGCTGGTTTGGCAGTAGTATAGGGCACAGGGGGAGTGTGTGTGTATTTGTGGGACCGAATCTACAGGAATGAGAGAGAGAGAGAGAGAGAGAGAGAGAGATGTAACCCTTATTCATTTTTTGACTGCAGACATACTCCAATGTCCGCAGACCACTATTGATTCAGATGCCTAACCCCGACCTGCTCCTTAACTACTTGTCTATTTCTATGTTCAAGCACTCGACGACCAATAATACATGAATTAATTAATTAGCCATTAATTAAGCAACCTTTCTTTTCTGACTCCTATAGCTACCGTAAACACTGTCCAGTTTTCCTTTATAAACCGGATTGTGCAGCACACACACTTTACACTCCAGAATGGACTTCATTCTTTGATTGCTTTCAGCCTCACTTGTAAATTACTTGGAATAAAAAAACACCACAAGGAATGTAAATGTGACCGACAGTAGCAACCACAAACACCTTATTGAGTGTGCTGTTCCCGGCCAGCACATATTAGAGGAGCCAAAAAACCCTCAGCCCTCAACCTTTCCGTCTGTCTTGAACAAACCTATGGCATCAAGCGATTTCATTCTGCATTATTTATTGATGTCCATGTTTTCTCTCTTTCATGTCGACACCTTGCAGTCACATCAAGCAATTTTTCTTTTTACTCGCCTCTGGCTTTTGCTGCATGCCTCAGGCCATTGTCTGTGGTGTATTACCAAGGAGAGTTTGGCTGCTCTGTTCCTGCAGTTCTCTCTGTGTGGGGGTGTGTTATGACAAATCTTGTTAGCTCACCTGATGGCGGCGAGACAAAGAGAGAATACATAATGGTGGGCCCCGCCACTAGGTGTGAAAGTGATGAAGATTACCTCTTCATCGACACAGAGACAACGGGTCTAGCTGTAAATGAAGGTGTCTTTTGTGGTTTTCTGCCGAGGAATGGTCTTTTACTTTTCCCTGGCACAGGGATTAATTCTTCAGATATTATGGACGAGTATTGCCTTGTCAAGGACTCTACACACAATGATGATTATGATTTTGCTGAGAGTGTACTACAAGAGCTCTTTGAAGCACTCTGTCAATGGAGAACGCAGTGGGGTTCGCCGCTACGTTCAGACAAAGAAACACCCGACACTCTGAGGGAAAGGTGTCTGGCTTCACTTTCAGCTTGTCACTCCGCATGTGTGTGTGTCTAGTTGAGGGTATAGGTGTGTGTGTGTGTGTGTGTGTGTGCATGCGTTTGTGTCTGCTCCTCTGAGCTACACTGCAAGAACCTCACGGTCCAGCTGCCGTCTGTCCCTTTGGATTTAGACCAAGGGGTGTGTGGGGGGGAGGGTGGGCTGTCTATACAGCATTGGCCTTTGGTAGGAGGGCAGTGTGAGGTGGGGTAGAGCTGGTGTAGCTGGCAGCGAGCCAGCCCCAGCAGGAAGCTTGCGAGTTCACGTGGAAGAACAGCCTCGGTCCGCGGCTGTTTGTCTCCGCTCTAAGGGCTCCAGCTGCACCCCCACCCTTCAGACCACCGCCTGTCCTCCTCCTCGACAAACAAGAACTCCCACAGGCCAAAAGATATGGGTCACAGCAACGCTGGGGCACAGATTGACCGCAGACGCTCACATCTGTGTGTGCCGGTGGCGAGCAGGTTGTGTGTTTCCGTTCACCCGGTCGACCGAGGGGAATGTACCGAACCGGTCAACACTTATTTTTTTTCCTCCCCTCCACTTCCTGGAGGAGTTATTTCATTTGTTCCATTTCATTATCTCTCATTTGTACTTAATTGCAGGGATCTCAACAGATCCTGTTTCATCACTACTGTGACTGTTAGTAGAGCAAGACGCGAGGGGAGTGTGGGGGAATGGTACTACAGTCATGGTTTCAAAAGCTTGCCTCTGGACCCCTCAGCTGGGCTTCAGTCGTAAACATCCTCATTACTGAAACTAAACAGCCAATCAATCTGGTTCTATTTCGAGAGCACTTCACAATAATTGACCGCCAACTGATTTAGTTGAGAAATCCAAAGTGTTCATATCTCGTGGGGGACAGTACAATCGGGTCAGAAAGTCACAAATTACAATAAATAATCAGGGTTAGTGAGGTAAACGAATGAATAAAAGGGCTAAAGATAAGATGCCTTAAGAGGTCAATGGAAAGCAACAACATAAACGCAAGTAGAGCAAGATGCTGAACAAAATGTTTAGTTTGGCGGAGGTCCAATTCTGTTCTGAGACTTGACAGAAAGAGATGCATCAGTGTGAACTAAGCAGGTTACGCAGGACGTTGATCTGATTCCTAAGTGTGTGTTTGTGTTTCTCCAATTTGAGAAACACAAACACACACTTAGGAACCAGATCAAGGTCCTGCGTAACCTGCTCGACATTAAGGTCATACAGGTCTGCACCAGGTCATCAGGTCTCAGGACTACCAAAGAGGACATCAAAGTCATGTCCATGGAAAGGCACTAGGAGGTAGGATAGTGTAGATGTTTCTACTACCAGCCTAATGGCTATGTGTTAGAAAGTTAAGAGTGTGGTAGATAGTTATCCATCCTCATCTAATACACTAAATAAATCATCTTCAACATGCTGGTCAAGGCTTTATTTTTTTTTGTAAGACTTTATATTGATATATTCTTTTTTTATCAGGCAATAACTTACTCATAAAACGTCTCTATTTTTTTTTGTTTGCTTTAGATTTTCACTTTCTCTTGTAATCCTTCCAAACTATACTAATGAGCTTTTGTTTGACTGCAAAGATGTCTCACCAACACCTTGCGTTTAGGTGGTTGGCTCCTCTCTCAGTAAAATATATAACGTTTTGGGCTATGTTGTTTTAAACCAAAAACGGCATAACATTACAAAGCCAGTCAAGTGTTATGTCCCCAGAACCAAGTTGTATCCTTCACATGCCCTTTGTATTTCATAGCTCCTGGCTAGGTTGATTTCTTCAAGCATCATATACTGCTTTGTGTGCAAAAACTACAAGCCTCTCCATTGGCTCAAAACACAGATTAGTTTAAAAAAACGTTGACTTCCGAAACTAAAAATAGCACTAATGTCAGTCCCTGTAGCCAACCAAACGTAAAATAGTGTCTTGGACTTTTTAGCTGATATTAACCACACTCTATTCAACCTTTTTTTTTACTAAGTAGTCCTACCGTAACATTTTGAAGTGCAAGAATGGTGACACACCACGGACACATTTTGGAACACATTATACAGCTGTGTTTTTGGGCCATTCAAGGTGAAACCACAAGTTCTGTGTGTCTGCACATAAATAATGAATGTAACCCTTCATGTTCTGCTTCAGTCTTCAGACGCAGAGCCACGTGATTATGTATTCCCCTTCGCTCTGCTGTGTTGTTCCAGTGTGGATCGTTGAACGTGACCCGTGTTGCGGATCGCGGCGCACGCCTCTTAATAATTCATCGCTGGGAGCCGTAGATCTGATGGTATAGCCCACGTTCTCACGAGTGTTGTCCATCTGTTAGTCGGTGTATACTGTACGCTGTGATGCAATATGTCAACCCTCGAGAGAAACACTAATGGGCATTTGAATATCAACACTTAACACTATTTAACTAGGTAATAACACTACGGCTAATTATAATTAGCGTCGCGTGCTTAACCAGAGATTTATGGCTCCCTGCGCAAGCCCTCAAAAATAACAGCAAATAAAGTTTGACCTTATTCGTTTTTTATTTGATCACCACCACAGTGCTCTGGGCGGATTCCCCCTGTGCAGAAAAGACGCGTCTATACCGTGGGTAAACCGTATGTCTAATTGCTTCCTGGTCTAAACACTACCCCTCTCAAAGGACTGCTGCACATCAATTTAAACAAATGTTCAGGTAATTTAATTTGCTCTCAGGGAGCTTTCGCCTTCAAACTGTAATACAAAGTCACAGTTCCAGCTCTGAATAAAACGGGATAAACGTGTTTAATGTGCCTACCACAAAATATGGTATTGTTGTCCATTAACAGCTCTGTTGGAAACAGTAGGTACAAATTATGTGTATCCTTATAATAATGGGCAATTTTTTAAAATCTTAATTATTAGTGCGTTATAATGAATTAATCTTATTCATAATAATAAATAATGTAAATATTCTATCGATAAATTAAGCCTGCAATGGTTTCACAATTCAAAGAAATTATAACTTCATGCAATCAATTGAATAATTGACATCAACAATGTAGTAATTATAGGTTGTCGTTTTCCTGTCCAAGTCGATATTTGCCTAATTGAACAAATTTGAGATCAGTTGGCTATTACCGTGGGAATGTCTACATTACATGTTCGACTCCTGGATAGGCTAATCACTTTATTGTTATTATTGAGAGACCAGTCCGATATCAATTTAGATAAGAGGCGTTCAGAGTATCTGATTATGTCTAATACATGTACATTATGGGAAACAGTAGACCGATTTCAAACCGTTTCCATCTTAAAATGTTGAGGAAAGTGCTTAATTTTATGTTTTGTAACAGGCACATGTGCTGTACCAATTGTAGATTTGCATTGCCGAGATTTTTATTTCGTGACGACATCATCCACGAAGAGTGTTGAATGTTTGTTTTCATGTTTAAATGTAGTGACGTTAGGCTACTTACTAAAAATTATTATAGCGCAATCTACGTTGGGCTAATAATACATTTAGTGACCATTACGCTACAAACATATTCCAATGCTTCATAATAGGCTGTGTAACTCAAGATAGCCCCATTGTAAAATTGTAATCTGTGTCTGTGTGCTTTGTATTCCGGTGCAAACACAGCTGCTACAATAGACTGCAGATCTCTCTCGGCAGTGAGAAGGGTGTCTCACTTTGATCTTTAAATACCCTCCATCGTTAAACCACACTCACTTGCTTTGATTTTTCCCTGTAGACGCTTGCTGTAGGAAGTAAATTGAGACGTTCCCTTGAATCTCCCTATGTATGCGCGCGCGCGCACAGCGGTGAAGCGTAAACACCTAACCCTTTTTCCTACTCCACCATCTGTCCCTTTCTTCCATTTCATGTGTGCAACCGATATCCACCATCATAGCAACAACTCCGCTGCCCGCCCATCTTCCCTTGTAGAAAAAAAATTCTCCGCCCGCGTTTGCAGGCGGAACAGAGGCAGAACTATGCAGACGGTCCCTTGCCCTGACGGCTCAGTTTTTCCCCCCTCCCCCACTAGCCGAGCTCCTGTTTCACTCAAAGATGGCGTCAGCTTTGGAGCCTCTGCTCTCTGGCTGCATTTTTAGTCTTGTTGTTGTCTCCGATTCGAAGGATTTCTGGCACGTTCTCCTCGGCAACTCGACACGAAATTCCGGTGAGTCGAATATGGGAGGAAGGGGATATCACGCGGCGCTGGAGCTTTCCTCTCGAAACCCGAACTGGACCAGTTCGTCGGGGTTTCTGGGAACCGCGAGAGGTAGAGGGAAAGGGGTACGGAGAGATGGTCGTGAGGGGGGGCAATGGGGGGTAGCTGGGTGGAGGGGGAGCCGAGGCCTACTTCGCTCCAGCGGCCTTGTCTCCACCGCACCGCAGGCTGTACGTGGGAGGGCGGCGGATGGAGGAAGGAAGTCGCGAGGTGGGGACTGTGTGTAGGGACGCGTCTCGCGGGCGATGGGCGACTCGCCCGCACGCGAGGCAGAACGAGGAGGCCCGACAGACACACAGAGCGGGCTACACTGGAACATTAATGCATCAAAGCTATTTTCTTTTTGCACTTGCCAGTTAGCCGTTATGGCCGTCTGTAACTTGCATTGTGCCTATTTTTGGAAGGCCGCGATCTTGGTCAATATTGGTATATAATTTAAAAAAACGATATTAACCGTTGCGATTGTTCCGACGCGGAGGCTGTTATTGTTTGAAACGGGGGCCGCCGTGAAATATTTTGGCGCTGTGAAGGCGAACCTCTGGCGTGCGTTTCTTTCATGATGTTTATGTTTTGAGCTAGCATGTTGTAGTAACATACCCATTCCAGGGGAACCAGGGTTAGCTTGTGAGCTAGCTGGTGACACCAGCTTGCTAAACAACAGCAGTTCGCGGGAAGATCTGGTGTCAGATCTGGTGTCAGATAGTTCTTTACAAGCGGAGTGTAAACAGGGTTGGTGACCAATCAATGATACGATTCGCTGCTGGTGCTATCTTTTTAATTTCAGTAGCATTTAAGCTAATGTTTGCTAACAACTTGTGTTTTGACTGGATGACGTTTATGTTGGCAAATGTTGGCTTGGGCTTTAATTTCAATGTCTATTGTAAATGAGGCTCTATAGTCATGAAATATGATCTATAAACGGCTATTATCAGGTACTAGATCTATCGTTATAGTTTGAAGAGTGATAAGCACCAGAAGAAGAGAGAGAGCAACATATCAGGGATATGATTGTGTCAAATCACAGAAGTTTGAGACTATTATGTTATGGTCCCACGACTCCCACCTGTCACTTATCCTAGGTCTAGATTAATTGGATAACAAAACGGATATTATTGACTTACATTGGACAAGCATGTTCTTTTGCTGCTTCTGTTGACCGAACAATGCCAGTATCTCAGCAATTCAATGCACTGTTGGAATTATTGTATCTATTGGTCTAAATATAAGGTCACACTTAAGTGTCCATAAAATCCTGTTGGATTGTGTCCGTTGTTTATGCCTTGAGCGTGGTGCACACTTCAGCATCAAATAATGCATATCCGAAAGTGATCACACCTTTTGTTGCTCTTTATTAAATTAGAGCCTCACCCTATGTGGAAAGCAAGTTAATAATATGATTGTTTAAAAGTACACATACTTGATTATTGAGTGGCGGTTTGCTAACCTGTCTGTGTGTTCTCTGTTTTTGCAGGGTGTGTCGGCTACTAAAGTGCGATGGGCATGAAAGTGATCAGTGCGGGCTGCTTCCTGGGGTGAGATCTATGGTTGGTCCCCGACCCGAGAAGCCCTGCCCGCTGAATAAGAAAAGACAAGGGATCCCCAACGATCATCGTCGTCCTATCAATTCCACAGAAACTAATATTGCTTTTTCTTCCATTTTCTGGACCTCTTTCATCTGAGAAAAATAACTTGAAACAAAACGGTGATTTTCCTGAGAGAGACTCTGGTCATTGTACCTCTCCCTTGGGAGGAAAGCCATTTGATCACCAGGAGTGATCCAACGCTTTAGTTGGACGCGTTTTGTCACCGGTGGACGTAGAAACGCTTCATTGTTGAGCATAGCTGAAGCTCCATCCCTGAAACCCCGTTCTCAGCCAGGCTGCGCCGCCTCACCGGGAGAGGCCGGTGGCTGGACCGGCTCGTAACCATTTAGGCGGGGGTTGTATCTCGGAAGCTTATGCTATGGTGAGCTGCTCCCTACCGTGCTACTCACACTTGGACTCCGAGGCATTCTCTGCGCGGCCTCAGGACAAGGGCTAGTCGGAAGGTAGTGGCTTCGGGGAGGAGAGAGGAGCAGCCGTAGCGCTAAAGGGTGCAGGCCAGGTCCTCCCTGGGCCTTCAGCCCCCCTACCCCTTCCCTTCCCCTTCCCTTCCCCAAATAAGTTTTTGAATACATATTTTTCTTGTTTGTGGACATCGCAGTCAGGCCTCAAAGGGGGCCTCTGCGCCCATCCCCGACTGCAGCCATGGTGAAGTTAGCTAACCCCACGTACACCACATGGATCCTGGAGGCCATCAAGAAGGTGAAGAAGCAAAAGCAGCGGCCGTCGGAGGAGCGCATCTGCAATGCCGTGTCCATGCTGCACGGGCTGGACCGCAAGACGGTTCTGGAGCAGTTGGAGCTCAGTGTCAAGGATGGCACTATCCTCAAAATCTCCAACAAGGGACTCAACTCCTACAAGGACCCCGAGAACCCAGGGCGCCTGGCCCTGCCCAAGCCCCGCAGTGGGCTTGGAGGTGGTGGTGGTGGCGGCGGCGGGGGCGGGGGCGGGGGCGGGAACAGTAGCGGAGGTGGAGGTAGCTCCTCCCACTCCCATTCACACTCTCATTCACACTCCCACAAGAAGCCGGGGCTGGACTGGAACAAGCTGATCAAGCGGGCCCTGGACGGGCTTCACGAGGCCGGCGGCTCCACCCACAGGAGCGTGGAGCGCTTCCTGAAATGCCAGGCGGACGTGGCGGCCTACCTGTCGGGCAGCGGCTCCATCGGGCCGGGCCTCTTCCACCAGCAGCTGAGGGTGGCCCTGAAGCGAGCGGTGGCCCACGGCCGCGTCAAGAAGGAGGGCCCGCTGTTTCGCCTGGTCAGCCGCAGCGGGACCACCTGCGGCCCGAGCGGCCTGCACGAGGACGGGACCGGCACGGTGTCCATCGACTCACTGCCCCCCGTGCGCCTGCTGCCCCATGAGAAGGACAAGGTAACGTCCCTGCGTACTCGCACTGATGCATCATGTTATTACATCCCGAACACCCTCCTGCCAAGTGGCCTGGTTTTCTAATTGCAATCAACCCATCTGTCTCGGCAACAATAACCGTTACCTATTGTCAACAAATTTATTTACACAATTGACATGCCTCGGCTTGGCTGTGTTAACCTTGGCCGTGTTAAGGCTATTCTCTCAGTCAAGCAATATGGAACAATATTTACTACATTTCTATTTGCCCCTTAGTTGGTTGTAGTGTTGGCCCACACAGGTATCCCATGCACCTTTTATATCTGGATAGATTTGGCTTTAGAAAGAGAATTTTGGTTTGAGAGGTCCCTCCTGGCTTAATATCTTTTCAGAAAGTTTCTGGTTATATTCTGGAATTTCTGGATTTAGACAAGTGTAGCTAAAGTCTATAGTGCTATCGGTATACATTTTCGGTAAAAAAAAGGATACGCTTGAATGTCCTTCAACTGCCCTTACACCTCCATTTAAATATAGAGACATGTCCTGCAGTGCATACAGCATGATTCAAGCCTTTGGGCTACTCGTTGGCAATCCATAACTTTGGCAGTTTCAGACGTTTATCACCAAGACTTACTCATGATGTTCTGCTCCACCGCTAGCCCGACTTCTGGGACGTGCAGCGCTGAGTGAGATGTGATAATGTATCTCCAGCCGACCCTTTGAACCCTGCTTATTAAACCATCTTTCAGTTGTGCATCACTTGTCTATTGCCCTGCTCCGGGATATGGCTAGGCTGTCCGCAACACTTTGTGTGAAGGGCATGTTAAGTTTAGCTCAGGACCTGGAACTCTGTTCGTGTTGGATTTCTCTCAGATGTTTGGGTATGAAAGAGACTTCCAGGGGTGCGCGTGTGAGTGCGTGTGAGTGCGTGTGTGTATGTGTTTGTGTGTGTGTGTGTGTGGGTGTGTTGTGTTTCCTTTGTGCAGCGAGTGAGACGAGTCTCTCCGTCTGGGTAGAAGGCGGCTCCTCAGCTCTGTACAAAAGTAGCCTAGTGTCTGTGAAGGAAGGGGTCGAAGAGACTGTGAAAAGGGGGGGGCGGGGGAGAAAGAGAGGGTAAAAGATGGAGCGGGAGAGTCTCATGGTTTCCAAGGACCCCTGCTGGGATTGCGAACCAGCTGCTGGGCGGCTCCTCGTCAGAGGGTGTCGGTAGGTATGAGACGGAAAGAGGTGGGAGGTGAGCGAGAGGGATACAGAAGAAACCAGAGACGTGGACTGGAGGAAGGAAGAGACCGAGTGAGTGAAGTGTGGTGTATTGTGGTGTTTTGTGGTACCATCGGAAGAGGTCCGGATGACGCATGTTCTATGCCTCCCTGCTCTCCAAGCAGACAGTGAAAGAAAAGAGAGGGGGAGCTGTGGCGTGTGTTTGTGTTAGTGTGTGTGTCTGTGTGTGTGTGTGTGTGTGTGTGTGTGTGGCGGCGGCGGCGGTGGTGGTGGTGGTGGTGGTGCGGGATGTGGTGGTGCGGGATGATGCAGAGCAAAGGAGTGGAAGAAGGATATTCAGACATGCAGGCGACAGAGGAGCGGTGGAACACACCCACTTGTGTAACCTGATCATAGAGCAGCCAGCCGCCAACCTCTCCTGCTCAAAGGGGCAGGGACACGCGCATACACATCCGCACACACATGCATCCGCACACAGTAACGGTTTACTGAGGAATATGCAAATTGACTTGTCGTTTCTTGTGTGCAGGGATGCATTAGCGGGTGTAAACACACTGGACCCTGTGCTAACATGTGTAACAAGTCGTAGTCACACAAAGATCTATGCAAACACATGTATTCTAGTGATGTTTTCGAGTAAAAAAAGGAATATGTTTTCTTGGGTCAATTCATACGACCTGTATCCCCAAATCCAGGCCCACACACTCGTGTGCGCCATTGTTGATACTTAGTTGACGTCAGTTCCTGCAAAAAAACATAGTTACTTAGGCCCAATCCCATTTCTACCCCTTACCCCTTCCCCTTCCCCCTTCAAAACAAGGGGGAGGGGTAAGGGGAAGGGGTAAGGGGTAGCAATGGGATTGGGCCTTAGTACTTAGTTTGCAGGGATGAGAGGTGAACCACAAACACAGTGTGGATGTACTGCAGTGCAGTGCGAAACGCCACACACGCAGCATCCTGCTAGCCTTTGTCATTGGGACAAAGAGATCCGTGTTGGGTGTCTGGCCAGGCAGACCAGGGTGAGTCCAGAGGTGAAACATTGAGCGGTGATGTTCCCGCTTATATTCCAACTTGTTTTTGTGAATCAATGTATCGCTCCCTCTCTGGGTGTAACACGCACATGCACATACAAACACACCTTGAGGATACGGTGGTGGTTGAACACAAACACACTCTATACAGCATATCGTACGTCACTAAACTTTGTCTTAATCTTTGATTTATAGAGATGGTATAATAGTTTTGTCTTACAGAATATAGGATGTACGTTACCCATAACTTGATGGGATAGCTTGATGGCCTCTTGCCATGCCTAGTGACAAAGCCTCAGGAATCATGCCCTACCCCACTTCTGTGACAGCCTGCTGTGTGTTTTTCATTGGGACTGGTGATTACATTTTTGATTCATTTGATTGGTTGTAAACCTTTTTTGTTCCACGTATTTGTTCCCAGTGCCGCAGGGGCTGCTCCTTTTTAAGGTCTCGCCAAAAGTCTTGGCTCAGAGTCCCCCCCCCAGGGTCCAGTCAGTGGTCTCGGCCTATAGGCCTAGGAAGTCTCCACTGTCTGGATCTATTGAGGGACAGGCGAGTGGCTGTAACGAACGTAAAACATCACTCTTTTTAAACTATGACCAATGTATTTGGACAGCCTGATATTTTTTGTGTCTTGATGGACAGGGCAGTATCGCACACCCCATAGGGCTGTGCGATATGGACAAAATCTTCTATCACCCTATGGGTCATTTCATATCTCGATAACGATTTATATTGCGATATAGTACATTTTCTTTAAATACTATGAAATGCGTCTACCCGGAATAACCACATCCCTCATGGCTACTTTTTAATAACCCTTTCAACTAAATACAAATCAATAAATAAAGCACTTTCTGTTTTTGTCTTATTTGGAACTGACATAGAGCAAGACTGTCACAAATTAAAAACAAAAAAATATATATATTGACGTATAAAAAGCTAAATAAATATTTAAGTAAGAGACACGGTTTCAAGTCTGAAATCTCCAATGGTCTTTTTCTTTCAATATAATAAAGTTCTGCCTCAGACTGTTGCAGGACTTTCGTGCGGTTTCGTGCAAAAAAAATGTGCAGGTTGTTTCTGTATTTGTCGCGCACGTGTATTGAGAGAAGAGCAGGATCAGAATGATTCAAAATAATGGCGTATGGTTAAATATCGATATGAAGGATAGAGGGAAATATCTATTGATGGACATTTTTCTCTCGTCCCCCATATAGATATATTGCACTCCTCTTTGGCCACACATGCTGTGGTGTGGTTTGCATTTGACTGCCTTTAGCCAGACAGGTGTTTGTGTGTGGCCATGGCGACTGCTTGGTAAGGATATACACACACACTCCATGGGATTAACCCAGAGAGCATAGGGGTCACATGGTCCTGTCTGGCCCGGTTGGTCAAACCTCACCAGTGACTAGCTCTACTCTGGTAGTGCAAGGGTGACAAGGAACCACACCCTGTCGGTGGTAGTTGTTCATTTGCTTCTTCTTTTTTATGGGGTGTTAATGGTTTATAGTTTTTCATTTGTTGATGGCGCTGCATGAAGGAAGTGGTTTATTTGCATTGTTCTCGCCCTCTAGCTCTACTTCCTGTATGTGTTGTTGTCACCCTAGAGATATCTTATCAGCAGAAGGCATCAACCATTAAAGATTATGATATCTACTTGATATGTTGTGTTTAAGGTTGTATCTGGCAGTTATATTATACTATTCTGGAGTTGTGCGGAGCAGACACAGTTATTGGCAAAATATTGAGCTTGCATGCTTCAGTTACTGTCTGCACTGCAGTCTCTATTTTGTTGAGGATGTCTGAGTCAGAGGTGACTGGCATTACATCTGTAACGGATTAAATATTGATGATACCGTTGGAGTCTTCAATGCACACCAATAGCCGATCAAAACATGAGTAATATCCTGGTTGCGTGGGAATGTGTAATGTGTGTGTATGTGTGCACTATCTCCACTGACTGTCAGTATGGTATTGTCCTTTGCTTGCCATCGTCAGCCGTTATGATCTTCAGTGGGAAGAAATGTCACAGTAAGGGATGCAAAAAATAACAAATTGGTAAGCACAGCGTTGACCCCATGGTGGTGTTGGGGGATATTTCTACTCCCCATCTCCTTGGTTTAGCTGGAGCACTATGGACCCCCCCCCCCCAGAGGGGGTCATTGCCAGGCCATGGAGGGGGGGGGGGAAATCGGAGTCACCAAGGGGTCACAGACTCATGGATATCAAACCTTGTTGCCTCCCAGAGCACCCGTTAGCAATATGAGGCTATGGCCGTGTGTGTGTGTGTGTGTGTGTGTGTGTGTGTGTGTGTGTGTGTGTGTGTGTGTGTGTGTGTGTGTGTGTGTGTGTGTGTGTGTGTGTGTGTGTGTGTGTGTGTGTGTGTGTGTGTGTGTGTGTGTGTGTGTGTGTGTGTCGTCCCACAGCCGTCATATTGGTGGAGAGCGATCTCTGCCCCATGGTTGCCCTCCCCAGCAGCTGGAGCGGGGTGAACCAGAGTTCCCCACGGCCCTCCGCCGGGTGTCATCCAGGGGACGTGTGAAAATATCACACGCGCACACGCATCCACTGTGCAGTGTGTGAGGGGGGGGGGGGGGGGGGGGTGTTGTCGCCATTTCCCTCCAAATGTGCTGTTGATCTCCCCTAACTAGTCAGGCTGATGCCGGCAGTCTGGCTAATGGCTGCTGTTCTCTGAAGAGGTAATCGCGGTGTCACATTAGACGCAGGTCGTCATGAACTGTAATGGGCGTATTTATCCACCATGTAATGCCCCTCCCGTTCCCCCATCCATCCGTCCACTCCACACAAAGGCTCCGTCACACACAAACACGTCCTCGTAGTTGCAGTCGTTAGCGTTTGTTCAAGGTGAACACACTAGGTGTAGTCACTGAGGGCACGGTGACGGCAAAATGCCTCCAGACATCGATTACATGCCTGAGATGCATCCCTCTCCTTTCTCTCCCTTCCTCTCTGCTGATGGGTGCTTCTCTTCATTTGGGAACATGCCGCACACACTGAGGGCTGGAGATTACCACACTACCCAATGTTAGGAGTGAAGGCTTAGTTATGGTTGGATGTCGAAGCAGCGCAAGGGGGTTTACGGACACATTGCGTCTTTGCGGACCCTCCTTGCGTCCACCGCAAGAGCCTGACGTGCACCACCCAAAAATGTTATCCTTGCATCGAGGCGACGCAGCAAGGGCTGTGATTGGGCCGCTTACCAAAACCCGACGTAGAACCAAAAGAGGTTCAGTACTGCGTTGAAGCGACTGGGTGGTCGTTGCGTTGCGTCGACGTCCAACCATAACTAATCTTTAAGGGTTTGAGCGATGGCTTTCTTTAGCAGAAGATGTATATTATCTTTCTGTTCCCCGGCCAGTTCTTTTGGGTGGATCCTCATTTCTACAGCCTTTGATGTGATGCATTGTACATCTAATCGTCCATTTTTTTGTATAAACACGGTGAACTGTAAAGCTTTGCCTTTTGGCAGTCGCTCTCCTGCAGCGTTTCCTGTTGGCATCCACTTTGCAGGTTACAAACTCTGGAACTGCGATTAGTGTTTAGTTTGTCTTCAATGGAGGAATTGGCCTTCTGAACAGCCCTGCCAAGAGAGTGATGTGCTGTAACGTTACATTAGCATGCTGGGAGAATGCTGCGAGGGTCTTGGCGTGAGCCAGAGGTATTTAAAGAGCTGCTGGACCAGGATGTGGACCACCAGCTGTTGGACGACACCACCAGGGACGTTGAGCAGTGTTTGCTTGCCATCAGCAGCCTGTCGCCAACAGAAATCCATACTTCCTCCTCCTCCTTGTGTTTGTGCATGTGTTCGACGTGCGTATGAGGCCTAGGTTGAAATATAGCATTTTCTTCTTGTTGAAAAATTGGTGTGTGTGTGTGTGTGTGTGTGTGTGTGTGTGTGTGTGTGTGTGTGTGTGTGTGTGTGTGTGTGTGTGTGTGTGTGTGTGTGTGTGTGTGTGTGTGTGTGTGTGTGTGTGTGTGTGTGTGTTGGGAAGGGTCATGGAGATCAGTCTCATGCTAATGAAAACCTTGACTAGAGTCAAGACAAGGACAAGGGGAGTGCATTCCTCCCATCCCTCTTTCTCTCTCCGCCCTTTACACTTTGCCGATATCCTGCTCTGGTCTCCTTTTCTCTGCCCTCTCTCTCGTCTCCATTGGTCGGGGGCTGCTTGTACCAAGATGATCTTGAAACAAATAAATAAACAAGGCCACAGTGTTGTTCTGTTTGATTCCTTGTCGTAGACAACCACAAATGGCATGGGGCCTGGGCAGCACAAACAAACAAGACGTAGCGACATCAACGAGGCATTATTCATCTAGAACAAATATCTCCAAACATTTGGAGCTTATGGCTCAGAAAAGCAAATATTTGTGTCTTCTGTTTATGACTGACTATTATTATATTAATACTTCAGCTGGTAAGTCAGACGGCAAACAACTTATGAACAAGTGCCATTATTAATGTGCTGTCACAGACACCATTATAAATGGATATAAACAAATATCTACGTCAATGAATATGCAGCAAAACTACAAGAACTATTTTTTGCCTGTCTGAATGATGAAGCAAAGCCCAAGATTTGAATAAAGCACTGAACTGGGAAGATGCCTTTTAAGACGTGCATAGAAATGCTTCATGGCAGAGCTTCACAACAATAACCAAAATTCCAACAGGTCCAGTGCCCATTGTGCCTGTCTATCCGCGCCTCGAGCAGGAAGTAGACCGTTGGCTGTCGTGCTCTAGGGCTAAATTGTTTGGTGTTTGGGCATTGCTATTCGTGAAACAAAACTGCTACAAGCCAGTGTCCTGGAGCCTTGCTGTCTTGTCACTCGGCCCCAGGCAGACCTCTAACCTGCTGAACCTGTTCTGTGGTGGTTGTTTTCTGGCACTGGATTAGTACAGGGTGACAGGTCAAGTCCGCCAAGCCTTGCTGTTGACATACGCGTGTCTTGTGTCTCTGGCTCCTTTCCCCGGCCCTCTGCAAACTTTCCTGCCGAGTCGTCAGGAAAGCGACCCTGCCGGCCATAGCGGCGTGCGGACCCTTGGCCTGAAAAAGAAACATGAGCAATTACTTGCTTCACACATAAAAAAAAAACGCCGGCTCCCAGACACGGCCAGAGGATTACTGGCTGTTGGAAGTTCCTTCACAGCCAATATTGGCTTAGGGAGATTTGGGTGTAGCAGTGAGGGGGGGAGAGGAAAGAAGGGAGACTGGGGGGGACTGACGGGAAGAATGGAGAGATGGAGGGATGGCAGGGGGGGAGAGGGATGAGGCGAGTGTGAGCCACATAGAGATAGAGGCGTGGGCTCTTGGAAAGAATTTGAGGTTTGTCTTTCTCTGTATTCCTGTCACTGTGGTGGGAATGATTTTAGTTTTCTTTCTGTATTTTCGGTTTCCGTCTGGGTCTCATTTACAGTGGCAGTCCACAAACTAGTTTCCCTAGCATTCTGTGTGTGTGAGGGATCGGCTCTCTATCTCTGACTTGGCCCCTCACTCGATCACGAGTAGGCGGGCGTGCGAGGTTGACCTCTGGTGCACAAGGAGTTAAGTGTCAGGGTGATTGAGTTGTTGGTCTCACGCAGGCGGCTTCTAAGCTGCGTTTTTCTCTCCCCTCTCTCTTCCTATCCTCCTCGCCCTCTTTCGGTTTTCCTCTCTCCCTGTTTTTCATTTCCTCTGTCCGCCCATTTTCCTTTCCCGCCTCGCCCCGTATTGCTGTAGTTGAGTGTTGTCTCTGATTGGGTCTCATTCTCTCTTTGAATCTAGCCCCCCGTTTCTGTGGCTTTATATAAACTGAATCAGTGTCACCTGGGGCCCAGTGCTTAGCGGGGACTTCCTCTTTAGGTCCTTTTGTGTTTTTTTGTGTTTTTTTGCGCAAACGGTGATTCACTTAAGGTGCTTTCACACTGGCGCTGTTTATTCCGTTTTTAATTTGAGCCTGGAGTGTTTCTCCCCATAGTGTGGTGAGTGTTGGGTGTTTTGTATATTACTGGGAACTCTGACCATACAAACACAATCTGGTCTGATTTAAAACGGAGGTCTTGGTCTGCTTAGTCTGGTTTGGTTCGTGTAAGGTGGGAATGGGATCGTCCAAACTTATGGGTTGAATCTTCACTTTTTCCATGAACTGGAAATAATAACGTATTCAGCTGGGTATACTTGAACTTCCTGAGATTCAAATGTATTGCGGTCAGTTGTGATGCCATCGAAATATATTCGGATGATTACGTTAAGTAGATGCGGTCAAAACAGCCGTTATTAAATTATTCAGTGACCATATAGTGGAAATGGAGTTATTTTTAATTTGTAGATGCAGCAAAGCAAAACGAAATAACCCAAGACGGCACAAAGTTGTTGTTGCTTCATTACAATTGTCTGTAACAAGAATCCATTGTAAGTTTCCCTCCGATTTTCGGCGCAATGGATGAGCGACCAACATTCTGTCATGTGTTTACATTGTTTTGTTTGCTCACCTTACCACATTAAAATACAATAAAGTCCCAGCTAATAAGTGTGGAAGGGTCAATCCAATGAAGAGGCAGCTTTCCCTGAAGTGAAGGTGTCTATGCTTAACCTTTGACTACCTTTTGTGATTGTATTATGCATAATGTAATGTACAAAGGAGATATATTATAGCCATGAGGCTCATGAACTATTACTTGTATAATGCAGTCCCAGGTTTTACATTAAGACATAATTAAGCTGGAGGAAATAAAATAAGGCTCTGCCGCTAATACTTATCGCGTTAACCATACCCTTCTTTTCCACTGCTTCATCTTTCAGTTTGTCCGAGACACACACACACACACACACACACACACACACACACACACACACACACACACACACACACACACACACACACACACACACACACACACACACACACACACACACACACACACACACACACACACACACACCCCCCCCCCCCCCCCCCCCCCACCTTGCTAGTGTCCTCTGTGTGTGTGTCTGGATGTGAGGTGACTCAGAGGGGGAAATGAACCCTATAAATCAAGCGGTTGCCCCTGTCTCCTCCCTGCCTGGACCTGCCTGTGTGAAGCGCTGTGCACAGACCCCCCCTGCCCCCCACAACCGCTCTTTGACCACTGCCACATTACCATACCCTCTCAGCCAGGGGAAACGTTTTTCTAACCTTAGCCGAAGAATTATGCTGTCTTATGAGGTTTTGAAATTGTTGTTTATTGTATTTTAGGTAGAGGTTGTTGTTCTTTACCTCAGACAAGCAGCGAGCCCACGGCTTCCGAAGGATATATACAGACATAAGCACACCTTCACGTGCACGCAACTTTCCGTGTACACACAAGCACCACGAAACCATGGTGATCTTAAAGATGTTTACCTTGCAGGTCATGCAACACAGCGTAGGGTTACACAATGCCAGTATTGACGCGGTGTGTGTGTGTGAGTGGGCATGTGTGTCAGTATACAGAGGAACATCAAGATAAACGATTACATCACCTTAGGCTCTTGAGCATCCAAGTGGCATGCTTCAAGGCAAACATAAGCACCTGCAGCCCCACGTGTGCACGCGTCCTGCACTCTGGTCCCCTGAGTTCTGTTCATTATGGTCTGTCGGTCCATAACGCTGCACACATGCAGTCTGGAGTAGGGATCGACCGATACAGATTTTTTTTTCCCTCAGCCTTAGCCGATAACCGATACGCCGAAACCCATTTTCTTGAGCCGATAATAACGTGGAAATCCAGAGTTCTCGCGAGAGCACAATTTGAATTTGCTCAGTCAGTCACTCTGGGAACGAGCAATATACTCGTATATATTCTGGGCCTCCCCTGGCCCAGAACATTAATCAATCACATCGATGTATCAATATAGGTGGGCCGAAAGCGTTGCTGTTTTACCGACGGATACGGCAAGTGTCTTATCTATTGGTTATCTCCACTGGTCTGGATCGGTCACCCCTTGTATTCTTCTGATTGGTTGTAGTGTTATCCAATGTGTGTTATCCATTGATATTTTCAAATGCATGCTTGGTGCCGCCCCTCGAGTTGGGCCATTTTCATTACTCGTTGACGGACCCTACAGCTTTCTAGATGTGGGTTTGGATTTCCAGGCTAAGCCTCCCTCAATTTACATCCTAAAAATGACACAATGATAACAAATGTTACAATGTCTCAATTAAAAAAAAAAGAACATTTATTGAACTGTCTGTAAATCATGCCGAAGGAAAAATATATATATATATCGGTCGATCACTAGTCTGGAGTGACCTTTGTTGCCACCATGCACAAACCATCATGCCCCGAACAATCAACACCTTTTCCGTCCGTACTCTCGCAGCCTCGTTCTAATGTTCTCTCTCTCTCTCTTGCTCTCGCTCTCTTTTTCTTTCTTTCTTTCTTTCTTCCCCCCCCCCCCCCTCTCTTGTCTCCACACGTCTATTGTCCCTTTCAGCCCGTCGCTGAGCCCATCCCCATCTGCAGCTTCTGCCTGGGCACCAAGGAGCAGAACCGCGACAAGAATCCAGAGGAGCTCATCTCCTGCGCTGACTGCGGAAACAGCGGTGAGTCAACGGGCCGACCGAACGTATAAACCCAGACCAGGAGCCAGCACCCTTGTTTTGAACCAGGGCTTGGGCTGGGCAATAATTCGATATACGATTATTAATCGCGATACAACTCACGTCGATTACGACGATAAGCATTAGACATAAATGCTCGATATAAAAAACAAACAAAAAAGTAAAGTAAAAAAAACCAAACTGTTCTGATATGGATTTACCTTTCACACAGCAGAAATAAACCTCTACAAACATTTGAGATTGTTGCCTCCCTGCCAAAGGAGTTTAATGTGATAGTCACTGACAGATCTTTTTAGTTTTAAACACATTATTTTATGTAGCATATCATCTGGTTTTACAATGTTTACATTTTGCACTTACTAAAGCACTATGTAGTTCATATTGTATAGATTAAAGTTCAGTCCATGTGCCAGGGCCTTTGTTCATCCACTTTTGTGGATTTCCCTTATCACAAATATGGCAAAAAACAAAACTGTATGGTTTAACTAATGAACACTCTTGTTTCTTCAGGGTTCAGCAGTATGAAATCATATATAGTGATTAATATCAATATCGAAAAAATAATCGTGATAATAATTTTTGCAATATCGCCCAGCCCTACCCAGGGCCCTGATCTAGATCCAAATCAGGACCCCAAGCTAGTCCCAAGAGGCCTCACTCCCTCCGGGTGTTGCAGGTTGAGGCATGTGCTTTTTGTTTATGTCCTTATCTGGACATGCCCTGTGTTCGCACTGACTTTGAATTGTTGTTGTTTTCCAGAGCAAATCCTCAGCTTCCTTTCAAGGTTGCGTTGGATGTTATCAGATTGAGACGTCTTGTGTGTGCTGTTGTTCTGCAGGCCACCCGTCCTGTCTGAAGTTCTCCCCGGAGCTCACGGTCAGGGTCAAAGCCCTCTGGTGGCAGTGCATCGAGTGCAAGACCTGCAGCAGCTGCCAGGACCAGGGCAAGAACGCGGTGAGTAGAGGCCCGGTCGTGTGTTGGGGGGGGGCCATGTGCAGCGATGCCCATAGTGTTTATGTGATCATCCAGCCCAAATTGAAATGTAACATATTTTCTGCAAGAAATGCACCGTCAAGTTCCCTGCGGTTTTGTCTTTATTGATTCTTACCTTGGGTCCTATTAATCACCTCCGGTTCCAGTGATCAGCACTGAAATGATAACGTATACCTACGCTCTTGAGTAAAGCACGCTCGTAAACCCCGTCATTGACTCTGGAAATAAAACAAAATGAGGAGATATCGACTGTGTGTCGTTAAATCTTTATAGCGTCATTTTCTTTACCCCGTTGGGTAAAGAAAATGACCACTTTGCTTCCTACACAAACACGGCAATGACCTTAAACAGATTACAGGGATAATGGCAAAGTGGATTAGTAGTTTTAGTGGCTAATGGACTCATTTACTTAATTTGTGTCCCCTTCACCCCTATCCCGACCGCACCCCTCCCACCCTAGGAGAACATGTTGTTTTGCGACTCGTGCGACCGCGGCTTCCACATGGAGTGCTGTGACCCCCCACTCACGAGGATGCCCAAAGGTACACCGTCGGACCCTCCGGTCACATTCTGTCTGTTTGGTTCAAAACTCTCCATGTGCATCTTCACAACCAATCTCCCGGAGTCCTGTGAGGTTCGGGTTTAGATAGGTGCAGCAACGAATCCATACATTCAATTAGAGTCGTTTTTTCACACACTAACCGAATCACGTTTTAGACTGTAACTGTGACCCACCGTTGACACCGGCTCCACCTTAACGGCAGCCTGGGATGACGGTCAAATCCTCCTCCGTTTCTTGGTCCCATCTCATGCTTTTTCTTACTCTTTTTCTATCCCGTTTCATTCACTCTTTTCCCCTCAATCTTTCTGTCTTTACTGTCTCTTTCTACCTCAATCTCCATCTGCCATGCCCTCTTTCTCTCTGTCTCCCACGCCCTCTCTTTCTCTCCATCTCCCATGCCCTCCCTTTCTCTCCATCTCCCATGCCCTCCCTTTCTCTCCATCTCCCATGCCCTCTCTTTCTCTCTGTCTCCCACGCCCTCTCTTTCTCTCTGTCTCCGACGCCCTCTCTTTCTCTACATCTTTCTCTCTCTCTTCCCACCAGGCATGTGGATCTGTCAGATCTGCCAGCCCAGGAACAAGGGGGGAAGGAAGCTCTTACACGAAAAGGCGGCACAAATCAAACGGCGCTACAATGCACCGTTGGGACGACCTAAAAACAGGTAGGAGACGAGAAACATGGCCCCCTGCTTGTTCAGTGTTTTGGGGCCCCATGCTGAGAAGCACAGCAAGGGGGCCCCTGCCTGCCAACTGTGTGAATACACACGAGGCAAGCCAGCAACCTGGAGTACACAGCCAAAGCTAAAAACAGAGGTGGAATAAACCAAATGGAAATGGGTTATTGTTTAATTAACCTATGTTATGTTGGTCTTTTTCCGAACGCTACCATTTTCCAAAAATATATGATTTAATTAGTCATATTCCTGCCTTCTATCAGTGAGGGTGCCAGCATCCCGCAGTGCCTTTAGCAATGCCATGAAGCTTGGGTGTGGGTGTGTGTGAGTGGCCATGCGTGAAAGTGCGCATGACCCTTGGCTCACCTCAGCCCTTCTCGGACTGAACAGTAAACAGACGGTCGCTTTCCCCGGCGGGTCAGCCCGCATCCACATCCCGCTCTCTCCAGGTCTCCTCACTCACCCCCCCCCCCCCCCCCCCCTTCCTGTCTCTCTCTCGCTCAGGCCCGGGAGGCCCTTCAAGAAGCTGGTGGGACGGGGGCGGCGGCGGCGCTCGGCCTCGCCCGACTCGTCGTCCAGCTCGTCGTGCGAGGGTTACCCCGGCGACGACCGGCTGCTGTTCTCCCTGCGCGAGGACAACGAGGACGGCGACAGCGGCAGCCTGCGCTTCAACAAGAAGACCAAGGGGCTGATCGACGCGCTCACCAAGTTCTTCACGCCGTCACCGGAGGGCCGCAAGGCGCGGCAGGAGGCGGTGGACTACTCGCAGCAGTGCCGCATCCGCAAGAAGGCCAACCGCAAGGACGGAGACGACCGGATGGGTAAGGACAACCCCCTGGGAGCCCCCTGCTCTAGGCCTCTACCCTACAATATGGGGCTACCTGGCAGGCCTCTACCCTAAATAACCTTCTCTAGACCCCCTCCCCTGCACTATTCTGGAGCCCCCATCCTAGACCACCTACCCTAGACCACCTACCCTAGAACACCTACCCTAGAACACCTAACCTAGACCCCTACTTTTAGCACGTTACCCTAGACCCCTCTCTAGCCCCCCTAGCCTAGATAATCCAGGTTCTGTTTGGTGTTTACACACGGTGTTGTCTGCTGTCCTCCAGACAATCAGGACTGCAGCGACGACGAGAAGATGCCCGGCCACGAGAACCTGACGGAGAAGGACATCGAGCTGTTCAGACATATCCAGGAGCTGGCTCTGCAGGTATACACACTGACTCACACAGACGCACGCACACAGACACACAGGTGACTCATAGCCATCAGCATGCCTTATGCATGCTAATTGTTAAGAGTCAAAGCTATTTGGCTGCTAGCGTGAGTGCATGGGAGCCCAGCCCCTGCCAGAATTCCACTGGTAATCGTACATTAGTGTGCGCAAGTGTGTCGTAGTTCACACACCTCACTGAGCATGAAGTGCACTTTGAACCCAATTGGATGTTGAGCGTTGGTGTTTTTCTTCTGGTGCTCCACAGCTCATTAGCCTCAATAATCAGGGGGGGTGTAATCTAATCCCTAGTGTTTAATCTGTCTGGCCACCCCATGCTAATCCCTATCTCTTTGTTCTTTTATACATCATAAACGATTACATCGACATAAACTCTACTTAATCAACTACATTTAGTTTGGATCTACTTTAGATTCTCTGATTTTGTTATTTTAAACTTGTTTTCCCTTAGCCTATTTATGTTGCACTCTTGTTGCACGAAAGCGTGAAGAAAATAAAGCTTGATTGGTTGACCTCCTGCAGAAAGTGGGTGTGAAGGGCCCACCGGACCCTCAGATGCGATGCCCGTCGGTCATAGAGTTCGGAAAGTACGAGATCCAGACGTGGTACTCGTCCCCCTACCCCCAAGAGTACAGCAGGTGAGGCTCCACGCACCAAGCCCTAACCCTAACTCTAATAAAAAATGTGTTAAGTAGCGGAAAATTCAAAATAAATATGAAATGTCATGAGCTTGCGTTGTATTGGAACACACGGCAGGAGCAAGAGCCGGCTAATGGACAGTGTGTGAGCTAATTTAGTGAAAAATGACTGGAGTGTGACCCTTAACAGCTCAGTTCCTCATTCCTAACCGGGGACCCTGCTTTGCATACCTGCTTTGAATATATTAACCTAGCGTTTTCTTGCTGCGGCTGATTTAGCACATTTCTAAGTGTCCAGTTGGGGAAAGTCTCTGCTTTTCATGCAGCCCTCTCTCTACTGGCTAATATTTACCTCGAGATTAATCTTATGACACTTTATTTCCTCCTCCTCCTCCTCCTCCTCCTCCTCCTCCTCCACCTAGGCTCCCTAAGCTCTACCTGTGTGAGTTCTGCCTGCGCTACATGAAGAGCCGCAGCATTCTCTACCAGCACATGAGGAAGTGCAGCTGGTTCCACCCGCCCGCCAACGAGATCTACAGGAAGGACGACGTGTCCGTCTTTGAGGTGAGGTCTGGCGCCCTGTGGTTTAGGCTCCGGCGAGGTACACCTGCCTCCCTGTGGAGTGGTCGGGGATGAGAGAGGGTGGGGGGGAGAAAGGGTAGCTCCAGATTGGAAGGAGAAAGGAGGTAAAATGACCGATCCCGCAAATGACACGGTTGCAATCAGTGCGGCAGCCACGCAGCTTTGCCGCTGCGCTATGCTGGAAGTGTTGCCATGGCAACACCAAACAACCTGAAAGGCTGATTGCAGGCGAGCGTGGATGGAATGCAGACGTCCCTGGACACAGGAATCACCAAGATCGTCCAGATTTTGTAGGATTCTTTTTATGTGTCAATTCCCTTTTTTCAAGGGAAGTTCTCAACGCTGTTAGTTTTGTTGAACTATTGCTCTGGATTGTGTCGGATCATTTTGATGCATCAATTTGCGTTTGTCTTTCACGGCAAGTGTCCCAATCTGTTAGTTTAGGCATTGGTTATTTTCCGTCTTCCCTGTATTCATTGTTAGTTGCTTGGACGACTCGTCCCTCGACCAGAGAGACCGGGCTCGGATGTCTTTCGTCTGTTTCTCGAACTTGTGGCCGGGAGCCAACCTGGCACATCAAGCTCTCTCCGCCCGCACGCCTCTCTGCTGTTCAGAGCAGAGAGTCTCTGCTCTCTACCGGCACTGCCTCCTTTCATGTGCAGGTCGTAGAGTCGAGCTGGTGTCCAGTGCACTGTTTGGTCCTTGAACCGGAATGGCAGTGCTCTCTTAAGGGCTTTCTGCAGCCCTAGACGGCTTGGTGTGTGTGCCACGATCGTACCCTGTCCACTCAGCTAAGGTGCTCAGAGGCTTGGCAGCGTGCCAACAGGCTTCTCACTGTTTCTTGCTATTGCTATCTCTCTCTATTGTCATTCACTCGAGGCTAGCTCTCTGTTGGCTTCTCGGTCTCGGTCCCAAGAGGGGAGGCTAGATGGCAGTGTGTGTGTGCGGGTGGTAGTGTCTCTGCTTGCTCTGTTTCGCTTGGCTTCAAGGAGCGTTTATCACAGTTTATCAGACCGCCTCGTAGTCCGCCTATCTCCCTCCCACCTCATCCCCCTGTCTCCTTCCTTCCCCACAGGTGGACGGCAACGTGAGCACAATCTACTGTCAGAACCTGTGTCTGCTGGCCAAGCTGTTTCTGGACCACAAGACCCTGTACTACGACGTGGAGCCCTTCCTCTTCTACGTGCTCACCCAGAATGACAGCAAGGGCTGCCACCTGGTCGGGTACTTCTCCAAGGTATGCCCTTCTCCGCCCCGCCCACTCTGACGCCAAACGACCTGAGCCCAACGCCCCATACCATCTCTTGTCTCGAAGCGCTTGCAAAATATTTCCATGCCATTGACTTGACTGTATTTTGGGAACGTGATAGTGTTTTACCAGATCTTTACACGTGAATAGGTTCCGGAAAGCCAGACAGCTGCTGATGTCTGCAAACGCCCAAGCCCCAATTAAAGCAGAAATAAGTGGCGATGCCTTCCAGTTAAATGAGAACAAAAACATTAAGCCACACAGGAGATCTCTCCACCACACATGCTTTCTCTCTCTGCGCTGAACGACCTCGCTTCAGTGTGCAGGTGCCCACATTAACATGCGACCTTGCTGCTAAAAGCAATGCAATTAGCTGGGGGGTGATGGGTGGTCATCTTACCACTATCTACATCAAGCCATCAAGCACACGGCCCTAAAGTGTCTACCCTTAGACACACACACACACACACACACACACACACTGTCTCTCTGTCTCTCTGTCTGGCTCAATGTTCCTGCTCTGAGGTGTGTCTGTGTGTGTCCTGTCTGCAGGAGAAGCACTGTCAACAGAAGTACAATGTGTCCTGCATCATGATCCTCCCCCAGTACCAGCGCCGCGGCTACGGACGCTTCCTCATCGATTTCAGTGAGTTGCACTACGACGCACAAACTAGAACACAATCGCACACACACTAGAACACGCACGCAAACACACACACACAAACTAGAACACACACACACGCGCGCGCGTGCACACGCCGCAGGCCCACCAGACCTGTTGCATTTTTGATGGCTTTGTTTTGCGTGGTGGGAGGTGCCAGTATGTTTCCTGGCAACAGAGTTTTCAGTTTGAGGGTTTATTGCGCTGGGGCGCATATCCATGTTTAGTATCCATTAGCTTTGGCATCTGCATAGTTGCCTGGCAACCAGCTTGTTGTATATACACCTGGGTCATTGTAATTGCCTTCCTTCCCAGACGGTAAGAAGAGATGTGTTTAGGAGCTGGACTCGACAATCCATGCGAGTGTAGAGATTACTTGCAAATGATCTTGAGGGAAAAAACACAATGGCCTTTAAAGGTAAATTCACATGGGAATTAAATGATTGCATAATAATGAAGATAACGAAATGACAGTCGCATAATAACCGTTGAATAATATATAATTCCAGCTGCTTTCCAGACAGGCTGACCATTTTTCTTGTGCTTTGGAGTGACATTGTCATGGAAGAAAAATATCCATTTACCGTGATATCAGGTTTTGTAGTCAAATTGAAAATTAAAATACAGGAGCAAAATAAGAGGCTTGAACTTTCTCGGAGAAGGAAATAAACCATAATAGGCCTCCTACCGTAGTAACGATGGCCATGTAGCCAATGTCACGACCCTCAGTTGCAACGTATGAATTGTGCGTATTGTGATAATACCAAGGACAGAGTACTGGTTAGGGTGGCTGCTACATTTCTCTAACCCCCTTCCCCCCCTCCTCCTCCACAGGCTACCTGCTGTCCAAGCGCGAGGGCCAACCGGGCTCTCCAGAGAAGCCCCTGTCCGACCTGGGCCGGCTGTCCTACATGGCCTACTGGCACAGCGTGGTGCTGGAGTGTCTCCACGAGGTGCGCGACCGGCAACTCAGCATCCGGCAGCTGAGCAAGCTGACGGGCATCTGCCCGCAGGACATCACGGCCACCCTGCAGAACCTCACCATGCTGGAGCAGCGCGGAGACCGGTAAGAGAGAGGGAGAGAGAGAGAGCGGAGCCTTGAGCAGTCCATTCACGATGAGCTGCTCCCAGCGTCTGCCAACGTCACCCTATGGACTCGTGCGATCGAATCCCCCGGTCTGCAGTCTGCCTGTAGGCGTCCTTGGGGCTTGTGAATATATTTGAATGGCTAAGTCGCGTGGGATGAAGGCGCCCACTGAATGACAAAGTAGCAGTAGTATAATGAATTGTACAGTTCAAACGTTACGTTTAAAAAAAAAAAAGAATGATGTTTACAAGGCTGTGACGATGCCAATGTCCTCGTTGGCACGCTGGATGAATGGCAAAGTGTGTTCATCATCCTCATGGTTCCTATGGGCTATAAAAACAGTGCTCAAACGAGCACTAACAAGCAGCCCAAATGAATCTCCTCCTAGACGCTGATGGGTTCCCCCCGCCGTACGGTGACTGTACTCCTCCCAGGGTTGCTTCTTTATGGGCCATCAGACTGCTGGGGCAGCCAACAGCCTTCAGCCCCTGCGGTTGCTATGGCTCAAGGCTTAGCGTGAATCTGTTTTGGTTCTGTGTCGGGTTACCTCAGCTGAACAATCACAGCACTTGCTGATGCGTCGCCTCGACGCAAGGTTACAATGTTTGAGGCGGCGCACGTCTGGTCCTCGCGGTGGACGCAAGGAGGCTCCGCAAGGACACAATGTGTCCGTCCACCCCCTTGCTTTGCGTCTCATCACGGTGGAACCATAACTGAGCCTTATTAAGGTGTGGCGCTGAAAAAGGGGGTTTAAACTGGTCTCTGTGTGCGTCCCCCAGGCTGGTGCTGGTGAGGCGGGAGAAGCTGGTGTCCAGCCACATCAGCCGGCTGAAGGCCCGCCCGCGGCCGCTGGACGTGGACCCCGAGTGCCTGCGCTGGACGCCCGTGGTGGTCACCAACACGGTGGTGTCGGACGGCGAGGGGGAGGACCGCGACGACGACGAGGACGAGGAGGTGGAGGAGGAGGCCCGCGAGGAGGTAACCCCACTCGTCTTCACGGGAGACGGATTAGAGTTTCGCCGATGGTTTTCATTAACGTTTTTCACTTGAACTTGGATGACGTGAATCCTGAATCCGCATTTTGACATTGTTTGTGTTGCAGAACTTTTTTGAAAATTGTTATGGGTGTTAAAATCATACTGGGGTCATGAATACCATTTAGAAACCCTTAGATGTACATCAAAATAAGAACATACCGGAAGTGTCAGGGTGGAGCCAAGCAGTTTGTATTGTGACTCGCAGTGGAATATCAGCCAATCGCAAAAGAGCCTTTGACATAAGCAGAATCTGACCCAAAGTGTGTGTGTGTGTGTGTGTGTGTTCCTCAGGTGAAGCCCAGCCACAAGATCTCTCCTCTCTCCTGGCACATCCACCAGGAGCGAGGGGGGGACGAGGAGGACGAAGAGGAGGAGGAGGAGGAGGAGAGGAAGTGTTTCCCGGGGTTTCCCATGAACCACAGCTCCCCTGCCCGCTCCCCGATCCGCTCCCCGGTCCGCTGCCCACCGCCCCCCGCCGGGCCCGAGTCTCGCCCGCCTCCCCCGGCCAACGGGGAGCGTCGCCCGCGGGGACGGCCCCCCAAGAACTGGCCCTGGGGGAAGGCGAAGGACCGGCCCCGGGTCGGTCGCCCCCCAAAGAACCGGCCGCCGCCGCCGCCGCTGATGGATGAGGACGAGGAGGAGGAGGAAGAGGAGGAGCTGCGGGAGGCGCGGAGGAAGGGGCCGGGCTTCTCCTCTGGCCCGCCCTCCCTCTTCTCCCTGGAGAACTCGTCGTCCTCATCCCACCCCCTGGCCGCCGGGCGCCACCCCTCGGCCACGCCGCCGCGCCGAGGGCGCCCGCCCAGGAAAAAGAGGGGCCCCAAGCCACGGCTCAGAGTGGAGCTCCCCGACGACGATGACGACGACGATGACGAGGAAGACGAGGGCCTGCCCCAGCTGCCCCTGGGGCCCCGGCTCTCGGAGCTGCCCGGCAGGAAGACCTGCTTCAGCGAGAGCAGCGAGGAGGACGACGACGAAGAGGAAGACGATGAGGAGGATGAGGAGGACGACGAGGACCGGAGGACCAGCTCCCCGCCCGTCCTCTCTAAGCCCGGCCGGGCCCTGAAGGTGAGGAGAGGGAGGAATAGTACCCATAGGCTGTCCCCGCTCTGGTGCTTAGCCTGAACCGCTTTGATCGGAGCCTGCATGTTCACGCATGTCATATGAAGCCATTACCGACAACGAGCACGAGCGTGTACGCTTGATTTTCCCCTGCAATTGTCAGTAATGTCTATGAACGCGCCGTCCCCAATCGATTAAAAAAATTAGGAAATAACGAACCGCTAAACCCGCAGGCGCTGCAATAACGGCACGTGTGTAAAGAAACCCCCCCTCTCCTTCTCCCCCCGTCTCGCCCAGAAGCCGCTGAGAAAGCGGCGGCTACGCCGGCAGAGCCACCCCCACAGCAGCGTCGTCACGGAGACCATCTCGGAAACCACCGAGGTGCTGGACGAGCCCTTCGTGGACTCGGACTCGGAGCGGCCCATGCCCCGGCTAGAGGAGGAGACCTCGCTGGGACACCCGCTCCGCCGCTACCCCCCTGCCCGCTCCGCCATGCGGCTCTCGGAGCCCGCCCTGAAGCGCAGCCGGCGCGCCAACCTCTCCGAGTCTGAGGACGACGGTACGCGTCTGGGTGGGGGTTTCTTTGGGTGTGGGTGTTGGTGTGGGGTGTCTGGGGGGGGTTGATTGTGTGTGTGTTTGTGTGTGTGTGTGGGGGGGGGGGGGGGGGGGGGGTGATTGTGTGTGTGTGTGGGGGGGTGCAGGTATGTGGGTGTCAAAAGTGATTACTTCATAGTTGTCCGTGCTTTTTTTTAATAGCTAGTGTCCTTTGAAAATACTTGAATGGATGTTTACATCTTGGGTTATTAATGTAAATCTGTCGAGCCGCCGGCCAGGGGGGAATATACGATGTGTTGAGAATAAGAATAAGCCGTGATTGATGGCCACCAGCCATTGGCTGCCACGCTCGGTGAAGATTTAACAATAATTCAACATCGATACATCTCGGGATATGACCGGCGACTGCATGACCTTTTTATTAATGGGTTTCTAACGGAGCGTCTGGTTTCTCGTTCCAGAGTTGAGGCCCTCGCTGAAACCCATGGGCGCCCCCGCGTCGGGCCACCCGGAGACCCTGCCCCACGACCCGGAGGTCCCCATCAAGAAGAAGAAGGGCTGGCCCAAAGGCAAGAGCCGCAAGCCCCTGCACTGGAAGAAGCGGGGGCCCGGCCGCCCCCCGGGCAGCGGGCCCAACCAGCGGCTGGCCGCAGAGGCCCGAGCCGGGGCCCCGCAGCCGCCCAAGATCAAGATGAAGCCCGGCCGCAAGCCCCGCAGCTGGTACCTGCAGCGGGCCCAGGAGGAGGCGGAGCGGCAGCTGGGCCGCCTGCAGCCGGTGCCCTACCGGCCCGGCCCGGGCACCGCCGCCCCCGTCGGCCGCCCGCGGCAGAGGGACTCGGACGAGGACGACGACTTCCTGCCCCAGCCCGTGGAGCAGAAGATCCCCAAGAGGAGGGGCCGGCCGCCCAAGAACCCCGCCCTGCGGCAACAGCCCCCGCCGCCGCCGCCGCCGCCCCCCAAGCCCGCCCCTGTCTCCGAGCCGGAGGAGGACGATGACGACGAGGACGACGAGGACGACGAGGAAGAGGAGGAGTCGCAGAGGCGCTGGGAGGAGGAGAAGCCCAGCCGCCCGCCGTCCCGCCCCATGCTGTCCCCGGCCTCCGCCCCCGTCCCCTGCACCCCGGGGCCCAGGGCGCCGCCGCCACGGCCCCAGAACAGGGAGGAGGAGGAGGAGGAGGCGGACGAAGAGGAGGAGGAGAGGGAGGATGAGGACGAGTGCGCCAACAGGCGCCCCACTGCCATGCCGGGCTCCGGGAGCCGGCGGAGCGAGGACCACGACGCGGACGACGAAGGCGACGGCCACCTGGAGGACAAGAGCAGCAGCAGCATCAACAACAACAACAACAACGTCATCAGCAGCAGCATCAAGAAGAGGAAGAGCCAGGAGTCCGAGGAGGACGAGGAAGAGGACGAGGAGGACGAGGAGCCGGCGTCCCGAGCCAGCTCTCCGCCCGTCAAGGAGGAGCCCCAGGGCGGGGAAGCTTTTTTAGACACGGAGCACCGCGCCCCACGGGAGTTTGTCAGCAAGCAGGAGGAAGAGGAGGAGGACGATGAGGAGGAAGAGGCCGAGGAGGAGCCCCAGGAGGCCAAGGGCCGGCCGCCGCCACCGGCGCCGGCCCCGGCACCGGCGCCGGACCCCCAGCAGGAGGAGCGGCGGCAGCGGGAGCAGGAGGAGGCGGCCGCCGTGGAGACGGTCACCGGCATCCCGGTGGCGGCCGAGGCCCCGGAGCTCCCGCCGCTGCACCCAGAGGACAAGGCGGTCACCCTGCTGATGGAGCCCCCCCACGCCCCCCACCACCAGCACCCTGAGTTCAAGGAGGAGCTGGGGCCCCCGCACCACCAGCCGCACCACCACCACCACCACCACTCGCACCAGCACCACCACCAGCAGCAGCACGCCCACCACGCCCACCACGGCCACCACTCCAACGAGCTGGACCTGGAGACGGTGCAGGCGGTGCAGTCCCTGACGCAGGGAGAGGCCCAGGACGAGGAGACGGAGCCGCCGCCGCACCACGGCGCCTACCAGGACTGCGAGGAGACGCTGGCCGCCTGCCGCACCCTGCAGAGCTACAGCCACGCCGGGGAGCCCGAGGACGAGGCGGCGCTCGCCCTGGTGGAGGAGTGCGGCGCCTCGCAGCACAGCAGCCCCCTGCCCAACCCCCCGCCGCTGGCCCTGCCCGGCCAGTCGGCGCGCTCCGTCAACAGCCCCGGCCTGACACCGGGACTGATGGACGCGGGGTCCGCCGGCCCCAGGGGCGGCACGCCGGGCCCCACCGGGGGTAGCGGCGGCGGAGGAAGCTACGCCCAGATCACCCCCGAGCACCCCGGCTCGCTGTCGGCGCCCTCGCAGCAGAGCATGGAGACGTCGCCCATGATGGACGTACCGTCGGTCTCGGACCACTCCCAGCAGGTGGTGGACAGCGGCTTCAGCGACCTGGGCAGCATCGAGAGCACCACGGAGAACTACGACAACCCCAGCAGCTACGACTCCACCATGGGGGGCGCCGGGAACGGGGCGGGCATGTCCGCCGCCGCCGCGGCCGCCGCCGCCGCCTCTTCGTCGGCGGCCTCGTCTTCCTCGGGCTCGGCCACGCCCTCCTCTGCTTCCCAGGGCGGCAGCTGCTCCTTCGTCCCCACGCCGGGCCTCGCCCCCTCCGGCTGCGGGCTCATCCAGCAGGCCGGCTCCAACGCCGGGCCCCAGCCGCCGCGCTCCGTCACCCCCGGCTGCGGCATCAAGTCGCCGCAGAACTGCGTGGTGATCGAACGGCCGCCCAGCACCAACCAGCAGCAGAAGAAGGTCTCCCAGCAACAGGCCAACTCCCAGCCCTCAGCTCCCACGCCTTCCCAGCAGCAGCAACAACAACAACAGCAACAGCAACAACAGCAGCAACAACAGCAACAACAACAGCAGCAACAACAACAGCAGCAACAGCAACAGCAGCAGCAGCAGGCGCTGTCCCAGTGCAGCATGGGAAACGGCTTCGCCTCCACGCCCATGATCATGGAGATCCCCGAGGGCGGCGGCGGCGGCGGCCGCAGCCTCTACGAGCGCATGGGGCCGGACTTCAGCGCCGGGGGCTACGCCCAGCCCTCGGCCACCTATAGCCTGGCCAAGCTGCAGCAGCTCACCAACGGCATCGTGGACCCCCACCTACCCATGCCCTACTCGCACGCGGCCTCCGTCACCTCCTACGCCACCAGCGTGTCCCTCTCCAACCCGGGGCTGGCGCCCTCGCCGCACTCCCAGGGCGGGCAGCCCTCCATGGGCACGGCGGCCAACCTGTCGTCGGGCTCCATGAACCTGGGCTCGCTTCAGCTCCAGTGCAACATGGCGCCGGGCAACCTGGGCCTGGCGCCGCCCAGCCACAGCCAGCGGCTGCAGGGGCAGATGGCGGCGGTGAAGGGCCACATCGCCATCCGCTCCAAGGCCACGCAGCAGCTGGCGCCGGCGCCGCACCAGCAGCAGCTGTACGGCCGCAGCTCGGGCGCGGTGAGCATGCAGGGCACGCCGCGCACCCTGGCCGTGCAGCGCGGCATGATGTCCAACCTCATGCCCACGCCGGGCGCCTACAACTCCATGAACATGACGCCGCTCAACGCCATGTCGGCCGCCGGCTACCGCATGCCGCAGCCCATGATGAACAGCGGCTACCACGGCAACCCGCCCTACATGAACCAGCCGGCGCAGTATCCCATGCAGATGCAGATGGGCATGATGGGCGGCCAGGGGTACCCCCAGCAGCCCATGCAGCCCAATCACCACGGCAACATGATGTACACCGGCCCCTCGCACCACAGCTACGCCGGGGTCCCCAAGCAGTCGCCGTACATGAGCAGATGAGCAAGGGGGGGTGGTGGTGGTGGGGGGTTGACCTGACACCCCCGCTGTGCTGTCCATTTACGCCCTGTCATCCTCTTCATAGGCCGCACTCAAAGGCCGAGAGAGAGAGCAAGAGAGAGAGAGGCAGGAAGAGATTCCTGTTTTTTTTCTTCCACGTGGTCATTGGTTCCACTTCAGTAGGACTCCTAGAGCCCTGCCCCCTCCCATCCGACTGACTGTGTATGGGTTGACCACCTGCAGTGTTGGGAGTGAGGGTGAGGGGGGGTTGCGTGTTTGTGTGTGAGCGAGATATGTGTGTGTGTGTGTGTGTGTGTGTGTTTGTTGGTGTGTATGTATCTGTACGTACATGGACGCTTTGTCTGGGCATGGCCCGCCCCCCTCTGGACATGGCGACCACTTCCTCTCCGGACACGGGTCCATCATGCGGTCGAACCCCAGGGTGCTGACGACCACTTCCTCTCACTGGGGGGAACGCGCGGGGCGAGACCCCGACACGCTCCACAAGAGGACCTGGCTTCTGAAGAAAAAATACGAAGTGATACATTCGATAAATGGTTCAACTGAGCGATGGTTCAGCCATGCACACAATCTTTTAATTGACATAGGAAGCCTTACCTTCAAAAAGGGACAATGAGACATCGTAGTTGGAACTTAGTTTTATTTTTTTACATCATGTTGCTTTTTGTTTCTTTTCTTTTGTCGTTGACCTTTAATGTAAATTACTTGTAAGTCTGACCTCTCATACGCTTTGGTCTTTATACATGTGGCATTCTGGAATGGTCACCCACCTTCGTGACGAGGAAGAGGAACCCGACACAGGAACCGGTCTGCTCAGACCAATGGCGTCAATTAGTTTCTGGTGGAGGGTAGAAAAGGCGGATCCCGTTTTTGGTCAGGTGGAAGGTGTAGCATCTCTTTTTTGTTATTTTTATTTTTAACATTTGCACTGCTGCTCTCTGTCTCTAGATGTAAATATCCTTATACTTCCCAGTACAACAGCACAACTGCGCCGGACGGGGCACGCAGGCGCCCTCTGGTGGCCAGTGCTTGTGGGTGTAAAATTCAACTGGGCCTCTTATCACACTTTCCACTGACAGATATGTATACACAGTCCCCCCTTCCTCTCCCAAGCAGCTTAGAGACTGCAGATCAAACGGCGGATATTCCATTTCAACTGTTTAACCTTTGTAGGAAATACTTTTTTGTAAAAGTCTGCACTCCTTATTTGCGACACAATGGCCTTCAACAGCAAGATCGCCGACTGCCGAGCCATTCCACTTACGCTCACACACGGAGATGGAGGGTTGAGACTGCGATGAGGTCCTGTTTGTTATGGCATTCAAAACGAGTCGGTGGAGAACATCACCCCTTCTGCTCCGCGGTTCCGGTATTCAAAGTCAAAAGAGGATTATTTTGGATGGTTTTGTTTTCAGACCTGATGTTTCATATTTTTGTGTGTTGGTTCTGTTCTGTACTTTTATTTTGTTATTATTATCATTTTGGTTTGTTTGGTTCGTTTCTCTCTGAATTTTATCAGACTGGGCAGCTTTCTTTTATGACACAAGCTGACTCTTTTTGACTTTAGAAAACCTGTTGTAGAGAAATTGTTTTTTCTATAATATAAAAAGGAAATTCTGACATTGATATTGGTACTGTCATTTTTTTTTCCACTTCTGTTTCAGGAAAAAAAACATATTTTTTAGCTCGACTCTTGGGTAACAATTACTAAGAAATTCAAAACAAAAAAAATTACCACTCACTTTTAGTAACTTTAAGATGCCTTTAACCTCTTCATTCCATCGCATCTCTAGATTTTCTATCTTTGTGTAGTATATTAATGCTATTTTAAACGAGGAAAAAACAAATATCTAAAGGTTTAGTGTTTTTTTGTTTATTTGTTCCTTTATTTTTTTTACTTTGTGTATAAGATGAATTCCTTACATTTAAGAGGCATGTAAAAATGAGCTCAGTATATTTCTGTTTGTTTATATTGATTCCCCTTTTTGTATCCTTTGTATTGTTCATGGTGCATTGTAAGCTAAGCGAGAGGAGCGTTCAAATGACGAGAGGAGCGATGGCGGAGCCAGCGGGGAAGTCGGCGCTATGCGCTCTGATACGCCGCCTATCGATGATTTCTGTCCCTGTATGTACTTCCATTTAATCGTTTTTTTTTTTTCTTTCTTTCTTAGCAAGTACTTTCAAAGAACTCTGTACATTTTAACATAAAATGAAAATAAATTATGTTGAGCCATTCATGTTTCAGGGAACTTTCTACTTTTCTTGGTTGTGAGTGTTGCCCGCCCGCCAGACTAAAAGGTTCAGGGTCCATAAAACCTGGGTCGCTAGCCTACATAATAAAGTTTCTTATTACCGGTATAAAGGAATCAAAATCTCGGGCGAGAATCATTTACCAAAATTGTGTTTAAATTAAATTACCGTAAGTACATTTTGAATCTGGATTTGTCGTAGGCCTAATTATTGCTGGATATCATATCTTGGATCTCACGTTGGCAGGCATGCAGGTGCATGAATGAAGTCAGGCTCGTAGTCTACAAGAAACCCTGGAGCTGAAGATAAGCCTCATGCCTAATGATGCGGCTCATCCCAAGCAGTCATTCAAAAGGAGTATTGCAGTGAGGCACTACAGGTAATTCATTAATGCATTTACCATTTTGTTTGTATTTAGTCTGATTTAGACAAGCCCTACTACAGCTGAAACACATTATCCTATCAGCATTAGGTATACAATGTTTAGTTCTAGATCATTTTGGCAAATGTCTTGTTCTGCGCGCGGTGGTGAAAAGGGGGACTAGGTAAATATAATGGTCATTAATTTGGCTGAACCAAAACTTGAAATGCTTATTTCAAGTCCAGCCAACACCGTAATCTTGTGTCATAATTTATGCATAACCCAGCACGGCACAAAACAATATGAAATCGGATACACGATACAAAATGTCAGACAAACATACCGAGGAGCTGCCTTTATTGGTGTATATCCTAGGTAACCAATCAGAGATTAATCCTAAACTCAACGAGTCATCTGCTTCCGCATTCATGTCCAATCACATTTAAAAGGCGGGCTGTTCCCCGGTTCTCATCATGTGATTGGCTCCCTTTAGGGTCCGCCTCAAAACACGATTTGCTCCACCCAGAAGCAATCGGAACGACGGCTTCTAGTTTTTCGTTGAATTAAGGGATAGGGCGAGACGAACGTTCTGCATTTGTCTACGGTGAGTGAATCGTCATTTGTATAACATAAGAATACCATTTGTCTCATTTGTAGGCATTTTGTAATGTTGTCTACCGTTCCCTCCCATCATGCACGGCCGGGCTTTGGGCTGTCACAAGACCACCGTGAGGATAGAGGGGGAGGGATCTCATAATGCACTGGGTTTGATGTTGGATGTATGTTGTCCTTGCCTGGCTTGGGCTTATGAAAGGGATAGCCAACGAAAATATTTCATTAAGGGATGCTTGTTGGGATGGCAGCTCTCGGGTGTTCAGGTCGCCTTCATCAGGACCGAACCTGATAGCCCAGTCGCATATTTAATGAAGAAGCCGGTGTCTCCTTTCCCATCCTCAAAAGTCACGAATAGTTCCTTGGAAACTTAATGTAGGTCAATATTTGTCTATGTTATACAAAGCATTAGTATCGTGTGGACAATATGCACATATCCGTACGCCAAAGCCAACTTGGCGACTGGTAACCTGCGGAAATGGATGATTCAGGCCTGGAAGAGAAGCCCCTCGCCCCAGGTCAGAATCATGTGAGCAAGGTGATGGCCATGAAGCATGGTAGTGACAGTAAGGAGCCTACCCAACACTCAGAGTTCTGTTGTATGTGTATTTCATCCTTATAGCAGAGGTAGTCGAGAAATTAACTAGCAATACATTCTATTACATTGGCATTACTCATTTGTTCTCAGTGCTGTTCTTGAGTCAGTACTGTAGTTGCTAGCGCGTTCTACTCCCAGTTAAAAGGCACTTGGGTTAGACTGAAGCCTACGCCCAGACATCCTTAAGCAAGATTACCCTTAATGACAAGTATCCGGCTTAACAGTACGTCTCTTTGGGTTGAGTGTCTAACCTATTTACCAAACTGTAATATTCTGTTGGTTCTTGTTATCCAGCCATCCGGTCACAATGATCCACAGCCTGTTCCTGGTGAACTCCTCCGGGGACATCTTCCTGGAGAAGCACTGGAAGAGTGTAGTGAGTCGCTCCGTGTGCGACTACTTCTTCGAGGCCCAGGAGCGAGCCACCGAGCCGGAGAATGTCCCACCAGTCATTCCCACGCCACACCACTACCTCATCAGCGTTCTCCGCCACAGGATCTACTTTGTGGCCGTCATCCAGAGCGAGGTTCCGCCGCTGTTCGTCATCGAGTTCCTGCACAGGGTGGTAGACACGTTCCAGGTACGGGCACTGTTTCTCAATTTGATGTTCGTCCTCCCTTTGCTTCTCTGCTTCTTTCGATTTGATGGATTTCGGTATCGTATCCCCTAGCCCTCCTTCCCCTCTGTTTGTTCGCTAGGTTCTCAAAGGTGGATGAAGCCGTAAGCCCACTTAATTTAACTGTCGACCCATGTGTCTGACCATCGAATACTTAAACTCTTCTCCTGCAATATCCAAATATCCGCCACCGTTAGGTTTGCGGTGTATTTTAGGTTGCAAATCATCACAGGTTGTGGTCGCCCCACAACAGTTGAACGAGTGAGGATGTTTCGGTGCAGCATTGACGTTAATACCACATGATCCAGCCACCCATCCAGCCCCACCCATCTCTATTTGCTCTCTGCTACCTTGCTTTGACTGCCTAAAATGCTTTTCTTTTGTACACATATGAAACAACCGCGAGGACCCGCCTGTCCCCTCTCATCCTGTCCCACTGTGACCGTGTCCACAGGACTACTTTGGCGTGTGCACAGAGGCCGCCATCAAAGACAACGTGGTGGTGGTGTACGAGCTGTTGGAGGAGATGCTGGACAACGGCTTCCCCCTAGCCACCGAGTCCAACATCCTCAAGGAGCTTATCAAGCCCCCTACCATCCTCCGTACCATGGTCAACACCATCACAGGTAACCCCCCCCCCCCCCCAAGCTTTGGTCAACCACATTACAGGGACCCCCCCACCCTTCCCCCCTTATGCTTCAGATGGTAAACACTTTAGCTGTTTGTTGTTTCCGTTTAAAAGTGACACATTATACCACCAGGCTTGAGTGTGATTAGCCGTTACAAGCCGTTTTGAAAATCAGCCTCTTCTGATATCATAAGTGGGCGTGTCCACCTAGATGTGTGGTGGATAGATCAGTCTTCCTGCCTACCCAGTGGACTGTAGCAAACGTTGCTCATCTACCCGTCACTTATCTAGGTGGACACGCCCACTTGTGGTGATAGTTCAAAACATCTTGTAATGATTAATCACACATCTTGTAATAACTAATCACACTCAAACCTGGTGGTATAATATGTCACCTTTTAATATTTGTTCATTGCAACCCTGGTTTCCTGCCCACCTGTCGGCAGGCAGCACCAACGTCGGGGAACAGCTGCCGACGGGCCAGCTGTCGGTGGTGCCGTGGCGACGGACGGGCGTTAAATACACCAACAACGAGGCGTACTTTGACGTGGTGGAGGAGATCGACGTCATCATCGACAAATCAGGTACTGCTGTTTCTGTAAAGCGCCACAGCCAATGTAAAACCAGAGTAGGTTCAATGATTTGTATGTCGCACCCACTGATTTCATTCTGGTTTAGTGTTTGGGTTGATGGAACAATCGACAGACCAGGTTCTCCTTATTGAGCGCTATTTTCTTACATCAGCATGTCACTAATACTGATGGCACAGGTGTGATGGCACTTGCTACTGTCTGTTTTTTACACGCCTGGTATTTCTAGTATCACGTTACTCTTGGGTCGATTGTTATTATTCTTTTTTTTCTATTCAAGTAGTACCGTAGCACCACATGACCAGTATAAATGCCATTATAGTAATAGTACATTACCAGTTTTAAGTGTAAAACATCATGGTTGCAATTTGGATGCATCCGTCTTATGGTACCTTATTGTCTCCCCTCTTCTCGATGTCCCCTTTCAGGCTCGACCATAACAGCAGAGATCCAGGGAGTGATCGACGCGTGTGTCAAACTCACCGGCATGCCCGACCTCACCCTCTCCTTCATGGTGCGTCTCTAACCCATGAGCTGCACTGAGCATGAGAACTTTGCGTAGAATTGCTTTGCGTAGAATAGCAACACGTAGTGTAATATCGTATAATAACTCATTTACATTTACCAGTATGGGCCTTTTAGACCTTTTTTTTTTTGTCACCTGTAAACCTAAAATAATAACAAACTTTACCTACCTACTAATATAACCTATTTATTTAAGTAATTTAACATGCAGGTGTGTCAAAAAAATATAAGACAAAAAGTTACTGTGATTCATGACTCTCGTGGGGACAGTTCAGGCCTTACTTTATTTATCAGGTGTTTTCCCTTCCAACTGCATCCCGTTCTACTGTCAAGCTGCTATCCACCTCCCCTAAGTGGTTGTGTATACTTTACCCAGAATCCCCGGCTGCTGGATGACGTGAGCTTCCACCCGTGCGTGCGGTTCAAGCGCTGGGAGGCGGAGAGGATTCTCTCCTTTATCCCTCCGGACGGAAACTTCCGGCTCCTCTCCTACCATGTCAGCTCCCAAAAGTCAGTCTCTCTCTCATCTCTTATGCTTTCTCCCTTTTTCTGTTATTCTACCTTTTTGTCTTATGATTTTGTCCTACTCATTGTGTTACTCACGTTCTCTTAATCTTTCTTTCGGTCTATTTCTCTCTATATCCCCCACTTTCAGCCTTATTCTCTCTCCCTCCTTCTTAATCAATTCTCTCACTTCCTATTTTTTTATCTCTTGCACAGCCCTCTCTTTTTCAATTTCTCTCTCTCGTCCTCCCTCTCTCCTCCTTGTCTCTCTCTGTCCGTCTAACTTGCACCACTTGTCTCATCATTTAATCACACTTTCCTCCTCTCCTCCTTATTGTCTTCATATAGTGGCTATCCAGTAGGCTATCGAAGGTACTGGTTTCCATCTCTATTGTAGTTGGAGCTTTGTTTTAGCTTAGCTTGTACCCATATAGTTCACTAGGAGATTACTGAGACACAAATAGATGAGTTCAGCGGTTCTGTTGTGTTTTGAATTAGAGTTAAATAGGTTACTTTGTGTGTCATTGTATAGTTCGTGACCCAATTTGTATTGATCTTGTATTTAGTCTTCTCAATGTGATTCCTTCAAAAGTAACAAAGTAACATTGGCTATTAAATTGCAGTAGTATTTCCTACTATGCAGGCAGAATCAGGGCATATTCACCGCCCTCCCACAGTAAGAGGTGTTGTCAGGGAAAGTCTTACTGTTAGTTCAAATGTCGAGCTCACCTGGTATGGCACCGAGCATGGCATTAACGCCACGAGTGCCCATGCTAAGACCTTTATGTTTAACCAGTTTCTGCATTGTGTGTCTGTGTGTCGACGGGTTGCAGTCTGGTGGCCATCCCAGTGTACGTGAAACACAACATCACGTTCCGGGAGGGCAGCTCGCAGGGCCGCTTCGACCTGACGCTGGGGCCCAAGCAGACCATGGGCAAGGGAGTGGAGGCCGTGCTGGTCAGCAGCCAGCTGCCTCGCGGAGTGCTAAACGCCAACCTCAGCGCCTCCCAGGGGACCTACACCTTCGACCCAGTCACCAAGGTAACGTACACCGTAAACCCCCCTCCCCTCTCTCAGCCCGTAACCATGGTAACGAACACCTTGCCTCCCCTGCCTTTACCATGGTTATGAGGTTATATAAATAGGGCTGTTTAAAATTTGCGCAATAATAACGCGTCAATAAGATCTTACTCTAATTAGATTCATTAAAACTGACGCATTAACGCATGTTCTCTTTATTTATTTATTTATTTATTTTACTTTAGATTTTTTTAGTGTGATTTTGAAATGTCTTGCCAAGAGAATGTATTTCTATGGGCATATCAGGGTTATCATCGTTTGACAGCCCTAAATATGTAATACAATCTATACCAGAGTGTTTACAAGGTTGCTATATAGATATCGAACGTCATTTTGTCCGTTTCAGAATTCAACCATGGTCACCAATCTTGGAATTGTAACAATGTTTGTTATGTGCTGTGTGTACAGTGAGTTTGAGAAAGCCAACTCTCCCATGCGTGTCCCTGCCTTCCAGATGTTGACGTGGGACGTCGGGAAGATCAACCCCCAGAAGCTGCCCAGCCTCAAGGGCTCCATGAGCCTGCAGGCTGGGGCCTCCAAACCAGACGAGAACCCCAGCATCAACATCCAGTTCAAGATCCAGCAGATGGCCATCTCAGGTACACACACGCGCACGCTTGCACGCGCACAAATACACACTATTACTTTCTAGTAGTTACAGGAAAAGTAGTAATATAGTAATAATCTATAATAGTATTAGTACCTTTTCTCCTACACAGACACCTGGCTGTCACGTAAGGGTGCTGTTATGTGTAAATGCCACTAGGTGTCGCCAGGCTCATCAAATGATCAATTACAAGATCAAAATGGCACCTCTTTCAAACAAATAGCAATTGTTAATTAAGTATTTATACATGATATGCTAAGATAATTATGAATAATGATATCCATTTGATATTTCAGATAATAAAATATATAAACTTATTTCATTGTATTATTTTATTTATTTATTTTTCAGGACTGAAGGTGAATCGGTTGGACATGTACGGCGAGAAGTACAAACCTTTCAAAGGCATCAAGTACATGACCAAGGCCGGAAAGTTCCAGGTCCGGACATAGAGGCCTTGGTGCTCTGTCAACCACTAGACCGAACCACTAAAAAGACGGAGAAGGGGGTGTATCAAGATGGTCTTTCAACATTTCAGGGTTCACCCTCAATACTTAAGAGTGCAGGGGGATCACTTCTAGCAGTTAGCTGTTAGCAAACCTTTAAATTACTTGGGGACACGGCAGGCCATGTAGCTTTTGGCCCAAACTCTATTACGTAAAATATTTCCATTCTTCTAGTAAGACAAAGTTAATGGAGCCGATTCTGTTTCAGATAAACATTACAAACACGTGTTCTTCCACAGAACAAGTAAGGACGCAACGTCTGTTGTGATGTTTAATTGTTCACCAATAGAGAGACCGAGAGACCAGTAGTATTGGTTAACATACTTCTTCCTCATTCTAGCTGTCTCTCGCCCGGTATAAAATCTCTAACCGATTCAGTGGGGTTTACATTCCTTCCTGTTAAAATCCGACTTCCTCCTCCATCATTTTACTTTTTTTTTGACCGCTCTGTCGGCAGTTCTGTAGTTCTGAATACAGTTCTCCACTGACCAGATGTGACGCTGGTGCCGTCCTATTGAGTGGTAGTACGCGATGGGGCCTGCAGGGGGTGCTCACTGCTTTCATCCACTCAAGCGAATCAAACTAGAATAGAGTGTCATCCGTCGTATTGATTATTTATAAGATCTCCTTTGATGTCTCCTGCGTTTTTTTCCCCCAATTTTTTATTTTATTTTCAATATGTATGTGTCTATATGTAGCAATGTCAAAACATATGACGTTCTTTTTGAGTTGGACAATGCACTCCCTATGAAGCCATCATTACATTGGGCAGTGGGCAACTTTACCTCTTTGATCCTGCTGAATCAGAGGAATAAAGGAAACCTTCGACTACTGACTATCACTGGTTGCCCTCCCCTAATAGCTTGTTTTATCTCTAATTTGTGAAATATGGGCATCGCTATATTTCACAAGTTTTCTTGTGATATCGTGCATATGTGTTCTGTGAGTTTGTGTGAACCTCTGGATGTTTCTCAGAGATTGACCATGTGTTTATATGCAAAGGTGTATATGCTCTATAAGAACATCCAAAATACAATATATCGCTTGGAAACCCAGACTAATCAACAGACTCTGTTACATGCTGAAAACGTTATTTTAGAGTAAAAATTGCTTGGTTCCTATTGATAATGTTTTACGGTTTGAATTTTATGTTCACAGTATTTTGTTTTTATGATTGTCAGAAAGCCTCCAAAGGACTTTTACAATAATAAAAGAAATGTTCCACGTGATTTATCCAATTGATTAATGCATATAGATTATACATGTATACTATTTATACTTTAATACATAATGGTATAATGCACACGCACATTCATAGACAGTTTCATATAGACACACCCTAGTCCCACCCAATTTATTGCTCGAGTTGATACCGGAATTGATCAGGCTCTCGCTCCACCGAGGTGATCGAACTCCACTCCGTAATTTGCTGGCCACTCTTAACCTCTTAAACTCTGGTAGAGTTGGTCCTAACCTCCCCCCTCCCGTTTTCTTTTTTTAACTCCTCTTAACCACGCCACAGAGCATCGGCAAGAGTTGGAGAGGTGTGCCTGGATTTCCCCCAGTCTTCGGAGTTTTATGGCATCAGAAGTTAAAGCTTTGCCATTAGGGAAAAGTGTTTAATACGTTTTTATCTTGACTATATAGTAGGCTATAGCCTACAAAGTTTGTGTTAAATGTTAGGCCTACATCACCAATTTGCTCTTGCTTTGCTTTGCAAAAATTCTGTAAGGACAACAAGCTGAATCAAAAGGAGGATCATCGGGACATCCACTGTGGTATGTTGATCATGTGTCTTCCTGTTTTCAAAATATTGGTTATTACATGGTTATCAATCATAAGTCCACTGCCACCGTATCGCCAAAGGCACACGTATGCGCATTACACACTGGAGTGAAAGTGTCGATTTTCGCTCTGAAGTGAGCTAATTACCCAGCACAACCGTATAGATGTAATTTGCATAACAATTGTAAAGGATAACACTAACTGTCAAGAGATAACACTGAGTAAGGATGTCGATGGGCGCTTTATGACTTCGGTAATTGTTTCTGAATCCGCGCATGTCCCGTCCTGTAATCAGCAGGCCCCCCGGTGGGATGTCAATAGAAAGCTTCCCTAGTTTGTCGTTTGTGTCCCCTACTGACAACATTTACAGTGGACGATGAAACGCGAGTCAGAAGACGCTGGGACTCGCGCCACTTTAAAGAGCCTGCGGTTCTCGTGGAGTAAAATCGCTGAGTAAAGCCACGCGCTTTTTTTTTGGGAAGGTGGCACGTTGCCTGACGGGATAGTACGGCCACTTAATCGATACATAATGCTCACATAAGGAATCAATCATGTCTTGCATTTGTATGATGAAGGCTACCTCTGGATGTTGTCTACTCGACGTTGAGTTAAAATACAATGAAGTATTGTGCGTTAGAAACCACGCGCCACTTTCGCACGAGAGACCCATTTAAAGCCTCGTTCAGTTGCATGCACGTGCACGGATACGCTGATGTGGGTGACCCATAACAACGTCGGCCTACTTGAGATAGAAGGTGATTTTTCCTTACTTCATGAAATACTATGGGTTACTTTATTGCAAAATGCATGTGGGTTGTCTTGCATTTGTGTGTCATTGTTTTACAATGTAGGCCATGTGTAACTATTGAAGTATGAAGACTCAATGTTTAGTATGCAGGCAGTGGAGAAAAACAGGGCATTGGGCATTCTGGACACAAGTAACTTTATGGACGGTTGACTGGAGTCTGTGACCCCGGGACAAAGAGCGATGTCGCGGGCAGCAACGAACCCCCAACTCTCAGAGAGACGAAACAAAGACCCCTGATCGAGAGAGCGACTATTATCACTTTGTAAAATGCTCACGGAGTATAGGTATTCGTACAAATGACAACAGTTGTGACGGAATTAGACCGCATCCAGATCCAGTGTTATTATTTATTATTAAGTTTTTATGTTGATTTATTTAGTGTCAAGATTACTAACAGTTTATTAACTCAACTAAGCAAAGTCAGTCGAAGGCTACCATGTTCTCTGCTTTTTGTGTTTGTGACCCTTGGTTACACAATTTGACAACACTGAATGATTGGAACAGCAGTCATTAAACATTCATATTAAGATTCAACATTCATTGATCTCTCTGGTTCTTTACGTTCTATTCCATAATTGGTGATTTTAAATTGTATCCACTTGGAGAATCTTTAGAACTAGTAAACACTTTACGGTAATCCCACTATTCTCTATTCAAATCATGTATGCGTCATTAGTATTAAATACAGTTATTCCCATTTCCTTCTTCCTCCACTATCGGCTCTTCCAGAGGGCGCCATGCAGGAGCAGTCCTGGCCACTCTCCCCCTGGACCGGATGCGTCTTCAGGCGTAGCTTCGTGAAGATGTGCCGGATGGAGGGAGAAGTTTTTCTGTCTGGCTTCACCGTGACGACCAGATGACACCAAACATCACATGGACTTTGATCACAACAGGGTGTTGTTCACCCACAGAGATCTTTTAAAGGACCTATGAATGGCCACCATACACATGGGCATTTAAGAGTCAGAGCAGCAAACTTTTACGTTAATTTGCTCTGTTTTAAAACCTTGGGGGTAACGCCGGTCTTTACTCCTCCAAAGTTGGTTTGACATGAAGATGATGTCATTTTAAGCGAAAATCCTCCAGCCACCTTGGATAATGTCCGGTGTCTATTAGGACTTTGACTCCGAACTTCGTTATTCGAATATAATTAGAATATCAAAAAATAGATCAAAATTCGAAGGAATATTAGGCAGCCCTTAATATTCGAACCTGTTATGGGCAGGCTAAGAGGGAGAGACGTCGGAGAACCCGACGCAGTCTATACATAATATTGTAATGACCACGGAAGAGGCAGTGAATGAAGTATTGATTAGACAGCGATTTATTAGAAACCTAATAAACCGTTGGAACACGCAAGACCGGTAACCATAGCAACGCGGTAAACAATCCTCGCGAAAGCCCAATCCAGGTGTTACTGAAGGCATTTAATGGTCATAAATATTTGAATATTAATAAAGGAACGAATATGATTTTTGGGCAAAAGTCAAAGCCCTAGTGTCTATTCCAACCTCTGAAACGGTGGGTTTATAAACCAGTGTTATTCTTAACCTCCCCTTCAACAAGGGCAGAGAGGCCCAGGGCTGGACAGTGGGGCCGACATGCTCAGGCCCATGACTTTGCTGGGGCCCCTGGCCGAGGGGGCCAGCGGTGGTCCTCAGCTGTCCTTGGACTCGGAGGACGCCCACGTCCCTCGTGGGCATGAGAAGGAGTCGGGCACGGCTAGCTTGTCCCCGCTAAGTGGCTACATCCAGGCCGAGCACCAGCAGGCCGGGCTCTTCTCCCTGACGCCCGCGTTGGAGGACCCCCAGAAGAAGAGGAGGAAGAAGTGTGGCGCCTGCGTCCCCTGCCTGCAGAAGGAGAACTGCGGGACGTGCGGGAACTGTCTGAACCGCCAGACGGGGAAGCAGATCTGTAAGATGCGCAAGTGCGTCCAGCTGACGAAACGGAAGAATGACTCGGAGGTGAGGGTTGAGTGATGAAGTTTAAATGTGTAAACGTCTTTTGGTTTTTGAATGTTTTTATTTATTTCTTTGGGATACATGTGTGTGAGTACCATTTACTATTTCATTCACTTTTTCCAAAGCCATTACATGTCATGAAGGAGCAGGTGTGAGGCTTCTTGCTCATGGACTTCTAGATAGAGTGCACACATTGGGTTTTTTCTGCCCGGTGTTCGGTTGTTATCGTGATATTACTGGCTCTATTGGTAATTGTTGTGTCCCACAGCACTGGAGTCATTCTTTCAGACTATTTTGCAAGGCTTCCCGGTGCTGTCGGGATCCACCCATGGATTCTTGGGCTGTCCAGACATGCTTTTCAAGGTTGCGTTAAACACAGATGCCACTCAAGCGTTGTGGACAGCTGGTTTGCGTTTATAGTCAGTCGGACCGCCTCATGTGCAAACGGTAAAAAATAGATGAATAAATGCATGCAGGGTTGAAAGGTCACAACTGCATGCACAAAATGCATCTGAAATCATATTTTTTAACATTCTTAAAAGAATAAGAAGCCGTCTTGTTTTGGAGTCACTATCAGTAACTGTTTTTCAGTTCACCGATTGACATACTGACATTGGTCTCAACAGTGCAAGATGACACCCAGCGTACTGTGATTTATCTTCAAGAGTAATATTTTAATTTTTATTTTGCAAGGAGGAGCATAGGGATCAGACCATTCCACTTTCCAGACGAACGCCTCTCCCTCTTGAGCTTCTGCCGAACACGCAATGCAATATATCTCTTTAAACATCACACCTCCCTGATGTTATTGCCACAGATTTCGAATGTATTCCTTTAGATGTAGTTATCAGCACACCAGCACCATTTCTGCATTCATCTTTAACATCGGCCAAACAAAATAGCATCCTCTTTGATAAAACAAGTCAGAACAGTGGTTCTGAAGAATCTCTTCTGTGTCTGTCTCTATTTTACCATGGTCGGTGATAATCAGTTAAGGGAGGATCTTTTGTAAAGTGGCCCAGACGATGTACTCTTGGCCCAGACGCTGTAAAACTTATTTAAGACATAACAGCTACCTCTTAGTGTTTAACACAACACACCCAACTCATGGCCTTGTGTGAGCATGTGGGAGTTTGTGTGTGTGTGTGTGTGTGTGTGTGTGTGCGTGCTTGTGTTCGTAGTATGTGTGTGTAAGTGAAGCAGCGTCTGGGGCATGAAATGGCCTATCGTGTGATAGCAATTATTATTGAAGTAAAACATAATTGAAGGTTGTCATTTTAATTTGTAGTTGGGTACTTCATTCAACTAGACGGGGAAAATGTGGTTGTAATTCCATGTAGAGTAATCAAAAATGATGGCATGTTTCACATATTATTCCTTTGAGTGTGCCTTGTGGCTGCTTCACATGAATCTGAAGAATGGCAGCATTTATACAGCAGGTAGATTATTAATAACCTCTGTTATTTATAAAGTAAAACCACTGCAGATTCTTCTTCGGTGGTGTTTGCTGCTGCTGCAGCAGTTGTGCAAACACGTGCCATGTCCCTGCTTGTTTGTGTCTCAAACATCAGCAACGGAGGGAATGTCTCCAGCTTCCTAGGCTCCCCCCTTTGACCTTTGACACCAGGGCAGGGGGTTGACCTTATAAGCAAGGAGCTATGTGTTTGTGTGGGTGTGGGTGGGAGGGTGTGTACGTGCGTGCGGGGGAAGGGCTGCCGGGTGTAGAAGGCAGTAAAATGGTGTGCAGTATTGAGAGGGAATCGTCTCAGCAGAGGCTTGTCTAACCTCCACGACTGCTAGGTCCTCCCAGAGCAGTGGCACCATTTTCATTTTTATGAGGATCGTCCTTTCTATTGTGGGAGAATAGGTTTTTGGTTTCACTAACCGTTTTAGTTTGTTTTTGAGCAGGTTGGTGAGATTCCCCCCACTGACTCTGAAAATGCTTTACCCCATCAAGGTATTTTTGGTAACCATATAGGATAGATGTAACCCAAAACAGATGTAACCCCCCCCCCCCCCCCCTGGCATCCAGTGGGCTCCTTCACTGTCTATCTGTTGTTTTCATATAATGTTTATTTTCTGGCACACTTGTTCTTTCCTCGCAAATCTTGTATTCTCTATTCAAATTGACTAAGCCCTGTGCACAGCCGGTGTAGTTGAAATAGTATAATATTTGTATTATCGTTATGCAGACTATCTGATCTAAGGGAGACTCTCTTGTTGAGGTCTGTCCATAAAGGAAACAAAGAACTCTCTACTTTTAGTGGTCCCAAGGACAGACCAGGACAAACAGTTTTACAAACGGATAGATTAATAGCATCGGTTGATCTCAAACACAACAACTTGCTAAGGATGGTTTGTTAAGGCATATTTAAAATATAGCATATAACCAAAGTAATGGGCTATTTTTTTCTTCTTTCTTTTATATTTAAATTAGTCTCTTTAGATTGCTTAGCTTGTTGTCTCATATTTAAACCGTGTACCTACTGAACATAATAGCCTATTCAATAGTATAGTAATCCAGCAAGGTGTGTGTGTGTGTGTGTGTGTGTGTGTGTGTGTGTGTGTGTGTGTGTGTGTGTGTGTGTGTGTGTGTGTGTGTGTGTGTGTGTGTGTGTGTGTGTGTGTGTGTGTGGGTGCAGATTGTTCATCCATAAAGCCCTCCCCCTCCCACGCCCACTCCTCCATCTTACCCCCCCTCCCCCTGCCCTCCCAACCCTGTTTGGAGGCAGCAGCTGAGGTCCTATCGCCTAGCAACCTTGTAGTCTCTCTTTGCATGCGTCCAACAGATCCATGTACTCATGCAAATATACATAAGCACACAGTGTGTGTGTGTGTATGGGGGTGGGGCTGTACAGGAGGTTCAGGAGGGATAGGTCAAGCGTATAGGGATATGGTTAGAGTAGGCAGTACAGTATTAATACCATTAACTAAACCCTTAATTAGCACTACGATAACACAATCCCATCCCCCACCATGTCCACCATTTTGCTTTCGGGTGCAAATCATTGACAATGCCCCATGACTATAATGAGCCAGCCAACTGCCTATTAACCTTTAAGTGATACTGTTTTTAATGTGGTTGTGTTTGTTTGAGCCTGCATGCGTGTGTGTGTGTGTGTGTGTGTGTGTGTGTGTGTGTGTGTGTGTGTGTGTGTGTGTGTGTGTGTGTGTGTGTGTGTGTGTGTGTGTGTGTGTGTGTGTGTGTGTGTGTGTGTGAAGTTTGGGGTTGGTAGCAAAGGTGGGTGCTGGAGAGGTTTTTAAGATGATAGGATTATCGATTCTCTCATTATGTGTGAGTGGGCCATTGCTCACGAATGAACCAGGCTTGGGTCAAAGTCTGAGGGTGCTAGTATTACAGACATCAAGGGGACATGTTACCAGGCCCATGTAGGTACCTGTATATGTCTATGGAGGCTTAAGTGGTTAGGGTATGTGAAGCCATGTGAGCCCCTCGATCCACAAGAAAGAAATAAGTTAAACCATTTGAGGATCACATACAAGGTACTTAAGATAACAGGATAGAGGGGAAAACGACTATCGTATGTCATAACACAAACCAATTACCGTGTTTTTGGATGTAAGCCTCAGATGTGGGACCTTTTTATTGCATGGTTTAGCGTGTCCTTTCATCCAAAAGCAAATATCTGGATCTCATTTACTGTTACCATTAATTCACTATGCAGATGATTTTATTTGGAAACTCTTGGATTAAAGATCTGTGTGGATTCATGTCATGATGAGGCGGGTAAGAGTTCAGCATCCTGCTCAAGGACGCCTAAAGGGAGACGTTGGGGTTTGAACCCACCACCCTCTGGCTCCTAGGTTGAACACAGCCGTCCAATGTAGCGTCCTGCCCTCCCGGCAGCCCCATGTGCACTTGTGTAGGTTTTGCTGCATTGCCTCGTCATTATATCCTGCCTCTCCTTCTCTGCTCACTCTGCCACCGGCTGCTTTGTATGGGACAATAGGACCTGTGAATGCTCGGTGCCGGTGCCCATGGTTTAGGCTCTCTTCTCCAACACCGGGTCCTCCCACTTCGGTTTCCGCTGTCGTCCTGAAGAAAAAGGGGGCAGCTAGTCGAACAAACTGCCAGGGTTCCTCCCAGGGATCTTTTCGTTTTATTTTCCCTGGGATCCTCTGGGTTGCTGCGTTCAAACGGCAATCCACGGAGCCATGCTATGCATAACGGGAGGTGCTGGTGTTTTGAAAAAACAACAACACACACACATTAAACAGCGCTAACCTCTATAGCCGCATCTGTTGCCTCGCACTCCAATACCTCTAATACCAGGACTTCCGACCACTGCTAGCGGCGTGTGCTAGTGCACGGCCAACTGTCCCGCTTCGTGCGGCTACTACTGCTGCTACTACTACGAAGCACACTTCCGTCGCTTTACACACACACACACACACACACTGACACACAAAAATTCTCACACAGGCGAGCACGTGGTAGCGCTGACGTCAGAGGTGGGGATTTCCCACGCTGGTAAAGAGGCAAACACGACCAGTGCTGTGTCACTGTCTGGCTGCCTGGTCCTTGCCACGCCCCCCTCACTCACTCCCTTACCCGCTCGCTCTCACTCGCTCTCTTTCTACACACGTTGAACTCTGTTGCTCGCTCGCGCTTACTCTCTCTCTTACTACACACACACTCAACTCAACGTTTCCACCCTTCCGTTTATAATATAAAAAGTAAAATAAATTCAATCTCATTAAAATGTTTTATCCATGATTGAGGACCAGAGATGAAGATAAGATGATGAGCAGAGCGTTTGGATGGTCTGGGGACGCCAGGGGTGGCGGTTGCGTTTCGGCGGGGGAGTTTAAAGGGTGCGAGCTGGATTGCGTTCCGTCAGCAGTGTCAACAGGATGGGCTCACGTGCGCTGAGATATGTGTGGTATGTTGGACTGGCGCTCTTCTAAGAAAACACCGAAAAGGACTCCCACACACAGCCCCTGACCCACATCCACCCTCTGATAGTGACACCGTTCTCGTGTGCTACTTGCCGTGGTGCAAACATGAAAGTGACTAAATATACATTCTATTGGTGATCGAGGTCATGAGGTTCAGGGTGTTTTTTGGGGTTGCTTCCCCAGAGACCCAGACTTCTGAGTAGCTATCGTCAGCATGTTCACATTTAAAAACCAACTGTGTGTGTTTCCGAGTGTATATGTGTGGGTGTGTGTAAGTGTGGGCGTATGTGAACGTGCACATTGTTTGCACATAGTTTGCGTGCATCCATCGACATTTAATTGCAACGCGTGCGTTCTCGCCCCTGTGTGCGTGTGTGCGTGCGTGCGCGTCTCTGTGTGCACGCACGGTGTGCTCCGGTCCAGTTATTGCGGGCAGCCCTGTCACAGATGGTGCTGAGTGATACCACATACCAGAGGTATTGTTTAGGGAAGGCGAGCCCAAGGAGATAATTGACAGGCATAGAGATGGTCGTCCCCCCCCCCCCCTCCTCATCCCTCTGTCCCTCTCTCCCATAGTGCACACGCGCTCCCACACACACACACACACACACACACACACACACACACACGCACGTCCATCTCTTCGGCTCCCTCCTCTTCTTTCTTTCTCCATTCTATCTTCTATTTTCATCTCTCTCTCTCGCTCCCTCCGCTAACTTTTTTTCCGCTTCTCTCCTTCCTGCCCCCTCCCTCGTTGTCCCCTCCCACTCTATCTACCCTCTGTGTGATTTTTTTCTCTCTCTCTTTCTTTCATTTGACGCTACCCCCTCCCCCCCTTTTTTTTTCCCTCCCTCTAGTTTTTCACCCTAGCAGCAGAGCCCAAGCTTGCTCCTGATTGGCTGATGGAGTGTCTTTGTGTGTTATCTCTAGCGTGACGTCTCGCCGGCAGGCAGCAATGCTGCTGCTGTGTGTGTGTGTGTGTGTGTCTGTGTGTGTGTGTGTGGGAGTGTGTGTGTGTGTAAGTCAGAGTGTGTGACCGTGCGCACGTGTGTGTTCTCCTTTGAGCAGGGGGCGGGAGCATTCACATCACGTATGCAGCCGGCTCGGAGGAGAGAGAGAGAGAGAGAGAGAGAGAGAGAGAGAGATATAGAGAGTGAGGGAGAGAGAGAGAGAGAGAGAGAGAGAGTGAGGGAGAGAAGTGGATTGGATATTAATAAATAGAAAGAGGTAGATCGAGGTAGGAGGTGATGGGGCATCTATGTAGGTTAGTGAACACAGAAGCTGACTTAGTGGAACACAATATCATCTTGTGAGCGTGTGTTTTGTGTGTGCCGGTTTGTGTGTGTAATCCTGTGTGTATATGCGCGCGCACGGCAGAGCCATTGCCGTACTAGCACAAGACACAGAGTGGGAGGGGAGAGAGAGTAAAGAGCTTCAGAGGCTCGGAGAGAGAGAGGGAGAGGGAGGTAGGGAGAGGGAGAGAGAGAGAGAGAGAGAGAGAGAGAGAGAGGGGAAATGTCTGTACTAGGACTCATGTAAAACAGGATTTAAAATACAAGATGGCTTCCTGAATGGGCTGAACTCAGAAAGAGGAAACAGACAGAGCGCGAGACGTATAAAGGGGGAGGACAGAGGTGAGACAGAGAGAGGGAGGGGGAGAGAGAGAGAAGGAGTCTTCTGATGGGGATACGAGAGGCGGATGGATTAACCGGAGAGGAAGCACGCTCAGACTCACAGGGTAATTATCAATCACACACCACAACACACACCGCGCTGAGCTGTACCGGCAGCCGAGAGAGGGCATTGAGCCTGCCGGTGAGAGAGAGAGGGAGAGAGACATAGAGAGAGACATAGAGAGAGACATAGAGAGAGAGAGAGAGAGAGAGAGAGAGAGAGAGAGAGAGAGAGAGAGAGAGAGAGAGAGAGAGAGAGAGAGAGAGAGAGAGAGAGAGAGAGAGAGAGAGAGAGAGAGAGAGAGAGACTATTTTAGGACTTCATAGGAGAAGGGTAGGAGGGTGGTGGTGGTCTGGCGGGACCAAGCATCAGCAGGAGAAAAAAACACAGCCGGCACGTTCAGCAGCTAGACAAGACAACCGGGTGTGTGTGTGTGTGTGTGTGTGTGTGCTTGTGTGAGGGTCGGGATGTGGGGGGTTGTGGTGGGGGGGTTGACGGTACCACTGAGAGCTGTGTGTGTGCTATATTGTTTCATTCCCCTATAATGATTTATAGTTAGCTTTGACGAATGTCTCTCGCTTCCTCGCTCGCTGCCTGGCATTTCACCCATAGGCTGAGGACATTTGCATGTTCTAGCTGTGGTTACCGTGAGCGGGTTTACGGGCACGGGGGGATGCACCGGCCGCCTAACACTGCCCAGGAGGAACGAGATAGGGGGAGACATTACATAATTCCATAGCTCAAACTGGCGCCATCCTTTCGCAGGCGGATTCTCATTTCGCCCGGCAACACGGCGCGTGTGTGCGGGGTAGACACACGGCACAAACTGAAATAAACTAAGGACGTAAATATCCTTTCTGGCATCTGGCGTGGGATAATGAAGAAAATATAATAATGACCGTAAAGTCAATATAGGAATGAAGAGCGATGCACTGATGAATTCTGCAGGCTTTTCCTGCTGTCCAGATGGACTCGTCTAGGACAGTTGTTGTCGCAATGTTGTATTGATTGTTATTCTCTTCCTCTCCTCTGCCTCCCTCTCTCTCCTCCTTTCATCGCCTCCCTCTCTCTTTCATTATCTTTTGATGGAAATGAAAGGCGGAATATTTTGAGGAGACCAACAGAATTTGCTCTATAAGACCTGATCCGACAGTGAAGGTAAGACAAGTAAACCGTTTTATAATAAACTTCGTCAACGCCTGTGTCGTCTTTCCGTCTGTCTGACTCTCTGTCTGTCTGTCTGTCTGTCTGTCTGTCTGTCTGTCTGTCTGTCTGTCTGTCAGTCAGTCATTATGTTGGTCTTTCTGTCTGTCATTTGTCTGTGTGTGTGTCTGTGTTGCCAGATCTTCAGCTAGTGATTCAAATCCACAGCTTCATATCAGGCTTGTCTTTTAAAACACATTTGCGAGCTTCATACTAGAAGACACAATGTTATGCCACAATGTTACACTACACAACACTAGGCCACACTCTACTTCAGTAAACCACACTTCAACTGCAACGACAATACAGTATTTGGCGCCGATGATTGGTGTATTCATGTCCCAGTGTGTACCTGTGGCTGTGTTTGTTTGGCCGTTTAAAACGCCTGTTGACTCACGTAATTGGGAGTTGTAGTTGTAGCTGTAATATCCGCCCATCAGCTGCCTTCCTGCTAGAGCACATGCTTGGGTTTGTGTTTTTCATGGCACGCAGTCGGTTTGTCGAGAGTCGAGAGGCGCTCTCGGTTTAAAGCGCCGCACGCTGCTCACCGATTGGCTGAGCAGCGGCAGCATGTGAGCTGTGTGGCCAGGGGAGGAGGAGGCAGGAGGGGCGGTGCTATGGTGTGGAGGGGGAGGAGCTTAAAAGGGAGATAGTTCGAAGGAGTGGGAGGAGGCGACTATGCTATGCCGGTTGTGGGTCGGCCTTTTCGTTTCCGACTTCGCGAGTCAAATGAGGTGAAGGGAGTTTACTGTATGTCAGTGGGTCAAACGTGCATACGTGTAGGGGAACACGCCCGTGTACCGTAGTGAGTGGCCGTTGGCTAAGCAATGCAGCTGTGTGCGTTTGTGTGTGTGTGCGGAGAGGAATGACAGAGGCGTGACTTCCTAGGGACGGGTTTAGCGCTGATGCCACCACAAGCGCCGGTTGCGGTTGCATAATCAAGTTCCCAGCTAGGAGACACAGTTCCTACACTACTAGCTGACTGAGTTCCCCCACTAATAGCTGAAGAAGCGTTTTTTAGAACATTATGTCGGATGCCGCCCCCAACTAAACCCACAAACCATTTCTAATAAAACACAGGAGTGATCGGATAAAATACCAAACGTATACGCTCCGGTCGAAATAAATATGTTAGA
>NC_044053.1:10808770-10933770 GCF_902167405.1 Gadus morhua
CACACACACACACACACACACACACACACACACGCCTACACACACACACATACACAAAGACACACATTGCTTCATTCTAAAAGGTGGTTTCCCTTTTACTCGTATTCAACTACACAAATTCACCCGAATATGGTGAAGTAAAGGTCTCTGATTGAGTGGAAGGCTGTTTCTATTTGAAAATCCCCCACTGTTTCCTTGACTTTTTAGCGAGGCCAGTTCCCACAAATGAGTTATTCTATTATTTTATTTTTCTCCCACCTACGTCACCTCGCCCACTTGGTGATGTGTGTCATGGTAAACTTTAGTACTTTCTCCTTTTCTTTTAAGAACGGAAGGACCTATGACTCAGACAGAGAGAGAGAGAGAGAGAGAGAGAGAGACAGAGAGAGAGAGAGAGAGAGAGAGAGAGAGAGAGAGAGAGAGAGAGAGAGAGAGAGAGAGAGAGAGAGAGAGAGAGAGAGCGAGAGAGAGAGAGAGAGAGAGAGAGAGAGAGAGAGAGAGAGAGAGAGAGAGAGAGAGAGAAGACCAGAGAGAAAGGGAAAGTCAGGGAGATTGTGACATGATGTGACTTTTTGATACAAGCTCCTCCTACAGACTGTGTGGTTCCCACCATGTGGCCCAGAACCCTCATAAGTCAGAGATGATAGTAGAGATCAGATGAGAGAGAGACAATGAGACAGAGAAGGCAACCGAGAGAGAGAGAGAGAGAGGTTCTTAACTACTGCTTCTTGACAAAGAATCTCAGTAGGTTGAGGAGGTAAAAACTGGTCGCTGAGAGAAAGTGAGGACTTGTTACATAATGCCAGGGTACAGCAGGTGGATAGTAAGTGTTTTCCTATACCTCTATCTCAGTTATAGTGTACACATTACATTTGTTTGAATAGAGACAAATTGACGATGCTTCCCATAGCCTGTTGCCATGGAAACTGTTCAGTGGGTTTGTAGCACTACCCAAGGATTATGAACTATTCAGGCTTTCATTTTGTTTCTGTGTTTGCTTTGTCTTGTTGAAGCAACAACAACAGCGCAATATTAATATAAGTGAAAAATCAATTTCTTCAGCCTTGACAATTGTCCTGAAAAATCTGAATCGATATATATTTGTTCTTAAGGAACTTATCTTTGAGCTTGTTTATCTTGTCGACAACATTTTACAGTGGTCTGGTCATGAATAGTGAACTACCTTCATGAACCCCTTCAGAATAATTGAACAGATTTACATAAAGGAACAGGAATGTCACCCTGAACGTTGGCCACTTTGAACATCCATGAGATCTTATTCTAGTATTCAGTGTTTTATATCGTCAGCACGGTCTCTCAGCAAAGTATTCTATAATATTTTACCTAGAAACCACGCTATCAACCCTTTTTCCAAAAGTGTAATTCCGCTTCATTCAGATATGTTCATCTCGTAGTAATTGGGAGCGAGTCGCGCCACGTAATCTATCGTCTCAGGGGTTAAGTCTGGCTGCGGAGCCAGAAGTGCTGTGTCACTGCGGCTGACTGTGGGTGGGGGGATCAGGCTGAAATGAATGACTGTGTGTGTGTGTGTGTGTGTGCGCGTCGGAAGATGCTGGTGAGATGTTGAACCGTAGGCTTTGTCATATGACACACGCCCACCCGACATAGGCTAGTCAGGCGGGGGGGGGGGGGGGGGGGGGGGGGCTGTTCCAGTGACGATGGCGATGATGTAGGAGTTACATCACTGACGTGTGCTCTCTCTACCTCTCTACCTCTCTACTCGCTCCCTCATTGGCACTTCCTGGTCATGTGATGTAACCTGCTTCTCCGTCCCCTCTCAGTGGTCGGGCTTTTTTTTTTTATCTGCGCCGTGTTTGTCTTTGGCTTTGACGCTCTTATGGATGTGCGCGTGTGTGTGTGCGACTGCGTGCGTGTTTGTGTGTGTGTGGCACAGAGCGGTGGAATATGCTGTTTCGCAGCAGCAGGAGGCGAGAGGTCTGGGGAAGGCAGCGCTCTCAGCCGTGCCTAGCGGAGGAAACCAGAGGAAAACAGAGCAAGGGCGAGAAAGAAGACGAAAGGAAGAGAAAACAAGTTCAAGCTAGAGAGAGACCGAGAGAGAGAGAGAGAGACAGAGAGTGAAAGCCAAGTGAGAGACTGAGACAGAGCCGAAAGCGAGGTCGCTTGAGTCAGTTCAGTTCCAGGCCCGGCACAGCCCGCACAGAGCCACACGCTCGCTCTTATAGCGACAGTACGATAACACGGTGCAGGAAAACCGGACCGCAGGAATGGCCTTTCTCCGCTCCGAAAGCTGCTCTCCACGCTGCGGGCTTCAAAACATCCGACAGCCCCGGAGAGAAGAGGATGACACAGGGCCGGACTACGAACGGGCCAGCTACAGCGACGGCAAGCGGGGAGAGAGAGCGAACGAGGGACGGCAATCACAACGGTCGCGACGGGGATGACGGCGTTGGACATCGGTGGAGAGATAGCGCTGGTTAATGGCGAACGGGCTGAATGAGGGGAAAGTGCCAAGAGAAGAAAAGATAGACAGAGAGAGAAGGAGATAGAGAGAAAGTCAGGACAGCAGAGAAGTGTCCTGTCCTCAGTGAAAACATGGTGGTCATCTCTGCTCTGAGGGGTTCCTCCTTCTTCTCCTTCCTCTTCCTCTTCCTCCTCTTCCCGTCCTTCCACGCAAAATAATAGCGAACTCCCCGATATCGCGCGGCGACTTCTCCTCCGCACTCCTGATCGCCATTCGATTGTATTTCCTCCAGAGATTCCCCGGCTTCCCTCATTTCTTTTGTTTTTCTCCCACAACACCGCTGTGTTACGCGCAGCCTTCGTCCTCATCCTCCTCTTCCTCCGCCGCCACTGAGAAAAACATTATCCGCCACTCTCGCCCTTCCTCGCTCAGCCTGCTCTTCGTTTCCCTCCCGCCCGTCGTTCCCGGGGCTGAATCTCATTGCCATCGCCGTGGCGTGTGTACATCCTCCGTGGCTCGGTGGGATGGAGCGCTGAAGGAATTCCCAGCCGCTGTGGGGGATTATGGGATATGGGAACATCTCGGCTGTCCTCTCGCCCTCCTCGCCTTTCTGGGTTCCTTCCTTCATTCCCTTGAAAGCGTTGGAGAAGGAAGAGAGAGAGAGCATGAGGGATAGAGGGAGCGAGAGAGGTGGTTAGAGAGCTGGTTTCGATCATTGTCTCGCGCGGGTTTCCTGGGTGGACCACGTTGACGGCTACAGGTTGCAACAGATGGAAAGCCTCTGGGTTTGCTGGTCTTACTGGGAGATGGGCGCCGGTCCCGACTGGTGTTTGTTGTAGATGTTACAAAACAAGCATGAAGGACAACTACACCACCACCACCACCACCTCTGGTTGTGCCCTTGCTGCCCCGTCCGTTCCAGAGGTGACTGGTTCGCAAACCAGATGGAGGGAGACCTCTACGCATGGAGAATATGTCGACATAGACGCAGACAGTTCAACAACTCTCTTTCTAACCTCACTACCTTTTTTCCATCTTCCCCGACGCCGTCTCTGCGAGGTTGAGAACGCCACCACGCGCGTGCCGGCTTCAACGCGCCGAGCTTCCCCTCACGCAGACGCCAGACAAATATAATGTAATAACATGTTGCGGGGGGGGGGGGGGGGGCAGTGTTATCTAATGTGTCAGAACACTATTTGGGTATTCATGGTTTTCCTGCAATGGAGAGAGACTGAGAGGCAGATTCTGCTGATTGGCCATAGTTGTGCTGCAGCTTGCTGTTTCTAAGGCTGCCGCTATAGAGTCCACCCCCTCTGTGTGTGTGTGTGTGTGTGTGTGTGTGTGTGTGTGTCTCTCTCTCTCTCTCTCTCCCTCTCTGTGTCTTTGTCGCTCGCTCTGTGCTGCTGCTCACTGCGCACTCCTCCATTCCGCCGTACGTACGTGCCCACATTGGCTCAGATAATGGCCTCTCGCTCTGCACACACACACACACACACACAAGACAGAGAGCGAGAGAGAGAGGGGGGGGGAGGAGGAGCGAGAGAGAGAGAGGTGCAGCATAGAGCCTGTGAGCAGCAGAGGGAGGGGGGGGGGAGGAGCAGTTTGGAGGGCGAGTGAGTGAAAAGAGAGCAGGGGAGAGAGACAGAGAGCAGGGAAGGTGGGGGCTGCACCGGGAGAAGCCGACTGCAAAGAGCCGGAGAGAATAGGAAAGAAAGGAGAGGCGATATTGAAAAGGATAAGCGAGGAGCAGGGGAGATAATCAGAGAGAACGGAGGGAACAGGACGAGACGGCCGTAGAGACACAGAGAGGAGAAAGAGGGAGAGAGAGAGAGAGCGAGAAGCAGAAGGCGTGCAGTGTGTGTTTGTGTGTGTGTGTGTGTATGAGTGTGGGAGGGAGGCGGTGTGTGTCGTGCGCGAGAGGCTCTTAGCCGAACGTTGGTCTGTGTGTGTGTGTGTGTGTGTGTGTGTGTGTGTGTGTGTGTGTGTGTGTGTGTTATTCTTCAAGCTCTGTGTGCGCGTGGTGTGTAAGCGCGTGTGCTTCGGCGGCTCTCTGTGTCTGAGTCTCTGCACAGCGTAGAGAGAGAGAGAGAGGGAGAGGGAGAGGAGGGAGAGAGAGGGAGAGAGAGAGAGAGGGGGAGAGAGAGAGAGAGAGAGGGAACACAAAGTGAGATAGCGCAACCGCGCACGTACACCTCGTCGCTCTGCACGACACTACACAGCGCTTGTGGCCGTGGCGAGCGGCGACCAGGGACTCTCATGGTGCGTTCCGTCTTGTCTCCCTTCTGCTGTGTGACCGCTACCTCTGTCTTGCAGACACCTAGAGCCATGTAAGTAGCCGTCTCTTTCTCTCTCCCTCTCTGTCTCCATCACTCTCCCCCTCTTACTTTATCTCCCCCCTATCTCTCTCTTGCCTCACGCACCCTCTCGCTCTCTCTCTCCCTCGCTCCCGGTACACTGCTCACATATGGGCTTTATGCTCCTGTTTTTTTTCATCCTTGTGCTATCGCTGGAGTTGTTTCGTCCAAGTGTTTAAGAGGTGCACTCTCCTGTACTGTACAATACCCCCCCCCCCCCCCCCCCCCTCACCACCACCACCACCCCAACCCCCAACCCCCTCTCTCCTTCTCCCCCATGTCTGTACTCTGTAACCTCCCCTCTCCTCCCTCCCCCTCCCTCTTTAATTTAGCTCTTTGTTTGGTGCTGTCATCTCCGGGGGTCATCGGTTAGGGCCAGTAGGGCACGTGAGGCTGGTGGAGGCTGTGTGTGTCGGCCGCTCTGCCATTTCTCTGAGCGTGGGCTTGTTTAAAGAGCCGCCAACGAGACTAGCCAAACAGGTTCCGCAGCTGCTAGCGCTGTGGTGTGTGGATGTTATGGAAAGACTGTTTGTGTATCGCTGTGTGTGTGTGTGTGTGTGTGTGTGTGTGTGTGTGTGTGTGTGTGGTGTGTGTGTGTGTGTGTGTGTGCGTGTTTGCAGCTATACGTGTGTTTGAGCGGTATAAAGAGTTATCCGATACTACTATAGTAGTGGTAGCACTGCTATGTTATGGTGATGGTGTTGTTGGTAGTAACTGTAGTAATAGTCAAGTAACAGTAGTGTCATAATAATAATGAATTACGTTTTGCACACTCTTGAACCAATTGAACTTGAAGCATGTTATACTAGTAGTTGTAGTATTGGCAGTGCTGGTAGTAATTGTAGTAATTGTATAGTAATAGTAGTAGTCCTCATAATAATGAACTTAATTCTGAGCATTTCTTGAACCCAATGCACTTGAAGCAGTAGTAGCATTAGAAGTAGTAGAAGTTATAGTGGAGGTGGTGGTGGTGGTGGTGGTAGTAGTAGTTATAGTGGGGATGTTGGTAGTAGGAATAGCAGTGGTAATAAAGATAACAAAGAATATAGTCCAGCGCTTTTCTTGATACCAATGCACTGGAAGCAGTATTAGTAGTAGTTATGTTGACGGTGGGGCTAATAGTAGTAGTGGTTGTAGTAGTAGTAGATTAGCAGTTATAGTGGTGGTGATACTAGTAGTAGTTATAGTGGTGGTTGTGTTAGTAATAGTTATGGTGGGGGTAGTAGTAGTCTTAGTTATAGTGCTGGTGGTAGTAGTAATAGTTAAAGTGGTGGTGCTGGTAGTAGTAGTATTTATGGCGGTGGCTGTAGTAGTCGTAATAGTTGGGGTTGTAGTAGAAGTAGTAGTTTTAGTGGTGGTGGTTGTAGTAGTAGTAGTAGTTATAGTGGTGGTGGTTGTAGTAGTAGTAGTAGCAGTATTTATGGTGGTGGTGGTTGTAGTAGTTATGATGGTGGTGGTAGTAGTAGTAATATTATTAGTTGTAGTAGTTACAGTGGTGGTGGTTGTGGTAGTAATAGTAGTAGTTATAGTGGTGGTTGTGCTAGTAGGAATAGCAGTAGTAACAAAAACAACAATGAATAGAATCCAGCGCCTTTCTTGAACCCAGTGCTCTGGAAGCAGCGGCGGCGGCGGCAGTAGTAGTAGTAGTTAGAGGCGTGTTATGTGTACATATTTGTGGGAGCATGCGGTCTGCCTCGTCAGAGCGCTGGGCTGAGTCCCGCTCTGTACGTCACGGGGGCACCAAGGACACGGGGAGGTGCGTTCCCAGGCCCCTGGGGGCCGGCGGTGGGGTCCACCATCTCCTTCCTGTACCTCACCGGTTAGATTGACTCCCACGCGAGTGAGTGGCCTGGAACCGGTGCTCAGTGCCCTGGTTCCTCTAGTCTTAACGCTGTGTGACGGTGGTTGTGGTGATTGGGGGGGGGGGGGGGGGGACGCCCGAGACATGTCATGTTTAGGTAGGAGAGGAATGAGGAAGAGAGATTGGACATTTGACAACCTGTGTGCGTGTGTGTGTGTGTGTGTGTGTGTTCATGTGTGCGTGTTCTGTCTCCACACAGTGTCACAACACGACGGTTTCACACAACCGCCTCAGCCACTAACCCTCAAACCCCTCCACCCCCCCCCCACCTCCCCTTGCTTCTGAGCCATCTGATCCTGCTGATAGTTCAGACATGAGGATTCTGTCGTATTGCACGCCGGCTGTTGACTGGACCCCCTCCCCCTCTCTCCATCCATACTCACACACCCCATTAAGCTACCCTGCTTTACCCCCTTTTCTCCCTCCCCAGAATCCCCCCCCTCCTCCCCGTCCTCCTCCCACATCGCCAGTAGACACCAAGCACAGAAGGTGTGGGAAGTGAAAGGACAAGAGCATGCTGGCGCTGTAATGAATGAAATGTAATGAGCCACCACTGAAGGCCTGTTGCACTTCAAACAATACGCCGTAGCTATATGTAAAGCCCTACTGTAACCCCAAATGGACTGGAGATCAGTGGTGAGGAACTCTGTTTCTCCCTGACCTGGTACCGGTTTTTAGATTTGTTGCAACAACAAGTTAACCATTCATTGGTTTGGTTGTTTTTCTTGAGATTGGTTTCGGCGGTTTTGAGGTCCAGACTCCAGACTGCATGCTTGCTGGTCTTGGGGTTCTGGCTGCGTGATGTTTGAGTAGTGGGTTATTCATCTGTTTTTTTTAGTCTTTGTGCCTTTCATGTCCTCAGAAGCTTGGCATCATGCCAGCTGGAGTGTGTGTTTGTGTGTGTGTGTGTGTGTGTGTGGTGTTGTGGGGTTTGCGTCTAAGCTTAAGTACATTTACACTGTCCCCTTTTAGCTGTGCTAACATCATACAGTATTTTGACTTGATATGTTAGGCTTGAGGTACCACCCTCCTGGACTCTGTTAATCATTCCTCGGGATAGACTTTGAAACACTATGGCGTTTTAAACGTATTCAACACTAACTTTGGATAACTTATTGCCAACAGATGAGGTATTTCCATTTAACATTTAGCCACATCTTGTGTTATAAACACCAACTAGGTAGACCATAGCTGGCTGCAGAGTAACTCACACTGTACAATCTGAATTGACTTCCCAAGCATATTTTGTTTAATATTTCTATGTATCTTTTTAGCTTCCTATTAATTCACTTTAAACATTGGTCATACCCACTCTGAATGAGGTCATTCTTCTCCAAACATTGTCCTCCTTTATGTCAGATCATGCTGGAGCCATGTTGCGGTTGCAAAATTCCATTAATTATATTTCTAGTTTTGATAGATGGTTTATAAAGCTTTGCGGCTTTGTTTCTGCTCTCACACTAGTTGCACACACCAAAGGTTTTGAGGGTCTCAGCTTACAGGTAGGCCTTCTTAAGCAAGATGCATAACCTCAAACTCTCTTTAAGTTTCTTTGAGTCAAAGTGTCTGTTAATAGTAAATCGTCATATTTACAATGTTGAATCAGTTACGAGGTGTTACCTCTACCAAGTAGGGACTATGGGACAAGCCTGGGCCCAGGTATTATTGGTCCCTGTTCAAAGTTTGGGCCGTTTAGTTGCGCTGCCTTGCTCATAAAAAAGGTTTATTAGATAAAGAGAGAATGGTCAAATGGTTTATAAGCTCCATCAGGGCAGAATAAGACGAAAATACATGACACATTCACATGATACATGATACATTAATTTACCAGTGCACAGATTCACAGAAATCAAGTGATCTCACAGTTCATGGACTTGTGACTCCTACACTGGCCTGTTGTGTAAGGACTTCTGTAAAGCAATTGTATTTTACTTCCTTTAACAGTGAATGTTCTGTGCAGACTAGTGACTAAATAACCTCCCCACATTTCTCTTTGTAAATGAATTGAGTTAAACCTAAACAGTTAGATCCAAAAATTTTATCAGTGATTATTTAATCTGTTATATATATTATATAACATATGTGGTACCTGTTTATTCCTAGTGTTGCAGGGACCTGTATCGTATTGGTATACGACACACTAGTTATGTTAACGTTTGTATTACATCACCGTGCTATTTCCTAGGGCTGTGTTTTTCTATATTTTGTACCTGCTTGTTGTTCTTGAGTTGTGTGTGCTTGTGTCTCCTGTTTGTCTCCTTGCTGTCATGCTTGTCTGTGTCTGATGTACTTTCCCTTTGAGGGTTTTAAAAGTTGATTGAATCCTAATCTGTCATGACTGACACTCATCTCTCTCCATATTTCTCCTTTAGACTGTTTTGGAAGCTGATTCGTTGGATGGCCCCAGAAGAGGAGGCCAGATGGAAATCGGGTCACATGACCGCCTCCAGGAAGGCATGCTGAGCCTGGAACGGGCCAATGGGGCGAGGCGCTACCCAAATAATGAGGATCCCTCCACGGAATCAGAGCAGCAAAGGGCAGGGAGCATACCCCCAGGGCAGGACAAGTTCGGCGACCCCCAACAGCAGCTGCCCTGCTGGAAGAGTCAGGGTGGTGCAGCTCCTGGTGGGCCCGTCCACCAAGCAGACATGGAGGACGCCCGCAACCTTGTGGCTTTCTCTGCTAGCCTGGACTCCTTGCCCCCCTCCTCGTCCTCCTGCACTGCCGTCCCAGTGAAGCCCAACCCTACCAAGCTGTATGAAAAGTTCTCCCAGGAGATGGACTCTGATGGTGCGGAGGCCAGACCCACTGCAGGGGCGCCCAAAGGAGGGGTCAAGTCTCCAGAAGACATTAACACTTTACAGACCGCACTGAGCCAGGCCAAGCATGGGCACAAACCTCCCAACTGTGACTGTGATGGACCTGACTGTCCCGACTACCTGGAGTGGCTGCAGAAGAAGATCAAGATGGCGGCCAATGAAGATAACATGCCCTGCAAAATAAAGAGAGTGGCTCCTCACTCACAGCAGCCTGATCTTCAACAACCCCAACCCCACCACTTCCCTCAACCCCAGCACTCTATGAATGGAGCCCACTCCGTTCATAGTGTCTCTACTCCGTACCAGCAGCACCAAGGGCACCAAGGATCCCATCCAGGTACCCTACCCTGCACCAAAGCTCCTATTCCCTGCTCCCCACAGGTTCTCTCTATAGCCAAGGAAAAGAATGTCAGTCTCCAGACAGCCATTGCTATAGAGGCTCTGACCCAATTGTCTGGCACCGGTCCACAGGCTGCTGGCTCTCAAGGCCAGGCCTCAATGCCAGGTCACATCCATCAGCATTACCCACATGCTCATAATCACCCTTCCAAGCCTCAGAATGGAACCCACTTCTACCCATCCTCCCAGAGCCCCCTCCTGTCCTCACGTTCACAATCCGTCCCACCGGGGCTAAACCCAAGCCAAGAGGCCATGGTGTCCTGGGAGCAAAACAGACCCCAGTCCCAGGGTCAGCCAGCCCACACCTCCCCTCTTCCATCCTCTAACTCCTGCTTTCCGAGCCAAGGGAAACCCCCGGGCTACAGCCCACACCCCCAGCAGTGGCAGGAGGGCTCCGGTGCCGCCCCCACCAGCCAGAGGAGCCAGTGGATGCCTGACAACTCAGCTCCGCCCAACATTAGCATAGACCCCATGTCTGAGCTTAAACAGTTGCTTGGGGACAGCGGTGGAAAGTTAGGCAAACCTCGCTTCAAGCATCCTGTCCAACACCAATATAGCCCAAGTGAGAATTTCCAGGCCCAGGGCCATCCAGGGTCTGCCAGGATAAAGCAGGAGCCAGACTCGGGGGAGTATTACCATAACATTGCCACCATGGGACATTATGGCAAAATGAATGGTCAACAGGGCCAGCACTACTCTGGGCCACCGTTGTCTCCTGGCCAAGCAGCAATTTGTCACTCAACTCAGGCAGCACTGCAGCAGCATCTTACCTACAAGAGGAACCTCTTTTCGAACCATGCTCCTGGCTTCGGGGGGCTCGACGAGCGGTCTCCGTCAGCTTGCCAAAATCTAAAAAAGTGGTGGCCTCAAGTTGGACCTGAGGGAATGAACCCCCTAGCAATCAAACAGGAGCCCAAGGAACCCAAGAAGAAGAAGACCCCTCAAAGCAAATCCACGAGTGGGGTGCCAGCAAGCCCTCAGACACCCAAACCCAAACCAATAGTTATCAAGAAGACCAAGCAGAAAGCCTCATTGCCAACCTTCCTGCCTCAGAATCAGATCAGTGTAGTGAAACCCTCACCCCATGCTCTAGTCAGAGCCCCGTTCCAAGCCAGTCTGCCAGCTGGTTCTTTCCCCTCTCTGACCCTTCCAAGCCTTCCCTCTCAGGCTGCGGCTGCAGGCCTCCCTGCCCCAGCCAGCTCTCAGGTATCCACATCCATCCCCCTGATTATCAACTCTACTGCTCCCGCCTTGTCCGACAACACTCTGGCTCCCATGGGTCCTCCAATCCAGCCTGCTGGCCCTGAAAACCATCTTAAGAGAGAGACTGATGGCATGGCCCCTACTGACAGCAGCAGCACCCCCACCACCACCATACCTCTTACCTCTACATCCAGCACCTCGCAGTTACCAAGCCTCAACCACGTTGACCCAAAGTTCGAAGACCTGATGCTCCAGTTTGAGGCAGAATTCGGGGATTCACCAGCTCCGGTGCTCCCTGCAAGCCAGCCCATGGAGCAAGCCCCGACAGCAGCTAAAGCAGTGGTAAGCCACGGTCATGTCAACGCTAACTCAGGACCTGATGGGTTCTCGTTGTCATCGAACACCCAGGCCGATCCTCTCGGCCTCTCCGCCCCACCCAGCTCTGAGCCCAATCCAGCAGGCCAAGAGATGGAAGTCGACGCAAACAAAACAGGGAGCCAATGTGAAGCAGGCTCAAGCCTGGCCTCTGAAGTAAACCCTGCACAGGAACAGCACCCGAGGGACCAGGCACTCTCTTTGCAGACTCAGCAGGCTCTCCTGGAGCAGCAGCAGCCCAAGGCCCTTGAAGACCCATTCAACATGCCCTTCTCGCCGCTGCCCAAACGCATGAAGATTGAGAATTCTGGAGGGCTGACCGTGCTGTCCACTACATGCTACTCAGAGGAAGACACGCCCACTAAGGATAGTCTACCCTGCTCGCCGTCCCTCCGAGGCTTCCTGGAATCCCCTCTACGCTACCTGGACACGCCCACCAAGAACCTCCTGGACACGCCCGCAAAGGACCTGCAGGCAGAGTTCCCCGTCTGTGACTGTGTTGGTGAGTTGGCAAGCTTACTGCTATGTGCATTAAAATACATTGGGTTGTCAATGCTATGCTGAGCTAAGATTCTCCAAAAATAACAGACAGAAGGTAAGCCGTGCATGGAATACGAACGGTTCAAACCGTACGAGTGTTTCAGGTGATATTATGAGATACAGAGTTCAGCAGAACACCCACGTTTTAACATATTAACACAATCCCCATTCTACACGACACTTGCCAACCTTATCTAACGACAACAATACTTCCTATCCACCAAGGGCCACAAGCGCTCTTAACACAACCTCGATCCGAGCAGAGCTAGCATCCTGTCACTATGACCATGATTAGCATATCCCCTCCCACCTTTTGCGCTGCAAAGGTGGGAGGGGGGATCGTTATTACATCAGTGCCACCCACCCCACCCGCATCCCCATCCCCACCGCAACATCAGGTGACGGGCACCCCTTCCCCCCCCCAGCTCCTCGCGCCGGGCACCCGGCTGTCTGTGTCTGAGAATGTGGGCGGCGTTGCCAGGGGTGTGCGGCTGCTGTGCCCAGGGATACAGTACCGTCCACCCCGGCCTGTGAACAGTGGGAGGCTCTGGGGGTTGTGGCGGGGAGTAATAGGGGCTGGGAGAGGGAGCCTATTGTGTCGGCCCAGGCTGTGACAGGTTGGCCTACCAGAGCAGAAGGCGCTCACTCAGCCCTTTGTTAGGCCGGGTTTGCTTTACAGAGTGGATAGGGGCTGCAGTAGAGCAACGTTTACCCCTGGTCCACACTGACCACACTCATTATGGTACTGTATACGGAGACGTATGTTCCAGTAACTCTCAGGATAGTGTTTCCTGTACGTAATAATATTTAAGTAGCAACTTAACGGGATTGAATGGTGTAAGCACTTTTCCATTGTGTAGTCTATAGGTTTACGTTAAAAAGCAATCCGAATATCTTATGTTATGATTTATCCCTTCTTTGCCTCTCTCTGATCAGTTACAAGTTCAGCACAGTAGTTAAAGAAATGCACTTTGTTAATCCCAGACAGTAAATGTTAGAATCTGTAAGCAAACACATACAGTGACGGTGACAAAACTACACACACGGTTATATTATTCCAACAGTATTTACAATCTAATATTCAGTCTCCATCCGCCTCACACGACAGATAAAGCCAATCCACCTGCTTAATGCTTTCCCGCTGAAATATTCATGGAGGGTGGCATCTATAAATAATGTCCCTTGTATGTGCGGTAGACTCTTTGAAACTGTTAGACGAAAGTAAAGTCAGTTGAATAATGTACCGATTATTCATACGTATTTAAACGTACAGAAACGTATACATACGGTATACAATGGCAGGCACAAAGAGAGGAGATTCAGCCTTCCACCCTTAATCCTGGCAGCCTGCATAAGAGCCTGCATTAGTTAGGAACCCAGTCCTCTGTTGTCCCTAAAGCACACAGAGTGAACACTCTGTGGGGGGGCTAGCAGCTGTAGGGAAACACTATGTGTGCACTTCAACCACAGGCCTTCAGATTACCGGCCCTAATGCTAACGTTAATACGTGGGCGGCTTTAATCTCCCACTGGAATTTGTTATGACTAGGCTACTTCCTGCTCGGGGGCCACACCCTGGCTCCTCCCACTTGTCGTGAAAGCGGAATGTGACCTCAGGATACACGGCGGAGTGTGACAGCGGCTCGCGCTCACACACTGTTTACATTGCAGTGAGTTTGGCTTGGCTGTGAATGCTGGCGCCCGTTCACACACCGCAAATTAATCCTCAGCAACCTTTGTAAACAACCAGACTCGGAGTACAACTGCTCTCCAGTATTTCTATAGTAAATCTAACAAGCCTGTGTATACTGTATGTTTTAAATACAAGTATTTATAACTTAACAATAATATATATATATGGGCAAATAATGAGCAGCACATGGAGGCAGCAATACTAGGGCAGAAAGGGAATTGAAAAAACCTGTTACCAATGGCAGTTTGCCGCGTAACAATGTAGTCTTGTTGAATTCAAATGAGTGCACTGACCACATCGTCCACACGCCAATGCACAATTCATTTGCCTACAGAGCATTTTAAAGCCCCTACACTCACAGCCGCTCCATCTGGTTTTCCATCATTCCCTGGAGCAGATGTAGCTATGTTCTCCTCACTTGCATCCCCCCCCCCTTTCACATGTTTGCCTTTGTGACATGTGTGCCCTCAGAAAGATAATCTATAATCTCCTTCTCATTGTATACTGAAATACTTCAAATACTAGTTCTTGAACTTCTTGCGCTACCTGTTCATCTACAGGTACCTTTTGACCCTGCGTGTTCACTCCGTGAAACGTCCTTGAGCATTTTAAAAAGCACTATACAAGTTTAATGTATTATTATTATTATAACAATTTTTTTTATTATTAATAATAAAAAAATAAATGCGTTAGGGTTAGACCTTGCCGGCGCATTAAACCAGAAGAATGCTCAGCATGTGCTGATAAGAACAGAATTAATGTATCTGAGAAAAAGACTGTGGATGCCAGTGTCTGTGAAATTCATAAATTGATAACACTTTTTACTGGTTCTTCTCTCTCGTAGAGCAAATCCTGGAGAAGGATGAGGGTCCGTACTACAACCACCTGGGGTCTGGACCTACCGTCGCCTCCATACGGGAACTGATGGAGACCAGGTGGGACTCCTGCTGATCGCTTGTCTTCTCCCCGTCTCCCCTGTCTCCCCTCTCTCGTCTTGCTAGTATTGCACCTGTGTTACACATTGTTGGCATGGCAACCATTTTACACCCCTCCCCTCCCTTTGTTTACACACACACACGCACACGCACGCACGCACACACACACACACACACACACACACACACACACACACACACACACACACACACACACACACACACACACACACACACACACACACACACACACACACACAAAGAATGCAATAGAGCACCCTTCTTGCAATTATTAAAACCACTGCAAGCTGGGGGCTAGCATCCTTCTAGCATTTCATAGGTGTGACATCACATCGCACTAACACACTCTCTCTCTCTCCATTCCTCTCTCCGTCCCCGCCTCGCGCTTCATATCTCTCTCCATCTGTCTCTCTCCCTTATCTCTCTGCCTCCCTTCCTCTATTTCAATCACTCTCTTCATCTCTCTTCATCCCTCTCTCTCTCTCTCCCTCTCTCCCTCTCTCTCTCCCTCTCTCCCTCTCTCTCTCTCTCTCTCTCTCTCTCTCTCTCTCTCTCTCTCTCTCTCTCTCTCTCTCTCTCTCCCTCTCCCTCTCTCTCTCTCTCTCCCTCTCCCTCTCCCTCTCCCTCTCCCTCTCCCCCTCTCTCTGTCGGCTGTGGCCTGCAGCTCTACTCTGCGCTCCTCGTTCTCTCTGCTGGTTTCACTCATTGTGCCCTCAGGGGAATCTGTGACCTAGAATCTGTCTGAGGAAACAGGAAATATCAACTGCATCAGAAGGTCCTGCAGATGTAAAAAGAGAAGAATAGAAAGATATACACTATAACGCTGCGAGTGAGAAGGAGAGACATTATTACTAAGAAATGAAGAACCGACGAGAGCAGGATTGAATTGGACATTCAAGATGATGTTATATTCATCTCTGTAATCTATATGAACAACCCGCTTCTGGATCGATCTTTTCTTAAACTGAGGCTTGCTAAATGTGCATCTTGTTGGTAATAAATTGGAGGTATGGACGAGTGATGGCTTGGTCGTCACGCAGAACAGAACTTTAAGTCACCCTTGTTTTTTAGACACACTTGTATTCTTCAGTTAAAGGTTTGTTGATGTTTAAAGTTATCCTAACAAGCATGTGACAGGCAGGAGGTGCTATGACTGCTATGAGCGCTGGGATTTGGCGCCACAGTTGCAGCTCTAGGGGCGTCCATTATTCAGGCTGAGGGCATGTGTGGAGAGCATTGACTCATCAGTCTTCAGAGGGGCCGCGGGGACCCGAAGGAGAGGGGGGGTTCCGGGGGGGGAGTCTCCTTTTGTTGGTTTGATGGGTGACGTAAAATCTAAAGCCTTGCATGACCCTCGGATGACCTCTGAGCAATCTCTGAACCCTAGCCAGTCACTCCTGTAGAGACAGGAACCCCTTCCCCCAAAACAAAACCAACTATACGCGGAAGGTTGCTGATGCACACACACTAATACCCCTTGGGGTATTAGTGACAGGCCGGCGGCTCAGAATCCCCCCAACACACACCTAACCCCTGCGCTCTGCTTACTCGAAAACACACACGCACACGCACGCATGCACGCACACACTCATACGGCCAGTGGGCAGTATGCTTAATAGAAAGACCCCAAAGCAAAGGTGTGAGGTTCTATGCTTGATGTTTAAGAAACTAGACTAGGGGATGTGTGATAAAATACTAGCGGTTTCTGTTCATAATATACAGCAGAGTTGTGATAATACGATAGAGGTTTGTGGTGCTCGGTCGCACTTCCATGCATGTCCTTGTGAATCTCAGTATCTCCATGTGAACTCTGCTGTCACCAGGGCTGGGTTTGCTGTCGGTGATAGAACAGCCCATTATCATGATAATGAAGCAGTAAGCGACTCCCTGCAGAAAGCTACCGGGCTGTATCCCTGTAGGGGTCCATGAGTTATATGCCTAACTTCAATCTGCTTCTCGCCTTGCATACAAAAACGATGTACCCTAAACGACAAAGAGAAACGCTTATTCACCCTGGTCCTCGCCTCGACTGCACAGGTACGGAGAGAAGGGAGAGGCCGTCAGGATCGAGAAGGTGGTGTACACTGGCCGGGAGGGGAAGAGCTCCAGAGGATGCCCCATCGCCAAGTGGGTGAGTAACCTTCACACACAGGACTGCAGTATGACAAGTGACAAGGTGTCTGATGAAGCAATTGGAACAAGGGGCAGGGTTCATTCATGGCAAGGGAAGGAATTTCTGGCCTCCTCAACGATGCAAACAAATTGATAGAGAATAAGAATAATAATAAGAATTAGAAAATGTACAATTTTAATAGTGCATGACCAGATTCTTCTATCAAGCCAGGCAGATCTATGGCCCTTTGGTTTGAAACCATGGAATGCCGGTCTTACCATTACCAGTCTACATGCACCAAGTTGAGTTCAGCCAAAGCGCAGTATGCACGCCTCCTAGTGAGTTGCGGTGATGTCAGTATAGGAAACAGAAAATAAAACCATCGCCATGCAAGTAGAGTATGGCTCGAGTTCTCAAAAGCTTGCTTGTTATTATTTGTTGGTTCCTATAACTTTATAATTATAAGGGTCATAAATGTAAAGGTCAGTGAAGGTATAGATAGAAGCACACTGCAGAGATTTTAGTTTGACAATATCCACTTGCAAAACAAAATACCTCTTTGAAGAACAACGCAGATTATTCTTGTTCTAAAGACCAGGCATTGGAAAATAATTTGCACTATTAGCTGATACTGATATTCAACATGTTTTTTTTTCCTAATTAAAGGTCATCGCGTGGCACTCTGGAAATACGTGTTTAAAATTGTCTAATGTGTAACCAAGACTAATCTATAATGAATTGTCTCTCAATGAGCTATTGAGATAAGAGAGCAAAAAGCAGGAACATTGACCATTCTTCAATGTGGATATGATTTTGTGTGTTCCGTCTGTCTGAAACAAGTCTCCTACAGGTTATAATATAAATCTTAAAGTACAACAGGATGTGTTGTTGTGTCATCGCCTCAAGACTGTCAGTCAAAGACACACCTTCAAGAATAGCAAGCCCTAAATTTAGATCACAGCCACGCTGGGCAGACGTGCCAAGTCAAACCAAGTCGAGCCAAGCCAGCACATGTGTATGGATAAGGGCCACTATTTCTTAAACTAGCGAGCAAGTCATGTGTTTTGGTGGAGAAGCTTTAGAGGAAGGCCTGGAGGAAGGGGTATGATTTTTTGAGTTGGATACTGTAAAAATCAGGCTAAATCGGGGAGGATTCACCAAAATGCCTGCCCCTGCTTAAGAAGTGCAAAATGCTCTATACATAAGGCTGAAGTTTGAAGTATAGCAATGCGACAAAGTCGAGTAGCTCTTAGCTACAATGTTATCTTTGGATGTGTGTTTACTGTGTTGGGTAAGAACCCTCTGAGTAGCACCTAATTGCTTATCATGGAGAGTGGGAGCTACCAAGATCAGGCGGTACAGCAGCAGCCAGCCCCCTAACAACCTGATTACACTGACAGACAGTCAAGTGAAGTTATATGACATCAGAGTGAGAGTGTGAGTGTGTCTGTGTGTGTGTTTGAGTGTTTGTGTTTGTTTGGGGGTGGGGTTGGGGGGGCACGTATCAGTTGTTACATTCAGGAGCACCCTGCTGTTTTACAATCACGGGGTGACAAATGTGTGTGTATCTGCTTGTCACTGCTGTCACTTGAAACACACACACACACACACACACACACACACACACACACACACACACACACACACACACACACACACACACACACACACACACACACACACACACACACACAGACACACACACACACACACACACACACACACACCTACCTCCCTAATGGATTTATGGATTCAAAACAGCTAACCCAATTAGCTATTTTGGAAGGTCTTTTTCTGTGTGTGTGTGTGTGTGTATGTGTGTGTGTGTGTGTGTGTGTGTGTGTGTGTGTGTGTGTGTGTGTGTGTGTGTGTGTGTGTGTGTGTGTGTGTGTGTGTCTTGCAGTGTGTTGATTGTGCGGAAGTGAGAAAATAGTGACAAGCTATCTAGATCGGATGTAAACAGAATGGATATCTGTAATCAACGCTTTGATACTCAAATCAATTGACTGTGGGAAGTTACATTATTACGTTATAATTAGATCCTTAACCAAAGAGGGACAAGGCATTGCTAAATACATTTCTTATATCCCGCTCTGTGCCATATCATACTGGGAATCGGGCTGATGAACATGCAATTGTATGCGTAGTTTGAGAAGTAAAGGAAAGACCAATCGTCATGTCTGACTCACGTCGGGGCAGGCCTACTGAGTAGGTTCATGTTTACGTTAAGGATAGGAAAGTGCACCACATACACCAGCAGCCAAAATGAGACATAGCATGTAGCCAAATAGTCATGCGCCTACCCGATGTCAAGTGGACCGGGTTAAATTCTCTCAGCTACCTGACTGCTGCTTATCCCCAGACATCTAAAGTTCCATTCAAGTTATTTCAGAGTAAAATGAATACAAGTGAGCCAGACCTTACATTACCTATATCAGGGGTGTCAAACTCATTTTCACAAAGGGCTACTCTATGATGAAATGATAATCACACTAAGGCCCGACATTGAGTTTACTGACATGCCTTCTTTTTAATCCAAAAAGTAAAAACAACATATCTATGAATATATTGTATACAATCTGCGTACAGGGTCATATAGGCTAGGTTTCATTTCAACGTTTCAGGGGACAAATTATAAGTGGGGGGTATGGTGGTGCTCCCCCAGAAAATTTTAAGCGTCAAACACGTAATTTCCTGCATTCTGGTGGATTTTATTCACCTATCTGTGCCCTTTCTGCATCATTTTTTAGTGGAAATATATAACAACATTCAGGTTCCTAAAGAAACAACTATTATGGAATATAATGCAGTAAGGCTCTCAGGCATCCTGGATTTTTCAAAACTTTCTGCAAATTGAAAAAATATCACATGTTTTGGGTATTTATTTTTTACGAATCATGACTCAGCACCAGTGTTAACTATTTATGACACTTAACATTGGTAATGAAATGACAGCCACCATTGGAATTGAAAAGGGTGGGCAGCTAGCTAGTTCGCTAAATTGTAACTTAAGGCAAAAGTTGGGAACAAATCATGTTAGCATTCATCCTTAGACACTTGACACAATCAGTCATCAATATTGGCATGCTAATTAGCCTCATAGATTGGCCTATTTACAGCCCACAGAAAACTGACATATTTTCTTCAATGCAAGGTCATCAATTCATAAAATCTTGAGCAGTAGAACAGAAATTCCTAGCAGTAAGCTACGCAAGAGTCCTAACAAATGGGAGCATGCGCGACGTGCGGATATGGCGCAGGCTCTGCATGCAGCAAAATATAAAAAAATTATAATTTAGATCCGGGGCCTTAGCCCCGAATAAAACAGCCTAGTGACGCCACTGCGTCAGAGCAACGCAAGGGGGTTACAGATCCATTACGTCCTTGCGGACCCTCCCTGCGTCCACCGCAAGGGCCTGACGTGTGCCTCCCAAAAAAATGTAACCTTGCGTCGAGGCGACGCAGGTGCAAGGGCTGTGATTGCTCCGCTCACTCAAACCCGACGCAGAACCAAAGTCGGTCCACGACTGCTTCGAAGCGCCTGCGTGGTCATCGCGTTGTGTCGGCCTGGAACCATAACTGAGCCTGAAGTCCGGGATCCTGAAATACAGTTCAAATCCTATCGAGCCTTCTCAGTTGTAAACACACCATCTCCTGCCCCCCCCCCCCTCCCCCTCCCCCTCCCCGCTCCAGGTGGTCCGGCGGGGCAGCGAGACGGAGAAGCTGATGTGTCTCGTCCGCCACCGCATGGGCCACCACTGTGCCAACGCCGTCATCATCATCCTCATCATGGCCTGGGAGGGCGTGCCCGCCGCGCTGGGCGACAAGCTGTACCGCGAGCTCTCCGAGTCGCTCACGCAGTTCGGCAACCCCACCAGCCGCCGCTGTGGCCTCAATGACGAGTGAGTGGGGTGGGGACGGGGGGGAACACCACACCCGCGGTTCCTTAATGACGTGTGTCTGAGTTCAGTGGCTTTCGGCTAAAAGCTTCTCCTTCATTAATTAATAGCAGGAAGGAACAAGGAGCCAAAGTAGTTAAGCTCACTGAACATTGCAGTCGCTGATGGTAGGGAAATCTATTTTGACATCATTGGAGAAAAAAAGGTATATGCATGAATATTATTGTGTTTAAGTGGTATTAGAATGGTGGTAAAAGACAAGACAATCGCAGCCGTGTCGACAATTGAGATTTATCTAGAAAAAACATGTTTCTGTATGTATGCATTCTGTATAGGTGTGTATTTTTTGTCCACAACCTATGTACTGGGATCTTACCAACAATTGTTTACAGAGCGTTCCACCACCACAGCTCCAACGCCTTCTTAAAGCGTCAAATGCCTGTTCCTGACGCTCTCTGTCGCCCCCTGCAGCCGGACGTGTGCGTGCCAGGGCCGGGACTCCGAGACCTGTGGCGCGTCCTTCTCCTTCGGCTGCTCCTGGAGCATGTACTTCAACGGCTGCAAGTATGCCCGCAGCAAGATCCCCCGGAAGTTCCGCCTGCAAGGCGAGCGCCCCGAAGAGGTACCCCGACCGTTCCCTAAAGTCGTCCCCACAGTGGTCGGGAATCGAACAATATATCGCTGTCGGTTCAGTTAAGATGTAACAACAACGAGGGCTAGGATAATACGCTACACGGTGCTAAGTACTATTTTTAAGTGCCAGGACGTACAACCTACAATAAGTGCGTACATACTAATACACATCTTTATTTGTGTGTACTTATTCTTCATGTTAATTTTTATTGATAAAGTTCAGTCAAGGTAAAAAAGTATCAAATATAATATATCCGGTCAAATTACAATTGATACTTATATTAATAAAGTATCCCAACATCTGCTGCTATGGTCAGCAATTCCTCCTACCAACGAGTTGTCGTGTTGTTGTGTTGTTGTGATGTTGTGTTGTCGTGTTGTCGTCGTTGTCTGACTGGGTTGTGTTGTGATCGACAGGAAGACAAACTCAGGGATAACTTCCAGGAGCTGGCGACCGAGGTGGCTCCGCTGTACAAGCAGCTCGCTCCCAAGGCCTTCAGCAATCAGGTGAGTGGAAGTGCACACATACACACACACACTATCACAGACGCATGTGCGCACACGCACGCACCATCACGGACGCACACCCACACACTCATTGCAGGTATTCCAAATTAATATCGAGTTAATATTTTTGTCCAAAATCGTCCACATCCGATTGAAGTTCTGGGATTGATAAAGGTCATCTTTATTGACATAATATTTAATTAGATGTAAATAAATAAATATATGTGTATTACCGAGCTACAGTAATGCTTATCTTATGGACAAATATCATCACTTCATCTAATTGAATTGAATTGAATAGAAGTTTTACTTAATCAGCCAAAACTCATCTCAACACACCTTAGCCTTTCCATGACCTCTAACCCCGTCCTCTCGTCCTCTCCGCCAGTGCCTGACCGAGTCCAGCGCTCCCCAGTGTCGGCTGGGTCTGAAGGAAGGCAAGCCATTCTCCGGAGTCACCGCCTGCATGGACTTCTGTGCCCACTCTCACAAGGACCAGCACAACCTCTCCAACGGCTGCACAGTGGTACGTTCCACTACTGTTTACCACTTAGTAACTCAGTCATTCTGCAGACGCTTCTTTCAAAGGCCTACTGATTGAATTCATCATTCAGTCATTAAACGGAAGGTCAGGTGTCGGGGCATCTTGCTCAATGATGCCCAGGGGGGCGACTGCTGCCACCGGTTCAGCAACGCAACGCTAACCTTTCTCAAACAACTCTTTAAAGTTGAGTCATGGGCGCCCCAGTGACTCAGCGGGTAGAGCGCGTACCACATGGGCTTAGTCCTGATCGCAGCGAACCCGGTTTGAGTCCTGCCTGTGGTTCTTTTCTGCATGTCCTTCCCTCCGTCTCCCACACCTTCCTGCCTATCTCACTATCATAAAGCATAAAAATGCGAAAATAAATCCTAAAAAAAAAGAAGTTGAATGAGTCATTCGAGGAAGGTCCCCATCCATCCAATCCTCTCCCGTCCTCCCTCAGGTGTGCACCCTCACCAAGGAGGCCAACCGGCAGGTGGGCGTGCTCCCCGAGGACGAGCAGCTCCACGTGCTGCCACTCTACCGCATCTCCACCTGCGACGAGTTCGGCAGCGAGGAGGGCCAGCGGCTCAAGATGAAGACGGGCGCCCTGCAGGTGCTGCAGGCCTTCCGGCGCGAGGTGCGCAAGCTGCCCGAGCCGGCCAAGTCCTGCCGCCAGCGGCGCCTGGAGGCCAAGAAGGCGGCGTCGGAGAAGAAGAAGGGGAAGCTGCAGGCGGCGGCGGCGGGGGAGACGCCGGAGAAGACGGTGGTCAAGGTGGAGCGCGTGGTGGCCGGCTCGCCGCACCCTCAAGGCAATAAAACAGGTATGAGATAGGATTCATAACTAAACAATGTGATGTTCAAAAAGACTATAGGTACTAAATAGACATTTTGTTATCCTGGAGTTAGTCCAGCGATCTGTCCTGTTCTTTTGTACGAAGACACCGGGACAGATCGCTGGACTAACTCCAGCCTCACTGTGATTAGAGGATCAGCCAAATGACAAGCTTTAAATGTGGAGCCGTCAAAAAAAACAACAACATTATGCTGAAAATAGCCCTGTAGAGTTGACTTCTTTGTGGTTGAATTACCAGCAGCCACAGAGGCAAGATTGTTGCGAGTGAAAACCGCACAATTCTGATGTATGGGCAGATTTAGAATCATTTGTTGCAAAATGTTGCAAATTCAACGTAGTGACACACACACACACACACACACACACACACACACACACACACACACACACACACACACACACACACTTTTAAGGAGTTTTTCACCCGCTCCGTATCCAGCTTACTTGGCTGTCCAATTACTTCGCATCAAAGTCTAATTTACATCCATTAAAAACATGAACTCTGCCTGCCGTAACCAAATGTATATCAACATTTTATTAAGCACCAGTGTTAACTTTTATTAAGATGAATAGTGCTCTTTAGTAACTTTTACTTCTACTCTTTTAAACTTACAGCAGTCGTGAAACAAGAGATGAAGCCCATCATTAAGAAGGAGCACTTTAAAGGCTCTATGGAAGGCTACCCTGCACAGGCAGACCCTTACAACGTCTACCCCCACCCAGCCTTCTATGCAAGGGGAGGCCTCCCTTCCAACGACCAGCCATCTCCCAACGGGCCGGTCAATGGCTACCACCCCAATCTCACTGCACTGCCATACGGCTACTACAACTACCCTCAAAACGCACTTTTCCGGCCTCAAATGAGGACCTACGAAGGGATCAGAGGCGCTTGGTCCAAGGCGGGTTCCAAGGGTGTCCAGGAGGACAAGAAGCCCGACGTGCAGAGCCTTCAGGCCCAGCTGGCGCAGTCCTGCCCCCAGGGACATCCTGAGCAGCAGCACCCGGAGGTGACCCACCAACGCAGCGCTTACCCCCAGCAGCAGCAGCAGCAGCAGCAGCCGGAGTGCGACCAGTCCCGTCCGTCCTCCGTCTCCTCCGAGCACTCCAACAGGGGCAACCCGCAAATCAAACAGGAGCCCATGGACGTGCCTGTGTATGAAGGAACGACGCCCGGCCAGTCGGCCCCCAACACACCCAGCACTACTCCGCAGCCTGGTGCCTGGCCAGGCCACATGCCAGGCAGCACCGCTGGCCCGTTGGGCTGGGACGAGCATGGGAACCCCAGGCCGGGCCCAGGGACCTCGCCTTTCACCCCAAACAAGCAGCAGTCCTACCAGCAGCCACCGCAGCTTCCATCTCCTTACGCCCAGCAGTGGACCTCCTTCCCAAACTCAAACACCTCAATGGCCTCGCCAGCCCCTTCCCCCTCACCCTCACTCAAAATACCTCCGTCCCCGTCTCCCTCGCCGCAGCCCGGCACCCCCCGCCCTCCCACCCCGCAAGCAGGCATCGGTCACTCGGGTCTCCCGCATTCACATTCAGGCACTTCTCACCCAGGTACCCCCCAACCCGGCACCCCACGTCCAGGCACTCCCGGCTACTGGCCGAGTCCTGCTCCCAGTCCCCAGCCCAACGCCTGGGGCATGGAGCCCGCGGGGTACAACCCCGCTCTGAAGCACGGTAACCCCGCTGGCGCTTACCCCGGCAAGATGTGGCATAAAGCCGGGGAGAATCGCTCCTCTACGCCCCTCGGGCTCCAGGAGAACGCCTGGAAGTCGTGCGGCGGTTCGGCGGCAGGCAGCACCCCTTCCCCCGCCCCGGAGGGACGGCTCTTCCCGGACTCCCTGCAGCAGTCGGAGCAGGCCTTCTGGGACCCCGGCCGGGAGCGAGCGGAGAGCGACGCGGACAGCATGAAGGGCCACGACGACGACGACGAGGTGTTCTCCGACAGCGAGCACAACTTCCTGGACCCCAACATCGGCGGGGTGGCGGTGGCGCCGGCCCACGGGTCGGTCCTCATCGAGTGCGCCCGGCGGGAGCTCCACGCCACCACGCCGCTGAAGAGGCCCGACCGGTCGCACCCCACCCGCATTTCTCTGGTCTTCTACCAGCACAAGAACCTCAACCAGCCCCACCACGGCCTGGCCATATGGGAGGCCAAGATGAAACTTCTGGCCGAGAAGGCCCTCCAGAGGCAGCAGGAGGCCGCTCTCATGGGCTACTCCGCGGAGGAGATCAAGGCCCTGGGGAAGAAGCGCAAGCTGGAGGGTCTTCCCGTGAGGACAGGCCCGGGGCTCGGACTATCCTTGGACAAGAGGGAGGGGCCCGTGACGAGGCTGGCTCCCACGCTCAACACCACCTCCACTGTCACTGTGTCTCCCTACGCCTTCACCCAGGTCACGGGCCCCTACAGCCGGTTCGTGTGAGGGCGGAGACACCGTGTGATCCTTCCCAGGTCGGTGGTTCGAAGAGGGGGGGGCGGGGGGGTTTGGGAACATGGTGTGTTTATCCCTGACATCGGTTCCGGTCCAACAATTCCCCCTCGGCGGACGCCCTTGGGGAGGATGGACAGTTTTCAGACTTTTTTTTACCTCATGTCAGGCAGCGGTTTGGGCTTCGTGCCGACGGACACTGCCTGTGGTGCTCATCCTCTCGTGGTCGTGGGAGGAACTCCATAGCTTCTCATCGTCCATCAAATTTTTATGATCCTAATTATTGCTATTATTATCAATATTATGATTGCTATTGTTACTGTCAATGTTGGTATTACAGGTATTATTATTGTCACTATGAAGACTTTCTTTTTTTTTTTTGCGTTGTTACTATGATGTTGATGTTGATGCTGTGTCGATCGGACGGAATTGTTTTTTGTATTTTTTTATGTTTGAAAAAGCGCCTTCCAAATTTTTTTCGTTTCGTTTTCTCGTTTGATTTTATTTTTGTATTTCTTTTACCTTCCTCGTGGAGTTGGAGCCGCTCTCTGCACCACAAGACATTTTAACTTGTGGATCCGACAAAGATTCACATTGTAAACCGCTCTAACACGGAGCTCGCCATTGACATCACCGCTAATGGCGTGATTGAATTGAACCTGGAATCATGTTTGCTGTCCTGAGCCCTTTTTAGATAATTCTACTTCTTGTGGTGCAGAGGTGGTTGTTCCACCTTCTATAACCACACCTGGTGCTCCTTCTCCTCCCTCTGCAGAGGTCTGTCTATACGGCCTCGCTGCGTCAGTCTCTCTGTCCCTTGATGCTGTTCATGGGTGCTCATTCATAAAAACCTCAGCTCTCACGGTCATTGCGAGTTTGCTCAGAGCAGTGTGCTGAGAATGCAACATGAATTGATTTTAATGCTTCATTTATCAGTTGTTTTTTTATCTGCCAAACACTGAATAATGTTCCAAATATTGTTTTTAACTTAATTCTGTTGCGATTCCCACCTCCCTGTCAAAAGAGCGTGGGTAGAGACCGATGCATGGCTCTGATTTGTAAGGAGTTGAACCAGGTATAGACACAGACCATGGTGCACTTAATACAAACAAATGCATTCCCGGCTTCTCAATGTGAACCAGTAGGATGGAGGAATTCATCTTATCACCACTAGAGGGCATTGCTGAACTCCTTTTGAAATGCGGTGCACACAAGCAGGCAAGCAATTATGTGCCATTGCATTGCTTTCTAAAGGTGCTTGCACACGGTGTGAAGGGCCAGGCGTTTTCAAAAGCGGCTGCTGCTGCTGCCGCCGAAAGTTTCAACACGGGGAAAGCTGAGCGGTAGGGCAAAATCTGTGCGCGTTCACGTGGGCGGCAACCCCTTCCTGGTTTACAGCACCTTTTGTAACCGCCTCCCCTCTGCCGCCCTTCCCTCATTGAAATGAATGGAGGCGACGAGTTGCCGCGCGGCGGTCTGAAAGCAGCTTAAGGGTCAGATCCTTGCCCTACTGTTGGTACCATCTCTGGCCACTAGGAGGCAGCATCATCATGGATATGGTTTTCAGAACCATCTCTTGGTTTCCTTAGAAATATAGAGGCCAAGGTGCTAGATGAGTCTTTGGGGGTGAACATCACTCATTTAAATGACTTTCTCTCTGCATTGTGGGGCCTCACCCCACTCTGCTTGAGTTGGTGCTGATCCCAATAGATTCAGAAAATTGGCCACATGGTGCTTATCGACAATCTCTCTTATACCCACAAACACACACACACACACACATTGGTTCTTAATTGACAGACACACACACACACGCACACACACACACACATACACATTCATAATCACCCACGGTCATAGGTGCTCACATTCTCACCCATTTACACACAGAGACATGAACACACGACGCATACACTGGCTTGTGCACACTGACGTCCTAACACTTGACCTTCTCTAAAGGGCCCGGTCTTCTCTGCACGGTGCTGTCATCTTGAAGCAGACTGACGCGTGTCCTCTCTGATGGCAAATGGTTTGAGGCAATTTACCAACTCCCAGAGAGCCCTAGAAATCAAAATGCCCTCTGTCTGCCGTCCAGCATTTTGTGGCGGTCCAGAGTGCTTAGAGGAACCGTTTAGGTCATCAGTGGTAGGTCATCACCGTTGGGGGGTTAGGCGGAGGCGTCTTTTGCACACTGAGTGGACTGCCGTCGGGTCGCCTGGGATCATCGAGCCAACTCATCAACGCAACCATAACGTTCACACTTTGCACTGTAGAACCATCAGCACACTGGGAGGCTGAAGAGTGTTGTCTGTTGTGTGTGTGTCTGTGTGTGTGTATGTGTGTGTGTGTGTGTGTGTGTGTGTTTGGGATGGGTGGGGGGATGCCTTCATCTCGGTGGGAAGATGCATCGCAAAAAGGATCTTCCATTTGCGGACCCTTGCGGCTATTGGGTTCTTGGTGTTAGTAGTGGACAGGTCACATATCAGGGGACAACTGCTCTGAGAGAAGACCCCCCTCCCCCAGTGGCTCCTGGATGGACACGAGATAATCGCCTCGATGCTGGTCCAGATCCTGGTGCTAATTCAGTGCAGTCTAGAGCTCTCTGCCCAGCGCAGGACACACTGGTCCATCACAGGGGCCTTGTTGGGGCCCAGTGAGACACACACACACCCGGTCCCCACACAACACCGTTGTGGGGACCCTGAGACACACACACACCCGGTCCCCACACAACACCGTTGTGGGGACTCGTGGTGGATCGGTGGAGCTCACTTGCTGTTGTTAGGACCATAAACCGCAATGACGTACAGGTCGCTGATGAGGTCAGAGGAACCCTGAATCCACCCCCTTGTTTTCCTTCAACAATCCGTCCCCATTTTAGTTTTGTTTCTTTAACTTTTTTTTTTTACAATCTGTTATTTATTATACAATGATGCTAATGATGATTGTCAATATTTTGAGGTTTCATTTGTGTTTCATTTGATATAGCGAATACAAATTGTACATACATGAGAAAAGATTTTATAAAAGCACTTTTAACCTTGATTTTAAATGAGAAAAAGAAAGAGCCAACTATTGACAACTTGAAGCTTAGTTTTTGGTATGTTGTTGTTGATTTGTTCTTTTTTTGTTTTGATTTGATTTTTGTTCATTGAAATTTTCTCAAGAGAGATAAAAATGTAAATATTTAAATATTTAGGTAAAATTATTTAACTGTTAAAGAATAATGACTCAAATGGAGAAGGTCGTGGTGGGAGTTGATTGAGGTTTTTTATTTGTCTTTTGTAATATTCTGAGTGACAGCAACACTAGTTCACTAGCTGTTCTGTGTAAATGTGTAATTATAAAAAAATGCTGTTTTACTTTTTTTTTTAAGTACTGTACCTCCAGTAGTCTGCCTCATACAAACGATCCACCCTTGATCTTTGACCCCTCCCCCACTGACCACATCTCGCCACATGGTGCTGCATACTATTTGCCCGACTTATGACTTGAACAGTCATTGGAATACAGAAACACGGCACGCAATGTCATCTTCAGTCCAAGCAGCGCAAAGACCACTTCAAAACGGCATACAATCCATCTTCCTTTAACTATAGCCAGCCAATCAGGAATCAAACCAGGAAACTGGTTTTGGTGTGGGGTTGTACATCGTGAGGGTTTGCACTTGTTATCCCAGACCAAGCTATTGGATCACGTCTTTGGCGGCATCTCATTCACGCTCTTCCGGAATCTTCCAAGTAGTAGTTGGTAGGAGGCGTCCGGGGAATGGTACTTGGACACGGCTAGGAGAGAGGCCTGTTCTATGTCACAGGTGTTAGACTATCAGGTGCGTGGTGACTTCCCCAGTTGTTTGAATGTTTTTATTACTGTATAATTATAATTGATATTATATTCAAGAAAATCTCTAGTAAGGTCGTACTCAAAAAGCTGAGATCCGCAGGCATTTCGATTTTTACTGATCATTCCTTGTTTGACGCAAGACATCTATCGGCTAATCAAGCTTAGGTTATACTGGACTAGGTCTTTCAGTCGCCCCTATCCCCTCCCTCGCCCATGTATTTTGTCCCATACAACTGCATGACCTAGTTTCCACACTATGTATTTCTGGGTTGCTGTTCATGTTTGTGATCGGCGGTAGGAAGTGAGTGCTTGAATGCTACACATCGTTTTTCCCATGTTTGTGTACATTTCTATGTAGTTTGTGGAACTGGGTGAGCAGGTGCTATTCACGCTACACCTGGAGTTCACAGTGGAACAAATGCATAAGAGAAACAGATTTGACTATCTGCGGACGATATTGGTAAAGAGTTTGAGTTTGACTCAAAAGCACTTTTTAAGAACTACTGCAAAACGCCCTGGTGCTGTACTTTACTCTGATGTCTTTCTCCCACGCTGTCCTGAGGGGTCCAGACCGGTTTCACGGCATCACGCGGCGGAGTGGGGGGGCTCTAGATGTCCCATCCTCGATAAGTCCTCGATAAGACCTCGCTCCGAGCGATACTTTTAACACCCTCAGCGTTTCTTTCTGATCTTTTCACTGCAACAACGCTAGGAAATTCTATCAAACGATATATATAATTATAGAGAGATTTTAAGGCTCTGTACTTGGTACAGAACCTTTTGTACTTGGTTCTGCAGCAGTACTGGAGGCTGGTGACATTTTTCTGTGTGTGTGTGTGTGTGTGTGTGTTTTCCAAATCCCTTCTGCGTGCGTGCGCGCGTGTGTGTGAGAGTGATGATAGCACCGTTAGTTTTCCATATCTCTCCTGAGTCACTCACTTCCTTTTTAGTTGATCAACACTTCAATTTTATGTCAGTCACACACACACACACACACACACACACACACACACACACACACACACACACACGCACACACACACAAAAACACACAAAGACACTATATACACAACACTCAAAACTTCGGAGCTATTCGTTTTCATGGAGAAATTTGTCCACGTTCCAAAATGTGGATGGTAACTTTGAGCTACGATGCAAAATAAAAGCAAAGCAACACAAATGGCAGCTACATTCCTGTATGAGTTTTAAGCTTCTTCTGGGTTTCTTTTTCCATGTCAAGTATGCAGTATGTAAAAAAAAAAGAAAAAAAAAAAGTGTTTTTGTTAAGTCTCTCTCTTTGTAGCTGTATGGTGTATTATGTGAATACATAGTGTATGTGGTTTTAATCCCACAATATTGTTTTACGTTTCACAATATTAACATAATAAAACCATGGAAGTGAACCGCCTGTTTTTCTCTTCAGTATCTTTATCTTGTGGTCACGTCTTAACAATCCAATAAAAGGAATCGCTCGGTAGAAGTGCGAAAGCCAACACTTCCACATTCACTCCTAGAGCACCTGTGGTCTGGCCATAGCTGTATGTCAACAATTGACTCTCCTTTGGCATCATAAAGTTCACAACCTTCAATGGTTCTGGATCCGACCTCATCAAAGGTCCATCTTCAACCTTCGTCATTTACTCCACCTGTTGCCTAGACAAGGCAACAGGTGGAGTGTGGGCTGTTGATTAACACTCTGTAGGTACAGGTTGGAGTCACCTAACCAACTAGAAAAGAAAACAAATTATTGAACCAATCAGATCGATCGGAAGAAAAAATATTCCAGCCAATCAGATCACTTCAAGGTATAGGAGGAGGAATATGAAATTGATCGATATATTAAAAATGTATATTTATAAAGAGGATATTCCTTTTGTAAAAAAAAGTAGGGAGGGAAAAATCGAAAGAATATATTTTTTGGGGGAAACGGCGGTATAGAAAAAAAAAATTCCCCAAAATATATTCTCTCCATATTTTTTCTGAACCTAATTTTCGCCGAAACAAATATTCTCTCCATCATTGAGCAAGTAGGGTCACATCTACTGAAGTGGAACAGCCTTCAAAGAACAATGGAGCTGTAAGTATGGAATGAACAAGCCAGTACATGAATTGTTCCTGGAAGTTGGGAGTCCTCATGCGCCGTATTGAAACACACACAATACACACAAAACTCTTCTCAGTAAGAACTTTTGAGAATTGTTTAAGCCTTTAAGCCTCCCAGATGGGAGTCATGATCCTCCCATCTGGTTAGGAATATACTGAAGGATAATATATGTATGAGGGGAGACTCGAGGGGAAAATAATAGAACATTTCAGAGTTTCTCGTAGTTTTTGTGTTATTCGCAGGCCAAATGGTGTTCTTCGTTTTAGAGGTAAAAAAAGGGCTGTCATATAGCCACAGCTGTTGTGCTGTGTGTTCTCCCCCTGTGTCTGCCACACCCCCTGTCTCTGTGCTGTCCCTGTCACACTCAACTGTTCACACCTGGCCTGCATCAGCTTATAAACTCCCCTTCAGATGCACCTGGTTTCCCAGTCTTCGCCAGATCATCGTCAGATTCTATCTTCAGTGGTAGATATTTGTACATGGCTTGAGTATTATCTAAATATAACTTGCCGTTCTTCTCCTGTTGAAATCCCATATGAAACCTTTCTTGCCGTTTGCCTACAGTTTTGTGGATCAACACCTCCAGCCTGAGGCTCCCCACTCTCCTACCTGCCCCATGACTCACCCCTGGTATGCTCCAAATAAACCTTGCTAAAAATAAATTACTCCAACTCCAGTCCTGTCTTTATGTTCTACTCTTGGGTCCAGCAGCCGCCGAACCCTATCAAGGGCTTGTTGATTAGCCGTCATGTGAGGCTTGTGTCTATAAGAATCTGGTGTCTAGACAAGGATGGCATCCCGAACTTATCTCCAATGCTTTGTCATGTAAGCGCAACAGCGCGTGGTCATTATTAGACTATTCAGCCATTATTGCATAAGAGGCCAGGGGCATTGCTGTAAGCATGTTGCAAAGGTAGCTAAAGATAGTAAAATAAACTAACACAGGAAATGTTTCTCTTTTTTAAACATTTTGCTAATGAGCTTAAACAAGCAAAAAAGAGGGAACATTGTCTGGAATACATGTTGAATCTGTATTGGTGTTTGTATCTGTGTTTGTATTCATTTGGATTTAACTAGAGCTGGGAACAAAAACTGTTTTTCGGCTATACTTAACTTCACTATTTTACTTTTACTCTCCAAATTCCAACACAAATATCTGTACTTTCTACTCTTTAAGTTAAAAAAGACTTGGAGGAGCATTGGAGGAGAATTATCAATGATTATTTTATGCCCAACATCAGGACTGATTTGAACCTAACTGGATGGGACAATAACACGTGGAAAAGACGATCCATTGGTTAATCCATCAGTGCAAAGACGGAGAAGAGAGTGAGTGAGGATGGATGAAAGTGAATCCGTACATTTTGGTAGTCCTGTAGTGATGAGGGAATTTCTAAAAAGAGTTTAAGGCTTGATCAGACCATCATAATGTTTAGAGTACTGTTGCTTACATTGAAAACTGATTTGCGATTAGAGTGAAGTAAATTTTCGTTATTTTCGGTATATTGTTTGTTTAATTTGAAGGTAGAATGGTTTAACATTAATAGTCTTTGAACTATATTAATATGACGTGAGGATCAATTAGCTTTGCACAGAAACAGCCGGTATATCAGAGGGCTACTTTTTACTTTTAAACTTTGTTATTTGAAAGTAGAGCCTGTACTGTACTATTCATTTTTTATTATCTGAACTGAAACTGACCAAAGGTTGATCATGCTTTAGTTGGGCTTCATCAAAAACATTGTCCTGAAATAGCGTGGTCAGAAGGAAAATTTGGATGCTATACAAAAAAAAAGTATGCTTCGGGGAAAAGGGTTGCAAGGTCAAGGTCAATTCTTATCCCATTCATCACCAGAATGTAGAAAGGACAGCCAGGTAACCAAATAAAATCACAGAGACCCTGGCCTCTGAACCTCAGCTGAAAAACAAACTGGAGGCCTGCTTGTCTCCAGGCAACATGACCTTAACGCAAAAGTGCAGAAATTGTTACCAAGAACAGAAGGTGAAAGAATTCCGTCCCTGTATGTAACTGTCTTGCTAATCATTAATATTACAGGGACAAGAGAAGTCAGATCGTGGGTCAAGGTGTTGAAGAAGATGGTCCCTGTTTTTTGTTTTTTTTACATAACCATGTTGTGTAATGAAGATTACTAATCATCATCATGTGATCCCATTAACATCTCAGTTACTGCTATCCATTAATCAACTTTGTAAAATGAATTACTCTCAATTGAATAACTACTCATGATCAATCAGTGATAATACGTGTTTGAGTAAAACCTTGTGCTGCCAAATAGTAAATTCTACTGCAGTCTTTCTTTTCTCCAAACCCTTCAAATCAAAAGCCTTCCATAACTCAAAGATGAACAGAATCCGAAGTTGAGAAATGTTATGTTGCTTACTGTGGAATTTGTTATGTCAAGAGTTAAGGGTCGTAAAGTTTGAGTACAGACACAATACTGCAGGTGTAGTGTATCCCTAGTGTGGTGTAGGGATTCTAACACTGCCCACCATTGACAATGTGCAGGTGATAATGTGACAGAAATGTGTTGAAACTGGATTGCAGCAAATTCCTTGCTTTGTCTTGAGAGAAAGGAACCACCTATTTGCATTATCTGCAACAAGCAGTGCATTTTGGCAACAACAAACCACAATTAAGTGTAACAATGGCTCAGTTAATTGACTGGTTGCTTCGTTATTACACCATTATTATTTATATAATGGTGAATAAGGATTCACCATTATAGTCAATTATACAGTATATTCAGATTATGTCAATACATGTACATCCATCAAAATAAATAATTGAAAAAACATGTGTTAAGAAGTGATAGGCCAAGGAAGATACATTTTGGTTAAGTAGGCCTACAGTTTATTTCTGTAAGTCTCTAAAAGTATGCTCATTTTTTTTTATACTATTTGTTTACATGTTGATAATGTATTTATTTATTGGGTAGCAAGGAAATAATTTATGTTGTTATAAATCAATTAAAAAAACAACACATTTTGATTAATCAACATCAATATACATATTTAGCCTATAATCTTGAGCCCATAGAAATCAAAGCCAATGGGAAAAGGTGCGCGACCGGTGGGGGGCGGGGGATGGACGCAACACTGTGCCGACAGAGGAGCCACACTGGTCGGGATAAGACTAGATGAGGGACATACGACTTCTTGTTTGTTGGAAGGAAACATCTGAATTGGTAAAGGTAGGTTATATTTTAATTTGTTATTGGTACTTCACCCTGGTTATTCCTACAGTGGTTGACTGTAGGAACTTTCCGCAGTATATTGAAGGATTTCGCCTTCTTTCTAAATGATTCGCGGATGTGATTACTCTGCTTGTTTGGTTAGACGGTCGCTTAAGATGATCCATCTTATAAATGTAAACCCTGGCATAAACAAAGCACGTTATAAACCTTTGTAGAATGTACTGGCTGTACATTTATCGGTCAGGTCCGGGCTTTATTCAGAGAAAGACTTGCAGGGCTATGAATTAAACACTTTTTCAACAGTTATTAATAATGCAGTCGGACAACAGACCTTGCTGAATTTAGTTGGATTTTTTGATTTGCCTTTTTTCTCCCTTTGCAAAAGCTGAGCTCCTTGCGAAGAGGACCGATTTCTTCAAGATAAGTTATCTTGCAAAGAATGGACATTGGGCGATACGTCACACTCTCAGTTCGCTGTGCATCACAAACTATTCAAATAATATTACAAATAGGCCTACACGGTTTTGTACACGAAGCTCTGATGCGCTTTTCCTGTGGATGTTTAGGGATCCTCTAAAAAGTTAATGTAGCATAATGTATACAACATATTATAGAATATAATATATATTTTTCAATACAGTAAATTATGAAAAACATTTCACATTTTTTTATTTTGATCAGAAGCCCTCCCTATAATCATCTTCACTTGAAAATATGGTATATATCAACCCCATTGTCAGTATGACTGCATGGCCTATCTTGCCGAATAATAAGTCTGTTTCTGTAATCATAGCCTACTGCCTTTGTGTAATTTGTAAAGGGCTCATATTTTACATACGCGAGTGGGATTAGCCAAAATCAGCTGTGCCCTGTGAAATAATGACATCACATGTGGGAGTGTTTAGCCCGATGTATGCTGGATAGATCAGTTTATTTATCCATCATACATCTATGTGGACCCACCCACTTGTGACCTCACTATTTCACAGGTAAGGTACGATTCTGAAATGGCTAATCACTCACACCTGGTGCTAAAATAGGGATCCTTCAAGATGTTTTTTGAAATGGTTGTAGTTTTGATTTGTATTAAACAAGCTATCGCAATCTTAAAATGTGTATCCCATGGTTTTCAAAGCTAATCAGTTGCTTAATACGAACTGAATTTAAAATGTTTACAAGGTGGTGACGTGAATGAGTAATACTACAGGGACAAGTGACATGTGATTGTTGTTCAAGGAGTTGAAGAAGACATTTGACCTTTGATTAATTAATCTGTAGTCTCAGCCATAGCAACCACAGGTACTGTTCTTATTCAACAGAAATGGCCTGCTATGATTACATCAACAGTGTGTCAAACCCACGCGGGCATTTCTGCAACCTACGTACATTTTAATCTCAACAGAAAATAACATTCATTAGTAATTTCATCAATATTGCAGATCGAAAGACATTTGACCTTTGATCATTGAACCTGTATAAATATGCAACAAGTATTCTCAGCCATAGCAACCGCAAGTATTGTGATTCAATAGAAGTGACCTTCTATGATTAAATCATATAAGTCAAAGCCACTACTAGGGCTTTGCCTCGCTGAACCTTGTCTGACACAGCATTGACATTAAGGTATTAAAAGTCCCATGACATGCTGGATGCTTATAAATAGTTGTTAGTGGGCCCCTAATACATTACTTGAAGACGTTCAAGAAATTCAGCCTTGTTGCAGAATTACAGCCACTACGAGCCAGTCCCAAAATGAGCTTCCCACAAACGTGTCGGTTTTTAGAGGCGGAGGGTGGGGTGTGGCCCTGAGCAGATTGCGGCCACGGTACCGTGCGCCCGTGTTTACAGCGGATGGAGGCAAGATAAGTCAAGATAAGTTATTTTGCAAAGAATGGACATTGGGCGATACGTCACACTCTTAGTTCGCTGTGCATCACAAACTATTCTGCCTTGGCAGCGGGGCTCCGGCGTTTGGGGTCAGAACAGTCTCATTAATAATGAATGCACAGAGAAGGATACACAAATGTATTTTGTGATTTATATTTAAATTACTCTCTGTCTCTTCTCACAAATACATTTCAATGCACACACAAATGGATATCAGTATGTATAAATTTAAAATAAATCCATAAACAAAAATAAGTTTCACAAACACATTTCTGATCCACACACAAATGTGTCTTGTTTTAAATAAATGTAATATAAACCCATCTATATATTAATTAAAAAAATATTTGCAATTCTCATCAAAAATGTATTTGGATGTTGTTACATTTATATACAAACTGTTAAACTTGAATTAACAAGACACTTCATTTGTGAACTTGTTTGCATTTGTGTATGAACTGGACTGTAATTATATGTGGATTTTTTAGGTTCTCCTGACGTGGCTGGATTCACAAATGCATTTCAACAAGGAACTCTCTGTAGCCAATCAGATGCCTCCCTCGTTTTCAGCCAATCACATGACTGCAGCTGGGCCTCTGAGTCCAGCCTCCGAGCCTCCCGGTTCCCTCGGTCATATGTCTATGGGAAATAACAAGGTCCCCAAGTTTCCAGTACCACAGAGAGAAGCTTTCATTTCTCTGGGGGCCTCGATGTCCACTAGTTCACTTTGAATCACTTCTTCGTCCATCAGCATCACCTTCTTCACATTAGGTGATTGGGAACACCCAAATTCAATGACATGTAAATGACAAAGTCGTTAAATCTGGCACAGAATCAAGCTTTAAGTATATCCACCACAGTAAATTTATATAAACACATTCAACTAATGCAGAAATCTAAATCCAAAAAATAATAACAGTCATTAAAGTCAAATTATTGATTAAATGACAAACAGGGAAGAGAAAAAAAGCATAGCTATTTGGGTGGCATGGTCGTGGTGTGGATTTTTTCATTGACATTTAGATCCAGCCCATGGGAGTGCTGTAAATAAAGTGTCTCCTGCCACATGCCTCAGGTGTAGACATCACCTGCAATCAGCCTCAGAAATTATCATATTGTCCTTTTCAAATCGTACCATCAGGCACATATTCAGTTTTACCTCTCTATTGCTTGTATCGGTTATGAAACAGCCCATGTCCCATATGGTCTGATTGGTTAACGTTGAGAGTTTGTGAGTTTGATTGTAATTAATAATTTTAACACTTATATCTAGCTGTCCGTTCAGCTTGTAATCGTGGATGTCTATGAAACAGACTGTTATTGAAAGAGGAAAGGCAAAACTTATTTTAAACCCTATTTTAATGATCTCATGCTTAATGTGTTTCCATTCGTACTAGTACTTTGATATTATGTTGTTAATTTTATGATTAAAAAATGTACCACTAAATAGCGCTTGCCACCGTTTGAGAATCCCATAGAGGATGGGGTGATATAGAGGCTGGTGTGATACACAACTGGGTTGATAGAGGGTTGGTTGATATAAGGCTGGTGTGATACAGAACTGGGATAATATAGAGGATGGGGTCATATAGGGGCTGGTGTGATACAGAACTGGGATGATATAGACTAGAGGATGGGGTGATATAGAGGCTGATGTGATACAGAACTGGGATGATATAGGGCCTGGTGTGATACAGAACTGGGATGATATAGGGGATAGGGTGATATAGAGGGTGGTGTGATACAGAGCCGGGATGATATAGAGGCTGGTGTGATACAGAACTGGGATGATATAGGGCCTGGTGTGATACAGAACTGGGATGATATAGGGGATAGGGTGATATAGAGGGTGGTGTGATACAGAGTCGGGATGATATAGAGGCTGGTGTGATACAGAACTGGGATGATATAGGGCCTGGTGTGATACAGAACTGGGATGATATAGGGGATAGGGTGATATAGAGGGTGGTGTGATACAGAGCCGGGATGATATAGAGGCTGGTGTGATACAGAACTGGGATGATATTCAAGATTCAAAGATTCAAGATTCAAGATTCAAAAAGCTTTATTGTCTAGTATGTTGCCATACTAGAAAATTGTCTTTTGACTGAAGGCTTGGAGGTGTGTGTGTGTGTGTGTGTGTGTGTGTGTGTGTGTGTGTGTGTGTGTGTGTGTGTGTGTGTGTGTGTGTGTGTGTGTGTGTGTGTGTGTTATTTGTGTGAGTTCTTTGAGGAATGAGTGTTCTGTGTGTGTATAGCTACGGGGATGAATGATTTTTTGTAGATAGCTTTCCTGGCCAAAGGCATTCTGAATCTTCTGCCAGAAGGAAGTAGATCAAAACAAGGATGGAGTGGGTGGGAGGGATCTAAGAGGATGGAGTTGGTCTTCCTTCCCTATATAGAGGCTGGGGTGATATAGAGGCTGGTGTGATACAGAACTGGGATGATATAGACTAGAGGATGGGGTGATATAGAGGCTGGTGTGATACAGAGCTGGGATGATATAGAGGATGGGGTATATAGAGGCTGGTGTGATACAGAACTGGGATGATATAGAGGATGGGGTGATATAGAGGCTGGTGTGATACAGAGCTGGATTGATAGAGGGTTAGAGTGATACAGAGCTGGATTGATAGAGGGTTGGAGTGATACAGAGCTGGGATGATATAGAGGATGGGGTATATAGAGGCTGGTGTGATACAGAACTGGGATGATATAGGGGATGGGGTGATATAGAGGCTGGTGTGATACAGAGCTGGATTGATAGAGGGTTAGAGTGATACAGAGCTGGATTGATAGAGGGTTGGAGTGATACAGAGCTGGATTGATAAAGGGTTGGAGTGATACAGAGCTGGATTGATAGAGGGTTGGAGTGATACAGAGCTGGATTGATAAAGGGTTGGAGTGATACAGAGCTGGATTGATAGAGGGTTGGAGTGATACAGCGCTGGATTGATAGAGGGTTGGAGTGATACAGAGCTGGATTGATAAAGGGTTGGGGTGATAGAGGGTTGGGTTGATAGAGGGCTGGGTGATCTAGAGGCTGGGATGATAGAGGTTTTGGTGATAGACATCCTATCCTATTACAAGTAGCCTACATGAAGACCTGGTAACAAGATATAATTAAATTTGTCGAAGCCTGTAATGTCACAACACTTATTAAGTGCGTATTAATTCAACACTTATTATTTTGTCTGTCAAGATACAAAATGAATTGGAACAGAAGTTAGGCAATACCACTCAAACATTATTCATTTAAAAACGACTCATGACAGCCCCTTAAGTCTGGAAAAACAAGTGGTATGAAATAGCTGTGAATAAATATCTATCTCATTACAAATATTTTCACTCTGAATGGGCCTGGTATCCTTCAATCCATCAAAGAGGACTTGCAGATTGAAGGCCTTGCTTTTATCTTTATGGGGTAGAGCTGCCAATAATTAAAATTAATGTTTTACAACCTATTTCCTAGCCACCATCCCATTGAAATTCCCACAGAGTTGGTTTAAAGACATTAAATCCCTTTTTATTTGCCATCTTTGAAATAAAAAACCCAGAATTGCCTACAAGAAATTAATCATACCTAGATCCTAGGAGTACCAGACATTTTCAGTATTACCACTCGTATAATGCAAAAGTACTAGTATGGGCCTATAAACCCTAATATTTAGTAGGTAGCTGGGAATGGCTAGAGAAGACCATCATATCTCGGGTTAAGAATATTTCTTTAGCTTCACTGTGGTACTATCCTAAACTCCCATCTTTAGTTGACAATACCATCATTGCTTTTCATGCCCCACTGTAGGTTAATACGTAGGAGGCTAGGCCTCAATGGTCTAATCCTTCCATCCTGTCCCATCTGATGTAACCCTCTTTTATCTGCCGGAGGACGTGCGTTAAATAATGCAATCTGGAAGAGGCAGGGCATTAGAATAAGTGGACCGTTTTTTTAAGGACAAATTATTGCCATTCCAACAGCTTAAAATACAATATGGCCTGCCAAATTCCTAATTTTTGATACATGCACAAGTATCGTCAATTATTAATAAGTAATGTGAAGAGGGAACTATCCCGGCCTCGTGTACAGACTGGGATCGGCTTCTCGAGAGGGCTACCTTGTCAAGAGGTATGGTTTCAAACTAGAGCGGCCCCTAATGCGTACTCCAATACCCAGGTGGCATGGGAACATCCTTATCCATCGCTCAGTAGGACGCAGTCTGGAGATCAGCTAGGAGTACATCTAAGTTTGTAAGATGTAGGATCATACAGTATAAAATATTGTACCAAGCATACTTTTCCCCGGTCAGTTGGATGATAAATACAATATCTCATGCTGGCATCACTGTGGCAAAAGTGGGTCATTACGTCGCCTGCTTTGGGACTGCCCAGCTGTAAAAGCACTATAGGTAGCAGCAATATCAACAATGTCAGAAATGTTCATTGTTAACTTCCCTGTATGTCCCATAACATGCTTAAAACGACATGCTCTAAAACCAGACAATATTGGAGCTATTGCTAATAGGGTATGGAATCTGAGTTGCTTATCAATTAAGAGACTTAAGCCCAATCCCAATACATAATTCATAATAATTGGGGAAAAAACAGTTGAATGTATGAGACGTTATTGTTTTTGTAATGTATCGAAATTAAACATCTCAATATTGAAGATATTATAGCAGGGTAGTAGAGGGTAGAGGGTTCCAGGTGAGCTTGGTTCTATTCTCTTTGCGTGTGTCAGTTATTAATTCGATTCACTTTATACTTCTGATTCGATTGTATTTTAGACATTAGAGAACACACGTTTTTAAAATTATGAATCCTCATCCTTAATTGTGATGTTTCTGCAGCTCGGTCTCTAGGTCCCTGACCCTTTGCCAGTGACCCCAGGACGGAAGCATGGATGCACCGACCAGCCTGGAGGATGAGGTGCTGGAGATGGTGGAAGGATCAGCCACCATGGCAAACCTTTACAACATCAGTCGTCACGTGTACGGGGACGTCAACATCACCAACGCCACCTACTTCTCGTACTACCCGCACTCTCTGCACATCGCCGCGGGCTACATCCTGGCCTACCTCTTCATCTTCCTGCTGTGCATGGTGGGAAATATCCTGGTGTGCCTCATCGTGCTGGGGAACCGTCGCATGCGCACCGTCACCAACCTCTTCATCCTCAACCTGGCCGTCAGCGACCTGCTGGTGGGAATCTTCTGCATTCCCACCACGCTGGTGGACAACCTCATCACAGGTAAGAGTAACCTCAGTACCGTTCATAACAACCATCTCATCACAGGTAAGAACAACCTCATCACAGGTAAGAGTAACCTGAGTACCGTTCATAACAACCATCTCATCACAGGTAAGAACAACCTCATCACAGGTAATGACAACCGCTTAACAGGTACATAAACCTCATCAGAGTAACAAACTCATCGCAGGTACCAACCACACAACAGTAACCCTGTAAAAATGAAATCTCGTGATGGCAACGTTTATTTCTAAACTGTACAAGGGTTAGGGTTAGCGATGACTGACAGGCTAAACTGGTCCTCACAATTGTTTAAAGGCCAATAAGTAGCAATGATATAAATTGTCAATTTATTAAGTAAAATTGCGAATTATGAAGAAATCGGCTCATCTACAGCAAAATGTATTCAAGACACATAGGTCCATAGCATATATAATCCTGTATGTGTACCAAATGACTCCTTCACCCTTGACCTTAGACAATTTTGATGCTCTGTGTCTTTTTATCTATCCATCTATAAGGGAGCATAAAATATGTGCGGTCAGGAAGGACTGTCTTGCTTCCAAATTATCAATATCGACCTCCTTTGACAGGTTGGCCCTTCACCAACATCGTGTGCAAGTTGAGTGGTTTCGTACAGGGCATGTCTGTCTCAGCCTCCGTCTTCACACTGGTGGCCATTGCCGTTGAGAGGTTTGTACCGTATGCACTCCACTGCCATTTCACTGGAATTATTCTTTCAGCTTTTTTCCCCAAAATCAAATATAGTATAGTAAAAGGTTTTAATGCCGTGATTCTACTCATGTCTATTCATCTACAAATTTAAGGGACCACTGGGGCAGATTTTCGAAAACGGCTTTTAAGGCTAATCACACGCACACCTGGTGGTATAATATGTCTCTTTTACAGTGCTTTCTAACCTGCAACCAGGCATATGTTTTACTGCCTGTGACCCACCCTCTTGTTTATCTGCTCGTCTCCTTGTGTTGTGCTGTCCACATTGTAATGCGTCCTTGAGTTGGAAAGGCATTACATAAATCGAATTTATTATTATTTTTATTATTATCATCATGTACCTTAAAGTGAAGGACTTTCTCTTATATTTTCTAACACTAGGTTTCGCTGCATAGTCTACCCCCTGCAGCCAAAGTTGACACTATTCATCGCTAAGGCGACCATATGGTTGATCTGGGTGCTGGCGGTGGCTATCACGTGCCCCGCGGTGCTCGCTCTGACCGTCGACAAGGTGGGCTACCATTTCCTGGTGTACAACGACAACCTCAACCTCACCTACCCGCTGTACATGTGCTACGAAAACTTTGCCAACCCGCTGATGAAGAAGGCGTACACCGCCGTGCTGTTCACCCACATCTACATGGTGCCTCTCGCCTTCATCACCGTCATGTACGGATGCATCGGCGTCAAGCTCTACTCCACCGTGGTCTCCAGCCGCGCCCAGCAAGAGGCCAGCAACCACACAGCGCCGTGCCTGGCGCGAAGAGCTGGCCGTCCGGTCATATCCCAGAAGAAGATCAAGGTGATCAAGATGCTGATCGTGGTGGCCCTGCTCTTCATGCTCTCCTGGCTGCCCCTGTGGACCCTGATGATGATGACTGACTACGCGGGCCTGGACAGCGAGCAGCTCGACCTGCTGTCCAGCTACTTCTTCCCGTTCGCACACTGGCTGGCCTTCTCCAACTCCAGCGTCAACCCCATCATCTACGGCTACTACAACGAGAACTTCAAGCGGGGGTTCCAGGGAGTGTGCAAGAGCCGACCGTTCTGCTGCCTGTTCCCCTGCTGGCGTTGGGACAAGAGGGCCGGCCGAAACAGGAGGGGGAAGCCCGCCCACGGAGGCGGCAGCAACACAACGCGCCTCAAGGATCCCAGCCCCATCCCCAACCACATGGTCTTTGGAGTGACGAACCGCGTTCACAACGATCAGAACAGCGACCCCGTCTCGCTGGCATTGGCGCCGAAGAGGCCGTCCCGGATGGCGTGCGGCGTGGTGGTCCACTCGGAGCCGAGCAGCGCCAAGCCGCCCTCAGAGACGTCCACCGTGGTTAAGACGGGGCTGACGGGGAAGGAGCAAGACAAGGTCAGATCCCTGGGGAATGCGGTGGTCCAGGCGTGGGATAATAAGTAGTTTAGCTGAGTTTCCTCAATGGTTAAGATGAGGAGATGACGATATTCTTTGGGTGACAATATACAGTATGAGATGGGATTCAATAATGGATTATTAATGTTTCAAAAGCGCAATCGAATCTAGGACTTTTGCACGCTGTTTCTCGTAAGTAAGGAGAATAGAAACATACCTCTGTCCCTCTGTCTGAATCTGAAACCTTCTCTTCAGCCCTCACATTCATTTCTGCTCTGAGCCTCCTGCTCTCTCTCACAAAGGCCTACTGTCTTCTCCTTTTTTCATTGTCCTCTTTCCCTTCACTTTTAGCTTTCCTTTTCATTTTTTTATGCTGCTTGTCACTGTCCAGCTACTCTGTCCTGCAAGATGTAAAAAGCTCCCGTTACACTAATACACTGTAGGGCATTGTACTACTTTATCATTGTATTCTTTTTGATTTTTTTACAGTAAAGGATGAGCACTGGTTCAATTTGTGCAGCATCATTGCTGTGATATGAGGGAGTTGAATTGTCTAGGCCAAGTAGGTAGGTTACTGCTTAGCAAATCAAATAAAAATGCTTAGTAGTGCTTTTGTAGTGTTGTAACTTCACCCCCGAAATGGGGACCGCCCTGTCAAACGTTATGAAATAGGTTCATATGTCAGTTTTAATATTTTGTATTAAGCAACTCTTGTCTTGAATAAAATCTGAAACAATGTATGGGCAAAAAGGCTTCTACATACCATGAGCAAACGTTTCACTTTGAGTTGATCAATGGACGTGATCAGGGCCGACGGACTGCGGGGGAAAGTGAGGCAGGGGTGGGGGGGCCCAAGGCAGAGGGGGGGCCCATGGCAAAAAAAAAAGAAGAAATTCGAATTATCCACCAGCCCATAGTGTTAGGAGTCGCACATGGCCTCGTCTCGTCTCAAAAGTTGAGATACATAGTGTAAAATATTACTCCAGTAAAAGTGGAAGTAATCCCTTCAAACGTCGACTTGAGTAAAAGTATGAAAGTACTTGGCTTCAAATGTATAGAATTGTATTCCGATCAGAGAATTGTATTCCGATTGAGGCGTATACAGAGGGATTATCAGTCTAGATCACTTTACGTCATTCCCCGCTCTTGCACATGTCGTTGGCAGAAAGAGACGAGAGCGACAAGAGCCGCAATCATGTCTTCTGCGGTTGGTTGCACAAACCCTTTTAATAAGACTGATTATACCATTTATTCTACTTCTTGTTTGCCAACATAATAAAACAATTCATATACTTTAATAATTATTAACTGACATTACCTTCAGATTCTCAGGACAGGTGAGTCGTTCAACTATCTGCGTGAAGGAGAAGGAGACCTTTTCGTAGGAATTTGAGGTATCTCTATAATTCAGAAAAACTGAGCAGAATTTATTTTCTCAAGTGAATGTAATCCGTCCAGGGCGCTGTCTGAACAATTTAATAGTGTCGGGCAGAGGTGTGTCGAGCCACACGCGCTTTAGTAAAGCATACGTGCGACTTACTTCCCGGGCTCCCGAGTTACGTTACGTAGCACTTGAGAAATGTATTCTGCTGCTTTTCTGAATTAACAGGTTAATTAGCTCAGATTTCTGAGCAAAAAAATCAATGCCTCAAAATTCCAAGAACAGAGTTTTAGGAAAGAGGGGGCGTGTTATTCCCATGGTTATTATGACCCACGCCAACTCACAATACTTTTTGAGTACCGTGGTTGTGTGATTGTTTCGAGTGTTATGATAAGCAATGTTGAATATGAAATACAGGGTTGCTTCGGACATTAAACACATCGCTGCTCAGACAGAGCTTCACCATCGACCCACACTGGGTTGTTGATCCTGGACAAACAGTGCAATGCCATCAGCTCAGAACATCAGATGAGAAGATCAGAACGGGCTTTCCGTCTGAAGAACCCCACAGTCTTCATGGGCGCCAAGTCGACAAACTAATAACAATGCAATGCAATCAATGTTACATGATAAGGACATGTATTTTAATGTAATTAAATACATGTAATTTTATGTATTTTAAGCACATAAGCTGCATTACCCCCACATAGCCACAAGGGCGCAGGATCGAACATATAAGCTGTAATTACTACACATAGCCACAAGGGGAGCAGGACCAAACATGCTAGCTGTAATAACTACTCAAGCCACAGAAGGCAGCACCGGAGCCAATACGTCACATAGGCCATGCCTTGATACAAACGCAGAGCAGGAGCTCTGCGTTTGAAAAAAACCCAAACCTCTGAACCCAAAGACGTCTGAAAAACCCCATTGATCGATGGTATTGATCGATAGTGATTTCAATAATGGTAACAATAAATGCACATCCTTTAACTGATGAATTCTACAAATAAAAAAAGTATAATGGTTTGAGAGAACCTTACCATCGACTTTCGATAACCCCTCCTACTCACGCTAGCTAGCCAACCAAGCTACACTAGTTTGTGTCATACAGTTGAACAGCCATTTAGTGGACAGAACAGTTTTTTTTACTCTGAAAGTCCCCCCCCCCCCCCAAATCAATCTTACAAATTGAATCTCTTTCAATCTTACAAATTGAAACTTGAATAGGCTTTGGTGAAAAGCAACCAATTGATCAAAATATATTGAATATAAAAAATATATATTTGATAGTTGAAATGCTTTTTAAAATATATGTTTTATTGTTTCCATTTCTTTACGTTTTATTTATGATATTTACCTGACCTTATTCCTATCATTTTAATGGAAAATCTTGTTGGGTCTGGCAGAATTGATTGTTCGGTTGATTGGCAAGATCAATAATTAATAATCTAAATCTTCATTTGCATGTTGCCTACAGCATGGTTTTCTTGTGTTTCGCTATGATGCTCTGCAGCTACGATGAAGCCCAGCAAAGGTCTTTACCGCTTTCATGCACTTGAGAAGCCTACATGTGGTTTGATCAGTAGATTTATATGGAGCTCAATACAATAGTGTAAATTGCATTGTGGGCACTATTCATATGTATTTTGAATTGAATTCTAACTATGTACAACTAAAGGGTGTTTCCCGTTGAATTAAATTACTTTTTCATCTCTCATGTTTAAGAAAAGTATGCCACTTTGCCTAAAAATGCTTGTAACATGTACAAAAGAGAAAATGGTATATGCGTTAACGCTTGATTAATTGAGATCTAATTATGGGTTAGCCACAGAGGTGGAAACTGAAGATAGTAGCACAAAGATTATTCGTTTTTTACCTAAATGTTTGCAATTGTAGCTGGTAAGTCTTCCTGCTTTATGTGTGAACTACTATGTGTAACTACTAAAGATTCTTCAACGGCAAGCCTATTTACTAACATAAATAGGCTTGCCGTTGAAGGATGTTTAAATATTTAGTTTAACTGCAATTACCAGCAAAGATTTTGAATGCAAGCCTCAATACTAAAGTTGGAGAACTTGCATGCATTTGCAACAATTTGAGATTGCCTTTATTTGTTATAAGTATGTTATAAAATGATTACAAGAACCGTGTCCTCAAGCTTTGTGTTTCAATATATGGGTCTAATATGAATTATAAAAAAAAAGCATGTGCGTTAAAATGAACCATATTTGTTCATAGTCAAACACGGTCACCATGGGTGACCGTGTTTGTTAACAGCTTGGCATTGTGTTCTGTGGGATTTGTTGCAGAGACTGTGTTGCTATCCAATCTGTACCACGTTCACAGGAATACTCAGCTGGCGTTCTTTCCTCTGCTGCCGGTGTTGCTTCATTTTTAGTCCTAGTGCCTATGTCAGGTGCTGAAGAGGAACAAATACGGCTTGTTTCTTATGAATGTATTGATGTGTGAATGTTTTAAGGCCTTTGTTATCCTTTGTGCAACCAAGTTAGTACATGGAATATATTCTAAATAATTGAATAAAATCGATTTGATTTGTCTCTCCTACAGCAACTGGAGACCATGAAAATTCATTGGCATGGTGCAGCTTTCTTGGGCATTGTGTGATCTTGTATTTATTGGTCAATAATATCTTTTCATCCTAACAGAAGAAGGCTTAAACCATAAAAAAACAAATAATAAAATGTTATTTGCAGACAAGCCTATCAATGGAAAAAAATATTGAATTTAACTGACCTTTCTTCCCTTGCCAGCTCCAGAGGCTCAGTATAATACAGATATCTATCGCATTTATATATTGGTCAATAATATATTTTCATCCTAATAGAAGAAGGTTTAAACTATAAAATCTCCCAAATATATTAAAAAAAAAGAAAAGAAAAGCTCCCTGACTACCAGCGCAAGTATCCGACACCTCAACCATAGCTCCCTCCCCCCTGGCATGCAATCTTGTTCTAATCCTGGACCCCATCCTCTCCTTTGATCTCAATGTCACCTCCATTGTCAAGACCTCCTACTTCCACCTCTGTCGCATCGCCAAAATCAGACATTGCCTGTCCCCCCCTGCTGCTGAATCCCTTATCCACACCTTCATCTCTTCCGGTCTCTGCTGCGCCCCTTCTCCCTCACATCCATTCTCTTCACTCCCCACTGTCTCCCCATCAAACAACATATACATTTCAAAATACTCCCCCTGACTTTCAAAGCTCTCCACCACCTGGCCCTGCCCTACCAGTATGACCTCCTCATCCCCCATCGCACCTCCCAAGCCCTCCGATCGTCCTCCACTCTCACTCTGACCGTACGACCATCACTAAAAACCTTCGGTGTCAGAGCCTTCTCCAGAACAGCACCCCGACTTTGGAACTCTCTCCCCCACCCGGTCCGCGACTCTCCCAGGCTTCCCACATTCCCACACCCGTCTAAAAACCTTCCTCTTTTCCCAAGCCTATGACCTCCCTTACCCATACCTACCCTCGTCCCCATCTATTATCACACTCCACCTTGCTTCTGTTCTCTTTTGTGCCGTCTTCCGCCTGTCCCCCTAAATTGTCATCACCCTTTTTCGTATTTATGTCTCAGTCACTGTAAGCGTCTTTGGGTCACTGGAAAGCGCTACAGAAAATTAATGTATTATTATTATTATTAAACCATAATCAAAAAATAAATAATCAAATGATATTTGCAGACAAGCCTTTGAAGGATAAAAATATATATATTTGAACTGACCTTCTTTCTCCCCTTACCAGCTCCACAGTATCAGTATAATACAGATATATATCTGTGTTGCAAGCACCACACTAACAGTTACTAACTATCCTGATTTATAATGGTGTTAGATGAATGCACTCCCATGTAATGGACCAATTAACTGAGAGAAGTTGGCAATGTTTTAGACATGCACATCATAGCAATAAAGACAGCCTAGTAACCCACTTTAAATAATAAAGATCTTTGCTCATATAAATGGGATCAAATCAAAATATCACAACAAATAGATTGACAGAAAATGTTTATCCCCAGAAGAGTAATGGGAGAAAAAGGCAAAAGGAAGTGGGAGCAAACCTTCATGTCCTTCAAAGTGCACAAGTATTTGGAACATTTCATCCTCAAAGTGAGGCTCAAACTGTAGTGAGGTGGAGAGTTTTGAGATGAAGGCATCCATGATGTACTCTCAATGGGCAGCATTATCTAGATCATGTCAGTGGATTCCCTAATTGGTACAGCATGGAACCCTGGAAGGGTTAAGGGTTCCATGCTCTAGGTTCCATTCCAACTTGGGCCATTCATGCCAAGCATGTATACACGATGCATATGGCATATATTAAGTTAGTCCGAATATTGAGTGAATTCTGGTATGATTCCAATATGTTGTAACCTATCAATGACATTGTTCCAATGTCTCAAAATGGCCAATGTACTATGCGATGCCATCAGGGTTGCAAGAGGTAATCTGAGCACATTCAGTATATATAGTGTGGCTCCTAACCCTGCCGCACTGGATTTTCCCTTTCTGCTTCTAATTGCGGTCGGATTGTTCTGATTGACGTTTGGTGATGATAAGTAGCTAATTAATGTATACAAATATATAAATAAAGTTTAATAAACACGGGCTAATGCACTGGGTGAAGCTTGGAGCTGAATTACATTGTATAATACAGAATGAATCAACATCATAAATTAATAAGCAGCATATCTACAATGTCACATGACATATCTAGCAAATAACTAAAATACCTATAGCAACAGCCCCATTAAACAACCCCCCCCCGGAAAGGGGACAGCAGAGATAAGCTCAAGTGAAGCGCAATGGTAACAAGAGATAAGCCAATATCTTAAGCCATAGAAGGGGCCCGGGCTCCAACACAGAGTGGCCGAGTGAGCCCCTGGACATGTACAACATGTGAAAGCGGACAAAGGCGCCATGACGCGGCCGTGAAGATGTAACAGTAAGTCCTGCCGAGTGCAAGTCCTGCCAAGTGTAGGCTAGGCAAAGACCCTCACAAATCCAGCGAGACAGACGGGGCTCAGCGATAGCGCGGCCCTTGGCTGCATACTGTAGCTATAACGTACATAACAGCTGAGCGTTGCACGTACATTGCCAGTTCCCGCGCCAGGCACAAGAGATGCAACTCAGCCTCTTCCTCACTAGAATGAGGCAGGGGAGGGGGGGGGGGAATGGGAAGCATTAAGGCCGATGAAGGATGTTTAAATATTTATTTTAACTGCAATTACCAGCAAAGATTTTGAATGCAAGCCTCAATACTAAAGTTGGAGAACTTGCATGCATTTGCAACAATTTGAGATTGCCTTTAGTTGTGTATAGTATGTTATAAAAGTATGTTATAAAATGATTACAAGAACCGTGTCCTCAAGCTTTGTGTTTCAATCTATGGGTCGAATATGATTTATTAAAAAAAAGCATGTGTGTTAAAATGAACCCTAGACCGAAAATAACAATATTGACGTTATTGGGGAGGAACGCAGGATTGGGTCTAAGCATCACGAAGGAGCCGTCCTCGTTAAGTAGCAAGCAGCTCGGACTGACAAGAAAAGAGTGACTTGTGTTTGGCAGACACCAAAAGCTGACTTATTATACCACCAGGTGAGTGTGATTAGGCGTCACATGCCGTTTTGAAAATTTGCCTATTTTGACATCGCAAGTGGGCGTGTCCACCTAGAATCGATTTTCAAAACTGCTTCTAAAGGCTAATCAGCCTCCCACCTGGGGGAAGGGTCGCCGGATACCCCATGCAACAGTGGGAAGATCCCAGTGTGGTGTAAGCACACTGAAAACAGGCTTTTTCCTTTTCTAGTTGACTTATTAGGTCCTCCACAGTCACCCCATCAGTCCCTGGCAGTCTAGTCCCTGGATCACCTGCCCCTGGATCACCTGCCCCTGGCAAAGTGGCCTCTTGATTGCTCTCTCTGTCTCCCGTCATGTCCTTTTCATCACTCTTGAAATCCACCTCAATTTCTCCCTCAATCTCTGTAACAATTACAAGGTAATGTTGCTGTTATATGTATTTTGCCTTTGCATTTGCAACTACTGTCATCTCCAATGTAAGGCAATGTAAGAAAGTTAAATGAAGCGAAAAATTTCTGTAATGTGAATTAAATCATCTGCCACAATCAGAAACCAATAAAATGTATAAATGGATCTACCGGCAATTGTTAATTGGGTAGAAATTAGAGCTGTCAGTTAAACGCGTTATTATCGGCGTTAACGCAAACCAAATTTAACGGCGTTAAAAAATTTATCGCGCGATTAACGTAATTATTTTATTAAAAAAAAAAAATAAAAAAAAATTTTTTTTTTGGCTCAAAACAAAGAAGCAGTAGCCTGACTGCTATGTTCAAATGACATTTGTTCAAAGCAGTCGTTTATTTGCACTATAGGCTCTTTTTTTGTATCGTCCTGTTTTGATCAGTATATGCCAATGTTGTTATCAATAGAAAATCATTTGCACAAGGCAAGCCGATGCACTTCATCATGTTGATAAGAGAATTAAAATGAGAAGAATTATGGGACAAAAAAATCAAGGGATATTTAGCATAGAAAAATAATTTGCGATTAATCGTGATTAATAATAGTTGACTATGACATTAATGCGATTAATCACGATTAAATATTTTAATCGCTTGACAGCTCTAGTAGAAATGTGTCGATTATCTACATTGTGTGCAAATCCTTAGAGTCCCTGACCTCTGGTTCATTTTTAAACTGAATGTACAAATATGAATTATGTAATCTCATTAGGAGTGTAGTTTATCCTTGAATTACATGAAATGGGGAATATTGTTAGCTGCATGGATCATACCGGAGTTTAATTTGGCGCAATATGTGTGTGTCCGTTGCACTTGGTTCTGGAGGCACCCTCACAGAAGGGGGTTTCCTCCTTCGGCTTAGGGCGATGAATAAAAACTGTTGGGACTGCATCGGGCCTCAGCTTCAACATCCCTTCTCTTTTTCTGGCAGTGAATTGGTCATCTTCAAAGTGTACCAGTAGGTAGGCTTGTAAGATCAGTTTTTGACTGTTGCTGACCCCTGTCACTTGTAAGTTTTGACGGCTGACCATTGCCATCCATTTCTTCCTTCGCTCTTGGTCCTTGGAAGCCATACATGTGGTAACCCTTCTCGGACCGATTGGAGAATCCAAACGCTGCACAGCCAACCATGGTATGACCATTGATCTAAACCAATTTTGAATTTGCTCAGGGCTATTATAAGTATTGTAATGGCATAAAGTATAGTATATTTGCAACGTTATATGTTAATGGTTTGCCCTAAGTATATAGTGTTCCCTGCTGTGTCCATTGTTGAATTTGTTCACACAATCGCACTCACTTGTTCTTGTCACACTAATTGTTTAATAAAAAAAAAAATACTATTTCATTCATCCAAGCGTAATGAGTTGTTATTCTTTAATATATTTGATACTTTGTGTGGCTCATATCTTAAAATGATCATGGTAAAACATCTTGAATACTTTGATTTCAATACAGATGTAGGGTAAAAGTTAAGGTTAAGCCAGTATGCTAACACGAACAGTCAGACAAATACAGACAAATAATGTGTTTTTTTCATTCATATTTACCATTCAATATTGAAATCTCTGCTGTCGTCCCATAGAATAACATTGACTGCGCGCCGTGTTTGGAACTATTGAGGCTTACATGAACCACGTGACAACCACGTGACCACCCTGTCAGCGAGATCGTAGCGTGTCGCAACTCTCTCTATAGCTCTGGGCCCCGTTTCCCGAAAGCATCTTTAGCCTAAGGCCCCGCTCACACGAAGCCGATTTCATGGCGAAACCGCAAAGGTCTTGTACGGTTCGGCCTTCCGTACACACGAAGCCGGCGAATCCGCTGACCGAAACCGCAAACTTCTGAAACCACCCTCGGAGGTGGTTTCAAATCTACTCGGTTTCGTTTTGGATTCGTGTGTACGGCTGAAACCGACTGAAACCGCAAACCATGACGTCATCGCCCCACCCCTCGACCTCCTAGCCAATGGCTCTTAAGCCCGCGGAGTCTCAGAAATCACATCCGAGCATGCGCATAAGGGCAGCCTTTATGCGCATGCTCGCCTCTTCTTCTTATCTCATTTCTTCTGGATTTCTGTACCAGAAGCAGCGCCCCTTATGGGCCTGGAATGTGTACTACAGCATTTCTACAGATGTACCCGGTTTCGCTTGGCTTCGTCTTTACGGAGATACTCCGAAACCGGATAGATCGAAACCGTAACGGTTTCGCCCGTTTCGGCTTCGTGTGAACGGGGCCTAAGTGGATCGCAGAGTGGGTCGTACGAGCATCGTACAGTTTTCACACAGTTTCCCGAAAGCATCTTTGGTAACGAACGTCTTGAAGACGCTCACGAGTCACGAGTAGCTAACGAGTGCTCCAGGGTACTCGTAGGACGCTAAAGGTGCGGCCACACCAGACGCGTATCTCGCGTACTTCGCGTATGAAATCGCCATTTTTTCCATAGGGAACCATTGGTTTACGCGCGTATTACGCGCGTATAGCGCGTATGTGGCGCGTATATTTACGCGCTATACGCGCGTATATCGCGTATATCGCGTACATTTCAAGAGTTCAAAAAATTGAACTTTTTACGCGAAGTACGCGAGATACGCGTCTGACGAGACACGCATTGCCCAATCAGCGTTGAGCTTGACCCGACGTCACTGGCAGAGAGTAGTGAGCTTGGACAGAAGCATACGGCCGACATCTTTCTTTATTCTGTGTGGAAATAGTAACATAGTTACGCCATTAAATGCTTTTATGGAAACATTTCTAGCGAGAAATGTGCATTTTACTTTCATAATGTTCACTCGGTGAATGTGAAGGATGTTTGGTTTGATAGTTATGACGAAGAGGGAACGCTCCGTTCACTTGCATGGACAGAGTCTCTGGTTACTAAGCAACCTCAACGTCTTGGCGGACTATTTCTCTGCTGGGAAACACACCACACACCATGTGAAGTTATTTAACCCGATTATTGTTATTTATATCCGAGATTATTTAATCTAACCCGATCTAAACTCTATCACCCAAACACGGCGGCGTTGGGGTTTCCTACCTCGGACTCCAGCGCAGCCACGGCCGACAACTTTCTTTATTCTGGGTGGAAATAGTAACATAGTTACGCCATTAAATGCGTTTATGGAAACATTTTTAGCGAGAAATGTGCATTTTACTTTCGTAATGTTCGCTCGGTGAATGTGAAGGATGTTTGGTTTGATAGTTATGACGAAGAGGGAACGCTCCGTTCACTTGCATGGACATGGACTCATCTAGGCGAGTGACGTATGCGCGTATGGCGCGTATTGCGCGTATATGTGACCATTTTTGACGCAAAATGGTCAAGCAACATTTTACGCGCGTATCTCGCGTAAAAAATTACGCGAGATACGCGTCTGGTGTGGCCGCACCATAGCCTCGTTACTGTACGTCCACACCAGGAGCGACCAAAGCGTCAAAGACGCTTTGGTCGCTCACAAAGTTTCGCTGCGAATTTTTCTGTTCGCTTTGGTCGCTCAAGTCGCTCATGACGTACAATTCAATTATGCAGACGCATTTAAAGGAGCCGTATGCGTTTAGTAGGCCCTACAGACCGCCATATCAAATAGTGAACTCTCCCATACACCTTGGCCATATTGCCGAGACGGTTTTGCTTGTTCGATAAAGTGCTTCGACAACAAGTAGGACAGTGATTCCCCCCAATACAAAAAAATTCCTAAAATGTAGGCTAATTACAACCGAGAACAAAAAACCCTGCGTGCTGTAGTACTTAAAATATGTTTCACTGATCTGGATCTGCAAATCATGATCTGCACTCATTCGTCGCATTCAAAACAAATAGACATTCGCGCACATGGCTAATTTGCATACGCGCACAGGACTGGTTGGCTCCGCAAGGCAAATAATGGAACATATCGATCTATCTAGGCTTTTCTGTCTATCTATCTATCAACGCGTGTCTAGTTTTAATGTGATGTATTGTGTGTATGTCCAGTCAGACTTGTTCTGTGTGGTCTTGTAGGCTACTGTCCTGTGTGGGCCGAACCACCTAAATGGATTCCCGACGATTTGTGTCGTTTGGTATTAATAAAGACTTGACTAGGCTTTCTATCTATCTAGACTAGATATATCCCTTGTCATTTATCCCTCGTCTTGTCGATTAGTTTGTTTATGTGACGATTTCAAAAACTTTTTTGGTTTTGTTTAAAGCATGCTACACGCGATTGGTTGGTTAGATTGGTGGCATGGAGAGCAAATTAAAATGATTCCCGCTTAAATACGAACGTTCTAGATGTAGCCTATAAATACTCCCGCTTATCATCACTTGATATCCAAACCACTACGGCGTTTCGATCTCTGAACTGAAAAGGGGTGGGTTCGTACAACACCGGGTGCCCAGTTACAGCCGCGATTAATACTTCAGCCGACATTTTTTTCAGTGAGTGAATAAAGGTAGGTAGGAACCAAAGTGTCTGCCGATGTTCCCTGGGATCCACGCAAGCGAAGAGCGTCTACATTCCGATTGGCTGTCAGTGTTTGGCCGCTGAAGCGAATAATAGTCATTTGCATAAAGTTAAAAAGTTTTCAACTTCTTTTTGACGCTCTGGTCGCTCAACTTTGGCCGCTGGTAGCGTTGGTCGCTTTGGTCGCTTTGGTCGCTCTTGCCCATAGAAAGTGAATGACTTCCGGCGATTTGGTCGCTCAATTCGCTTCTGGTGTGGACGGCCTACTATAGCCTCAGTGGCGTAACCAGCGGACATTCCTAGTATTGGATGCGTTTTATTATAACACATTGGTAATGGTGTATCTGTACGTCCACACCAGGAGCGACCAAAGCGTCAAAGACGCTTTGGTCGCTCACGAAGTTTCGCTGCGAATTTTTCTGTTCGCTTTGGTCGCTCAAGTCGCTCATGACGTACAATTCAATTATGCAGACGCATTTAAAGGAGCCGTATGCGTTTAGTAGGCCCTACAGACAGCCATATCAAATAGTGAACTCTCCCATACACCTTGGCCATATTGCCGAGACGGTTTTGCTTGTTCGATAAAGTGCTTCGACAACAAGTAGGACAGTGATTCCCCCCCAATACAAAAAAAATCCTAAAATGTAGGCTAATTACAACCGAGAACAAAAAACCCTGCGTGCTGTAGTAGTTAAAATATGTTTCACTGATCTGGATCTGCAAATCATGATCTGCACTCATTCGTCGCGTTCAAAACAAATAGACATTCACGCACATGGCTAATTTGCATACGCGCACAGGACTGGTTGGCTCCGCAAGGCAAATAATGGAACATATCGATCTATCTAGGCTTTTCTGTCTATCTATCTATCAACGCGTGTCTAGTTTTAATGTGATGTATTGTGTGTATGTCCAGTCAGACTTGTTCTCTGTGGTGTTGTAGGCTACTGTCCTGTGTGGGCCGAACCACCTAAATGGATTCCCGACGATTTGTGTCGTTTGGTATTAATAAAGACTTGACTAGGCTTTCTATCTATCTAGACTAGATATATCCCTTGTCATTTATCCCTCGTCTTGTCGATTAGTTTGTTTATGTGACGATTTCAAAAACTTTTTTGGTTTTGTTTAAAGCATGCTACACGCGATTGGTTGGTTAGATTGGTGGCATGGAGAGCAAATTAAAATGATTCCCGCTTAAATACGAACGTTCTAGATGTAGCCTATAAATACTCCCGCTTATCATCACTTGATATCCAAACCACTACGGCGTTTCGATCTCTGAACTGAAAGGGGTGGGTTCGTACAACACCGGGTGCCCAGTTACAGCCGCGATTAATACTTCAGCCGACATTTTGTTCAGTGAGTGAATAAAGGTAGGTAGGAACCAAAGTGCCTGCCGATGTTCCCTGGGATCCACGCAAGCGAAGAGCGTCTACATTCCGATTGGCTGTCAGTGTTTGGCCGCTGAAGCGAATAATAGTCATTTGCATAAAGTTAAAAAGTTTTCAACTTCTTTTTGACGCTCTGGTCGCTCAACTTTGGCCGCTGGTAGCGTTGGTCGCTTTGGTCGCTCTGGTCGCTCTTGCCCATAGAAAGTGAATGACTTCCGGCGATTTGGTCGCTCAATTCGCTTCTGGTGTGGACGGACAGTATCACGTGCGTCTGAGCCTAATGTGGGCCATTATGTTCTTAGTTTGAGAGAGACAGTCCAGGAAATGTTTGAGCAGGCAGGGCACTTAAAATGTGTGAGAGAAAGTGGGGGGGATTTGTGCAGACTGACATAGGCTCATAAAACGTAGCATAAAATAATGTAAAAAAAATAAATAAAAAAATAATAAAAATATTAATTATAAAAATATTTAAAAAAATGCAAAGGAGCAGGCAAAAGGCTGGGATATGGTGGGGATTGGTCACGTTGACGGGAATGTTTAGTGACATGTGGGAGGGTGGAGGGGGTTAAAAAAAAGTCTCAATCACTCTTCGACGTGCATGAAAACCAGCCGCGTAGTTATGAGGGAGGCCGTCCTCACACCGATCTACCTCGTCGTCATCGTCCTCAATGTCCTCCGGTTCAACCAAAGCTACCCCAGCCTTTTAGCTGCAATTTTGTGCAACATAGCTGTCACACATATCACAGCGCATGACTTGGCCGGCGAAAACTGGAGCCCTCCCCTGGACTTGTGAAGGCATCTAAAGCGCAACTTCCACCTCCCGATCGTGCGCTCAGGATTAGGACTGATATATGTCGGCCTTGGCTTAATCAATTGTGTTTTAATATCTTTAGCATTCATATTATTGCAATATATTCTTTTCGTAGGCTACTCTGCGGTTGGCCTTGATGGGGAGATATTTTAACCCTTTTTAACCCCATTTTCCTCCGACATTCCTGCGTCTCCCCCTGCGTCATAGCGCGTTTCAGCACCATGTCAGTGGACAGGTACAATCCTACGATCGTCGTGAGTGCAGCGAATGCGCGTTCACGTTAAGAGGAGTTTCGGGAAACGCTCCAAAGAAATTATCGATGGTTCGAAAGATCCATCTTTCGAACCATCTTACGAGCGAAGATCCATCGATATCGGGAAACGGGGCCCTGGGCGATGCCCCTGATGCAGGCCTGGCGCCACAAGTGGGCGTCACCCCCTCAGACGACCATCAGACGACCATACACGCCCCCTGCAGTCACTTTTAATGGCCATTGCGGAGGTCTATTTAAGCGATATCTTTACCATTGCCATAGCAGATTTAACCTTGGTTTTGTGACATTGTATTGCAGCTATGATAAAGTTACATAGTGTTCAAATAGCATTGGGTTTTGTCGGTTCTTGTGTATTGGCAGCGCACTATTTAAGTGTATGTTTGTGGTGATAGCAATACATTGGTGTTTGTTTGTCGGCGTACAAGTGTACTGCGTTGGGGTTTTGGTCACCCCCTGACTGATTTAAAGGTGTCATAATGTTCCACCAGGTGTGAGTGTGTTTAGCCGTAACAAGCCGTTTATAAAATCAGTCTCTTCTGACATCACAAGTGGGCATGTCCACCTAGAAGTGTTCTGGATAGATGAGCAACATTTGCTACAGTCCACTGGGTAGGCTGGTAGACTGATCTATCCAGGTCACACGCATAGGTGGAAATGCCCACTTGTGATGTCAGAAGAGGCAGATTTTCAGAACAGCTTGTAACGGCTAATCACACTCACACCTGGTGGTATAATAATGTCACCTTTAAAGATGGCGCGGGTCTGCCTTGATGACCGCTGCCTCGCCCATGATTTCACCAAACAGGTGGGCGAAACAGTGTGGCTTTGCCGGGGAGGCAAAGACGCAGAAGCATGCGACACAGAGGAGCAGGAGAGGCCCTTTGAAGCTGAAGCTCTTACCCCTGTCCAGGTCGTCTCCACTGTCCTCCTCCATGACGAGTCACCATGCCGTCAGATATATGGACAGCGTTGGCTTACCGTACCGAGGTTGTGAAGGAATGGCAAGCCCTCCACCGAGGCAACGGAAGAAATAGTGGTTACTTGCATCTGCGAAATGAGCCAAAGAAGTTCTGCCCTGACAGACGGGAGATCTCAATGAATCGAGGGCTTGAGGTCAAGATCACAAAAAAATATTGAATCTTAGCAATAAGCCTTGTGCCCCAGATCTTTTCCTATATTGCAAAGGATATTATTATGTATGAACCAGCCAAGCACCCTGCACAGTTCATAAGCACAAAGGCCTCACAATACACAGAACCCCGTCAAAAATGAAATGTCAAAAGGAAAACTACAATAGCTATTCAGGATTAACATCTCTAACAAAGCCAAAGCTGAACTAACAATTGTGGCTAGTCAGGGAGCCTATTATGATGATAATGCATAAAATAATGAATTTGGAAAAAGAAAAAGAAAATATGTATACAGAGTCTTTCCTCCAATATCCCACAATGCTTAAACCAGGCCTCATTGAAAGGGAACATATTATACCACCAGGTGGGAATGTGATAAGCAATTAGAAGCCGTTTCTGCCTCTTCTGATATCACAAATGGGCGTTTCCACCTAGATGTATACAGATATTCAGATAAGCAGATAACAGCTTGTAATGGCTAATCACACTCACACCTGGTGGTAAAATATGTCACCTTTAAGCTATCTATATATTCGACTTGGTGGAAACTTATGTTGACACCATGATCAACAGGACTGGCTGCTCGCTTCTTTACATGACATCCCTCTACCTTCTCATACATAGAGTGGAGGGGCCTAGGCGGTGGCTGTCCAATTAGCTAAATTACCCCCACCAGGCTAACCTCGTTCCTAGGTGACCTTAGAACACAACCAATTTATCTATGCTTGAAGACACTGGTCAGAGATTTTTTTCCATGATTTCCTGGGTGTGGCAATAATAATCATAAACATGCATTTGCCTTTGGATCGTATGTCAACGTTGCCACCATATCGGAGAGAACAAGACTGCCCTGTAAACATAAATAAATGCATGAGCGAGCTGCGTTTTCTTTGGATATAAGCACCAATACGTTTACATTTCTCAACTGATTTCAAATAGCCTAATCATTTAAATACAAAAGGACAAATTTAACGCTGAGAATTTTAAACCTTATAGTTTTTATTTATTTAGAAAACCGTTCCTCCACAGTCGATTTGTATTTGTTTACAGGCCAGTCTCAGCCTCTCCAATATAGCGGGGAATGCGCCGTCAATGTATACGTCTATGTTAGGCTAAAGAGTGGTATGAGCAAATTGACATCTACCGGGTCTAATTGCTGGGCAAGCAAGGGTCATGGTTTGGAACAGACTTCTATTTTGTCCCCAGACCCCGACAGTCTACATTTCCTGTGTGTTTGTATTGACTCGTTTATTCTAATTAGGCCTACTTTTATGCTTCTGGCTCGAGCAGAGTAACTAACACATATTTGCTCCGGAATCAATAAAGCAACCTGCTTGTGTGGAAAGCCTTTTTTTTTTTTTTTTTATCAGGGTTTTGCTGATTGGTGCGAAGAAATTGACAGTGCAAACACCGTCGGTGGACTTAAGTGTTAATCACCGGCTCTCTCGCCAGACCTGGAAGCCCTTCCAAATCCAGCCTTGATAATCAGCTTGATGCTGGTCGAACAAGAGGGGGCATTTGTTTCAGGTTTCCAAGTGCGTCTGCCTGTTCCAGGTTCAGCCACTCATGGGGCTTTAATCAGAAGTCATTGTCGCTGGCAGACCTCACCATCGCCTCCAGTCTTCTGCCAGTCAGTGAAGTGAATCACATGAGTAACATTGCAAAGTTCAAGTTGATCTTCAACGAAGATCAAGCCTAACCAATCAGTTTAGACGTGAACTTCGTTTGAGTGTTCGGTTATGAGTTTAAGCATGATTTTAAGTATTGATCCCTTGCCCCAATGTTCATTTAGTGTCAAGTAATGTAATAGTCACAGTAGGTAGTAGGCATAGCCTATACCTTCTTCAGCCGTTATTGTAGTTGGAGCACCTCCACAAAGAATACACTAAATAAGTCTAGTTACAATATGATATTAAATATAGTAGGCCTAATATTAAAGCAATGAGTAGGCGGTACTTAACCTCATTTTATAAACTGTGAAAAGCACAATAATTAAAGCATTAAATAATTAACAATCATTAAAGTATTATCAATGATACCACAGAATATCAGTTAAATCTTGGTATCATATTAATGATACCAAGCCAAATCAATTTGCAAGTCCAGTCCTTTTTGCTGCAATATATAAAACTATCCAAAAAGCAGCCCTTTGGTTGGCTGTTTTTAAACTTTTCATACACACCTATCGGGGTTAAGCGGAGCTGTGGCCACAATCTACCAAAAAAGACAGACATTCCATGAATGAATATGAATACAGAGATAAATGGGTTTATCGTCTTTGGGGAAAACCCATTTGAAAAGCTGACATTTCAGGGTTAAAATCCCAAACAAAACAAACCCATCCCCTTTCATCAATACCGAGTTAAAAATCATAGCCTACTTGGTGGTACGGTGCAGAATTTACTTCATATTCCTTATTCTTTTATAACCGCTCATCTGGGGTCACATTCCATGCAGAATTTTTTGTCTTCAACCAAACCACAAATGACTCAAGTATTTCCAACACACATACACAAACAAAGTGGGAATACGACTTCCAGCGCTTTCACGGTGCACACATGCGAAGGTCGACCCAATGCGGAGACCTTGTATAGTCTTTTCATTTATTTCATTTTTACATTTATTTGCTTGACTAAATATTTCCATTTCGCGAACACAAAGCAAAACTTAGACCTTCAATAAAGAGTCGGGAAAATCTCAAGCTTTTTCTTCATTGTGGAAGATGTATCTGTGTATTAAGTCACAGATCCCACACACATCAGATACGATCAGAACTATAGGTCACACTGGGCAATCTATCAGGCTTTAGCCTGGGTATAACCATGCTGCCTTGCGCGCAATTTCATTTCGCGCTGCAAGGCAGCCTGGATTCCATGGATCAGATTTTCGCCGGAGATAGGGAACCAATCACAGAACGGGGAGGGACGGCAAGACGATGACGACGTCTATGCAACATACCTAAGCTTGTCGTTTACGGGTCCAAAATGGCAGCCGACGCGTTACCTTTCGATGCAGCCTTAGATAGTGTTCTAAGTAGTTTAGAACGCATGTTTATTTTGGAAAACATAGCAACTTTCGGTGTTGAACTCTTTCATTACCAAGAAGGATGTATTTGCCCTGCTACCAACAGGCTTTGATTGGCTATGAGCAGGGCTCTCAAGTTTTTAACTGAGTTCAGAGTGAGATTTTGTGGGGGGCGGGGGCAAAAGAGGACGTCTGGTTACCCTACGTACGGGAAACCCATTTGATTCCTACCTGTTCCACTTTTAAATAGTGGCCCAAATTGGTGGCCGCTATCCTGGTATATTCTTTGCGTGATAAATACGAAGTGTGGAGTGTGAGCGTGTGCATGGGTTGAATTGCGTGTGTCTCACGCCGAATGCGTTAGACTTGAGAGCCCTGCTCTCAAGTCTCATGTAACTTTAGCCAACTTTAGCCTATATTTTGCTCAAGACAGAACAGTTCTCACTTGAGCAAAATATAGGCTAAAGTTGCTAAGCCGGATGAGTTGCCGAGAGTGACCTATAGTTCTGATCGTATCTGTTATAGTTCTAAGAGTGTTTTACATTTGAGTTTGACGGGTTAGGCTACTTCAGTTGATAAGGTAGAATATAATAGGGATGGCAACTATGAAATAAACTGTTCCATTTGACAACATCAGAGGAACGAAAGAATAATATCAAATCAAGCTGTTGTTATCTAGCCGAACTCTGCGTGCGTCTCAGACACAAAAGGCATTACTCTAAACCTATTCATTACAGAAATTGTACATATTTGGGATGCATAACATATTGTATATCATACTGTTAGTTATATTTCCCATTGGTGATATTCTGACAGATTTTCCCTTCTAGCGTTAGGTCCTCTAAGTCCAGTTCTATCTGGCGAGGCAGGGTTTGGACGGCGGTTCCAAAACCGCCTTGTAGCATTAAATCTTGGGTCTTTGCCTCGCCCCACGGATGGGAGCTCTCATCTTTTAATCTTACACATTTGGTTACTCGCATCCAATGTCCTGTGAGTGGTTTCTCGCATGGTTAGGTTAGATCCATACATACAGACCAGACACACACGGTTTGAGATGAACCACGTCCGTACTAAATATAACCGTCCCACAGAGCTGTTCTCTCTGCGTCTACCCTGGGGGGGAGGGGGAGGTGGGCAGGGGGTTGGTGTTCAGTGCTTTGCGGCGTCCCTCATTCTGCATGCGACGGCGGTAATCAGCGCTGCGCCTTTCCCGCTGCCGTCCTCCGACTGCAGGAAGCTCACCTCGCAGCCGGGAGCCAGGTCCAGCACCGTCTCTCGCAGGATCCCAGAGAAACTAGAGGGAGAGAGGAAGAGAGGAAGAGAGGAAGAGAGGGAGGGGGAGGGGGAGGGGGAGGGGGAGGGGGAGGGGGAGGGGGAGAGGGAGAGAGAGAGGGGGAGATATTTAGGGTAAAAGATGCCTTTACAATGTACCCCATCTCTAGTGGTGGATTCTATTATTGGTAACATCACCCATTACTGGAGAAACATGCCTTGCATGGTGCCTTGCATTCACTACTAAAAAGCGGTTTTCGATTCTTAACTCAACTCGCTCAACTACCTCAGTTGGACGCCTGGACAATCATCACTAAGAGCAAGCCATTACAGGCTAAAAACAGACATGAGCAGTCGGGCTCTGAACCGCCAGAAGCAAAGATTATACTGTTGTACAAATTAGGACATCTTGTTTGTGCCCATTTGAAAAGTGTCAGGAAATGCATGAATGTGAGGCCAACCTGCATCGGTTGAAATTTCATTCCTACCGTTTCCTACCGCACAAAATAAAATTTCAATGTAGATTTTGATAGGTTTATATTTTGCATACTCTACATTTGTGTGTATGTGGGAGTTTAAATACTTAGAAAGTATGAATAGTAAGCCTAGGTAAGGCAAAATGACCGGTGTTCTTGGTGGTAGTATTGTTAGTGGTGATGTGGTGTTGACGTTGGAAGTTATGCTTATGATGATGGTGGTGTTGGTGGTGCTAATGAGGCAAATACAACATTTTATGTTGTACGTCCTTGCACTTAAAAACAGCACTTAGCATTGTGTAGCATCTTATCCTAGCTATCTTTGATGCATTCGGACAATGGCTTTACCCAACAATTGTAAGTGCTTGGCACTTGGTTCTCTGAACATCCTTGCTGTATCGACAGCAATATATTGTGTCCTTTTCTACTGACAAATGTACTAATTGTAAGTCGCTTTGGATAAAAGCGGCTGCTAAACGCCCTAAATGTAATTTAAAGGAAATTGACAACGCTAGCGGCACTGCCCTCGGGGGGGCGGCGGGGGCGGAGCTCCTTACTGGGGGTGCAGTTTGTACAGCGTGCCGTCCACCCCCACGGTGATGCGCAGGTGCTCCAGGCCGCGGTTGCGCCGCACCTTGTCCACCACGGCGGCCAGGCCAGCGCCACAGAGCTGGGCGGCCCGCCGGGACACCACGCCGCACACCTCCTTCACCAGGATGCTGTCGTCGCACGTGGAGCTGGTCAGGCCCAGGTGCTGCAGGATGGAGCGCACCTGCCGCAGGGCCAGCCGGTCACTGGGACCACCACCAATCAGAGGGCGGGAGCGCCGGAGGGGGGGCAGGACGTTGGCAGGGAGAGAGGGAAGAAACCATGAGAAGTCGTACGTAGGGGGGGGAGATGATGAAGAATTACATTCAGGGAATTAAATTGTGTTTGTTTGATTTGGGTTTAATTTATGTGGTGTGGCTGAAAACTGGCCTGTTGATCTCAATAAAACCAATGCCGGCTATCTCACGAAATCTATAACAGTAAATACACACAAGGGTCATGTACAACAAGAACAAAAGTGGAATAACTAGCAACACCCACCGGCCTCAAAGTTTATAATAATGCATACCACGGCCAGAATTTTCTAGAGGTGAGAGGAGTGCATAAACGCAGCTAGAGTCTCACTGCGCTAAACAAATGCACAGCATCCAACAACTCTCATCAGCTGGCGAGCGTTCTGTGAGGAAATGACAAATGATCTCTGCGCGCGCAAAACAGCCTCTCGCGCGCGCAAATTACCTCAGCGCGCGCAAAACAGCCTCTCGCGCGTGCAAATTACCTCAGCGTGCGCAAAACCTCTCGCGAAAGATGTTTTTACGCTCTCGCTCAAATTTAATTTTGGCACTATGGGGGAGGGAACCAAGGCAGGGCGGGCTTTCCTATGATTGGCCGTTTCTGAAGCGCGATATTTGATTGACAGCCCTCCGCAGCCCTCCTATCATTCAATTCTGAATTGTACAGTAAATGGCTGAAACGATAGTTACTTATTGTAACTCTAGATTCTATGAGTATAGGCGCAGCCTTTTAAGGCTATCGCTATTGGGTTATCCCTAGGCGTGAGCCGTAGCACTGAAAAATTTGTAATCCCCGACCAACAGCGTGGGCCTCAATTACGTCCGCGTGTAATCAGCAGACGACGGACCCCGAGCCGATCTGGTAGCCGAGCCAATATGGCACTTACACCGGCGGACGTTCTGCTCCCAATCAACAGCTTTTCTTCAGCTATTTAAAGGACAATGAGGCCGACGCTTAAAAGACTGCGCTGTACTCATAGAATCTGGAGTTACAATACGTAACTATCGTTTCAGCCATTTACTGTACAATTCAGAATTGAATGAGAGGAGGGTTGAGGGCTGTCAATCAAATATCGCGCTTCAGAAACGGCTAATCATAGGAAAGCCCGCCCTGCCTTGGTTCCCTCCCCCATAGTGCCAAAATTAAATTCGCACTTATATCAATTATGGCATTAATGTGTCGCCATATGTAGCAACATATGAACATTGACTATGAAGAAAAATTACAAAAAGGTGCACTCTCTTTTCTAATTCTAATTATAAGGCGTCGTGGAAATATCAATCATAACTATAAATATACAATCATATACAAATTATATTAACCTTGTTTATATAATTATTATGCACATTAGAAGGAACTGTATACATTCTCCCTGTACCTTAAAACGCATCCCTTCCTCTCTTTTAACTGAGAGAGGTTAAGGTAATTCGGATTTGAGTTCCCACTGGAGCCAGTGAGTCTGGCTCCAGTAAACTTGTTTACAGCCATGTCTTACAGACATGCAGACATGTCCAATTTCCACCTATTGTATTACAAATTTACTTGGCCTAAGGTCACTCCCACTCCCTACCCACAATGAAAACGTTTCCCTATAAGAATCTTGTTTATCTATTGTCTCACATGTATCCTTGGTAATTTTGCTGCCAGTACTTTTCCCATGATTATGCTTTAAGATTAAATCAAATATTTCGCTGTCCGACGTGTCCTCGAGAGAAGTTTCTCTTTATCAGAAGGATATAAATAAACGGAAAGTTACAGGCTAAAACACTTTGACCTTGTGAATACGTGCTTATTGATTATGTACAACGCAAACACGGTCCCATTTTACAGTACTACGCTTTGCCATGGCTGAACCTGATTACTGTAGGCGTTAAAGGTCTTGCAGATATATTGCAGCAGTATGTCCCATAAGTTACCAATTAAAACTGCTGTTGCATCGACCATTATTATTAGATATAACAACAACTCATTGGTTCTGTCTCCTTCATTATTCTACAAATAAAGAATTGGAATCTGCCTACACAAAGAAATTATTTGGTAAGAGTGTACACACATAGCTGAACACAATCTCAAAGTGATTAAGCCTGTATTAATTATTTTAGTACAAATTACCAGCGGCAGGATAGTAAACTATGTAAACCCTAGCCCTCTAGAGAGGCCCAATGTCTGAATGTCCAGTTACCTTAGACAAATCGATAATAAAGATGGAATAGTTTTAATATTGAGCTCTTGTCCACGTAACCAACCCTAAAGAGGCTCACCTCTCGATCTGGGACAGGAACTTGGTCTCGAAGATGCCCCGTGTCTTCAGCCTCTCAGTAGGCTTGCCGCAGAACAGCAGGCCCTTGGCGGTGAACTCCAGCAGCACGTTCCGCACAATCTCACCCAGGTACATGCCACTGATCATCTTCTCATACCTGAGAGAGAGACAGAGAGAGGGCAGAGAAGCAGAGAGACAGAGAGAGAGGGGCAGAGAGGCAAAGAGACATAGGCAGAGAGACAGAGAGGGGCAGAGAGACAGAGGGGCAGAGAGCCAAAGAGAAAGAGCGAGAGGCAGGGAGAGAGAGAGAGAGAGGGGCAGAGACAGAGAGAGGCAGAGCGAGAGGGGCAGAGAGGCAGAGAGAGGCAGAGAGAGGGGCAGATAGACAGAGAGGCAGAGAGAGAGGGGCAGAGACAGAGAGAGGGGCAGAGAGACAGAGAGACGGGCGAAGAGGCAGAGAGACAGAGAGGCGGAGAGAGAGGCAGAGAGAGAGGGGCAGAGACAGAGAGAGGGGCAGAGAGACAGAGAGAGGGGCAGAGAGACAGAGAGACGGGCGAAGAGACAGAGAGAAGCAGAGAGACGGGCAGAGAGAGGCAGACAGAGTGAGGGGTCAACAGGCAGAGAGGCAAATAGAGTTACAGAAAGAGAGGGGGGAACATGACAAAGTAATAGTAAAAAAATATATATATATTATAATCAGATTCTAGTTGGAACTTTGAAAATAGCGACTAGTGTCGGAAACCAAGTCCTTTTTGTATTGTGTGACTAGTTTGTCTAGTCACAATAATAGATGCCCTACACGTGAAAGAGCTCCAATGCAAAGACATGCATCCTTTCTTCTTGATAAGGACAACTGCTCCTGCAAAGCACAAGAAATAGAATGTGTTCTGATGTCATCGCCGACCCTTGAGTACTCCATGTACTCTTGAGAACACGCACATTGTAGCAGACAAGATGGCTGATTGCGTTCCCCGCGCTTCAGCATAGATCCAAATGGATTGGGTTCTCTTTCCTTGCTTTTTCCCTGCTGTTGACAATATTTTGAGGTAAGTGAGATATGACGTCTTTACTCCATAAGTGCACCAGCAAAATGTTATTTTGCTATAGAAGAAAAACAAATGGTAGGATGGTATTGCGAATAGCCTTAGTGCCTCTGTTCCATGAGAAGCAAATTAGTGTGCAGGAAGCGTAACGTGTAGGAAGCAGAAAGCGACAAGGTAGGATCATAGGTGACATAATAGAAAGTACATACAAAGTACATTCCATTGCTTAGAACAGAGGCAACAGTACTAGGAAACCCAGACAAATCCTAGAAATAGCATGAGACCAATTAAATTGGTCCCTGCTGTAGAAAGAGCTCCAATGCAAAGACATACATCCTTTCTTGTTGATCCTTTCTTCTCTCTGAGTGCACATCCCGGAGGCGATGTGCACCTGCACCTGGTGGTATAATGTCACCTTTAAATTCCACGAGGTGGTGTGACTGAGCCCCTCCCCCCACTCTGGGGGGATTGAAGTGCACCGTCTCATATTCAAAACCCATGGCGTAGGAAACTCTGGCCCTCGGCCCTCCATCCTGTACCTTTGTTTCCCGGGGTTGTTGGAGCTCTCGTCCACGACGCGGTCGAACTCGGCGCACAGTTCGTCCAGCTCCCCGCCGTCCCCGAACGCCCCCCACTCCATGTTGACGCACATGCGGCCCTCGTCCTCCTCCACCAGCTCCACGTTCCGCACCTCCTCCATGTAGCAGGCGTTGGTGCCCGTGCCTGGTACCACAGGAGAAGGATACAGTGTCGTATGTATCTCCAGCGGAAAATGTGGCTTCCAACCACAAGGGGGTCCGGGCTTAACCCTAAAGGCTCAGTTATGGTTCCACGTCGACGCAACGCGATGACCATTCAGACGCTTCGGTACAGTCGTGAACCTGACCAATCACAGCCCTTGCTGCTGCGTCGCAAGGTTAACATTTTTGGGAGGCGCACGTCAGGCCCTTGCGGTTAACGCATGGAGTTTCCGAAAGGACGTAACGGCTCCGTAAACACCCTTGTGTTTCGTAGACGTGGAAGCATAACTAAGCCTTAAGTGCCCAGTATACTGACAACAAAAGTGGACCCTCTCATTCGACCGTGATATTCATTGGAAATCAATAGAAGATGTGATCAGTAGCATATATACAGTCGTAAGCAGTGGGCTATTTAATAGTGTGCAGCCAAGGCCGCCTGTCTGTGGAGCCCTGTTGAAAGAGACTAACGAACGTGTAGTTCATCTCAGGGCCTAAAGGAGAATCCTGATCGTAACATTCCATGCTCGTTATTAGTGTCTGATGAGTGTCTGACAGCAAACAGGGCTACTTTAATGAGTTTTCTCCAAAAGTGCAATCATACAAACCAAGAAATGTAAAAAAAAACAGCCTAGGGGCTGTCTGATAATTAAAAAGAACGGACTGAATTTGATAAGGCTGATTCATTTTAAAGGACAAAAACAAAAAGTTAGAAAAAGGGCAAGATGGTAATTCCCTCAGAAATCTTTTCTTTGGGGAGGCATTTGACTCAGGAGGTAGAGCAGGTTGGCTGGTAACCTGAAGGTTGCTAGCGCGACACCCGGCTCCTCCTAGCCTGAGAGTGTAGAGGTGTCACTGAGAAAGACACAGAACACATGCTGGCTGTCGCCTTGCGCGTTTGACGTCGCCATTGGTGTGTGATTAGTGCCCCGGAGACATTTAACTCTGGCATTGTGTTTTTTATCTCTCAAGCATTTATGGTTATTTTTGTTTGCATTACAGTTTTAGAAATTATATCAGATGAGAACAATTAGGACATAAACACTCCATCTTCCTCCTGGAGCTTTGATGTGACAATCTATCTTCAATAAGTTAGTTATCGGCTTTTAGACAGGGCCGAATAATAATATCCCTCATGATTGGTGAAAATGATAGCTACATTATTATCTTCCTTTTTTTATTCACTCAAGTCTTGTACTTGCAGGTCGTAACGGCCAATTCATGTGCAAAGCTGATGTGGTGTGCCCTTATTTCCATCCGCTGTTCTTAGGATAATATAATTGACTGCAGGCATCACAGCAGGTGGCCTCTGCCCTGGATCGCGTGCTTATTATCACCCTCTACACTCGGCATGGCGCACCGTTGGCCGCTCACCTACGATGAGGCCCACCTCACACAGGGGGTCCTCGTAGCCGCAGGTCATCATGGTGCCAACGGTGTCGTTGACCAGCGCCACCACGTCCAGGTCAAACTTCTGTGGGCCGGGACACGAGGAAAGGCGAGTAAGATAGATGGATGGATAAATAGATAGGAACATTATTAATCCCCCGGGAAGGTTCCCTCAGGAGATTGAATGCAAAAAAAATATATATATGCAGGGAAATAATGATGTACAAAGAAGGATACTATACATGACAATAATTAAGCGAGGGACTGCTTATGCGGTGCATAAGAACAGTGTGAGAAAACAGTATAACAAACAGCCAAGCTGTGGTTGATATGCATTGTTATGTTATGTAGTGGGTGTAGTGTTATGGGCGGGAGGTACACTTTCTAATTGGTAGCACGGTTGCTCCCAGCTACAATTGTTTTTTTGGATAAATGAGGTAGCCCAAGTTGAACCATAATGTAAAAATTATTCACCACCACCACATTAGCGGCAGCCTTCCATGTTCTTTATGAAAAGGGCCAGAGCGAATAAAACATTCCGAAGAATCTTCCAAGGCAATACGTGAAGCTGTGAGCAGACCTCTTTACGTCGAATGGCGTCTTTCAGCAGGGTGACCACGTCCTCCCCCTCACAGCCCGTCGCCTTGAATCCCTTTGTCCATCTCAGAAGGATTCCCTTAGTGTGTTGGACAGAGACGCTGAGATTAGATGACGGGGTAGTGTGTGTAGTATTGTAGTGTTTGGCCTTCATGGTTGCAACAATATAATCAAAGAAAGAATGCATGATGGGGTCAACATCCACCAGGGTGGATGATCGGGTGCATCACCTGGTCAAGTTGTCTTTGTTGACAGGGGAAGGAGAAGGTGAAACCCAGGGGAAGGACAGCCCCTTTCATTCCCATGTACTCCAAGAAGTCCGCAATGCACTGGACGATATGGTCGAAGAGCTAGGACGACAAATACAGATGAGCACACGCACGCACGCACGCACACACACACACACACTCTCTCGATTCATGTTAGGAAGTAACCCATTTCATAAATGATAAATGTTTGATATATTTGTTTATTTAATCTATTTATTTTCTATTTTTTGTAAATATGCATTATGTAAATATTAGAGCTGTCAAGCGATTAAAATATTTAATCGTGATTAATCGCATTAATGTCATAGTTAACTCTAATTAATCGCGATTAATCGCAAATTCTTTTTCTATGCTAAATATCCCTTGATTTTTTTGTCACATAATTCTTCTCATTTTAATTCTCTTATCAACATGGTGAAGTGCATCGGCTTGCCTTGTGCAAATGATTTTTTATTGATAACAACATTGGCATATACACTGATCAAAACAGGACGATACAAAAAAAGAGCCTATAGTGCAATTAAACGACTGCTTTGAACAAATGTCATTTGAACATAGCAGTCAGGCTACTGCTTCTTTGTTTTGAGCCAAAGAAAAAAAAAAAAAAAAAAAAAAAATTTTTTTTTTTTATAAAGTAATTGCGTTATTCGCGCGATAATTTTTTTAACGCCGTTAAATTTGGTTTGCGTTAACGCCGTTAATAACGCGTTTAACTGACAGCTCTAGTAAATATGTATGTTTAGGGAGAAAGATAAATTAGGTAGTTAATTGAGTAGTGAGGAAGGGGTAGGTTTAAATAAGCATATGCTTCATCCCACTCCTATTCGGACATAATTTGACTATTTCTATTGTTGTTTTGACTATTGTCATTGGTTTTGTTTGTTTGTCAGTTTATATACTCGAACATGTTCGAAATAAAAAAGCAAAACTAAACTAACCCCATCAACAAAGCTTTAGTCATGCTCATTCCCTCAAAGGAAATCCTCTCATCAGTCACAACGTCGATCGTTCCCCCACACAAAACACCCGGCCCTCTCGTTGCTCAGAATCCCCCCCCCAGAGGGCCGAGCAGGCGTACCTCCTCCCCGGTGCCCTGCATGGTCTCCTGCGGGATGCTGTAGATCTTGTTGTGCATCTCCACGCTGCGCTTCTTCCCACTCCGTACGCGCACCAGGAGCACTCGGAAGTTCGTCCCCCCAAGGTCAAGAGCCAGGAAGTCACCGTGTTCTAGTGAGAACACACACACACACACACACACACACACACACACACACACACACACACACACACACACACACACACACACACACACACACACATTATGGATTCTAAATGACTTCCGTCATCAAGATCAATCTCCTTACATTCCTGTTGTTGGAGTCTGGACGGTGCGCTGTGATTATTGTTGACATCCCTCCAATTAGCAATCAGTCTTAGGCTTGTCAGAAGCTATAGCTGCGTGTGCCCAGCGCATTAAATTAGCATCTCCGGACTCCTTCCTTGGTGATATCAATGGACGATGCAGACTTAAAACACAAGCAACGCATCAACAGTAGGTGAAATGCACCACCAGAGCTTCTAAATCGATCAACCTCTGTTAAGAGAACCTCAGGAAAACATATAAAACCACCTCTTAGCACAGCATACCATCAAGTGATGCATCTTATCCCTGCTTACTGAGCTCAATTACAGAGAGACTGCATCAGAAAAACCAAGCGTGAACATCGAGTTTAACCCCAGCTCCATCAGACTACACAACTTCTTGGTTGTTTTAGTAGTTTAAATGTTTTTCAACCTCTTAGTGGACCACATTTAGATACAGACTTGGACTCTTTTTATGTTGTCTTTTGCAAATGTCCAAATGCAATATAAATCGTACCATGTAAACCAAGTTCAAGGAAAAATATAAATTGTAATTTAATTTAATCTTTAAGGTCGGTGCATTGTATCTTAACATTTCTCTTCAATTCTTAATAGATCAAAATTCTAATTTTCAGAAATTAGCAGCAAAGTATACATGAGGTAGAAAATTGTTTCCAGTTTAGGCAAATTTATACACTTTAAATATAAATACCTGGATTAACAACCATTGATTGGCAGCATGCCATTCAAAGAGCCAAAGTGTCACTGATACCATGGCCGCATCCTAAATTCGCCCTTAGGCAAGTGAACCGTTGCAAGTAAGAAAGCTTATTAAAAGTGTAATGAGTTGTTTCTACGCAACAGCGTTGAGAGTTATAAAACACAACACACACACACATACAGGGAATCTGAAATCAATAAAGGAGCTGGAGAAAGAAGATGGGACTTCAACCCTGGCACAGATTCACTTGGGCGCATTAAACTATACAGTGACAAGGTAGTTAATCAATACTCTTTGCAGGTTTAAACCGAATTGAAATCAATGAAGAGAAAAATAAAAATCTATATTGCCAAGCATCTTTGTCTATGTTCCAAAGGATCATAGACATATGTTTTGCTGCACACAGTTTACTACTCCTCAACCATTGCAGAGATACTGTAAAGACAACTGGGAATATGGAATATATCTCAGACAAAATGCTCAAAACAAAAAAAAGATAATGAACTGATAATTCTACCAACGTTGTCTTTCTGAATCCTACAGCTCCCAAGTATTCGATCCAGCAGTTTAGGTACTAGGTCGTTTTTCTTAGCAGCTGCTGCCTGTCTGCCTGTCTGCTTAAGCAGACATACTGAAGAAAGCCTGAAGGCATGAAGCACCTTTTCAGCTGCTTCATGCCTTTCATGCCTTCATGCTTTCTTCAGATTCTTTCCAGCTCACCTGTGCCATCGGGCGTGGCCCGGACATAGGTGGGCAGCATCTTGAGGCTGGCCTGCTGGTGGGTCTCCTTGGCCAGGCCCTGCTCCATGGCCTCCTCCAGCCTCCTCTTCACCTCCAGCAGCTGCTCCCGGCCCAGCCGCAGGGGCTCCAGGATGCGCTGGCGCTCGGCGTGCTGCATGGCCAGCCGGTACGCCACCGCCGTCACCATGGCCGCGCCCTTGCCGCTGCCGTCCCCCGAGCTCAGGAAGCGCACGTCGCAGTCGGGCGCCAGCCGCCGCACCATCTTGTGGAGCTTGCGGGCGAACCTGTGAGACGGAGGTGGAGGCGGGAGGTATGGGAGAAATTAACCACTACTTTTTATAACAACTATGAGTGTTATCAGGCCTATATATCAATTAGATGATGATCGGCAGTGTCTTTGTAAACCTCCCTCGGCTTCGTTGTTGCTTGTTCGCGGGTAACAATAAAGTCTCTTGTCATACGGCGCCCTGGTGGCTCACCGTGCAGAGCGCGTGCCATGTAGGCTCAGTCCTAAAACGCAGCGACCCGGGTTCGAGTCCTGCCCGTGGTCATTTGCTGCATGTCCTCCCCTCTATCTCCCATACCTTCCTCTCTATAATAAAGCACTAAAATGCTCAAATAAATCCCAAAAAAAAAGAAAAAAGCCTCTTGTCATACTTGATCCGGACTCCCCGATTCTTCAAGCCCTCTTATTTAGTTGAAGTGATAGAACTCGGTTATTTTCTACCACAGAGGCAGTCGGCTTCAACATCAATCCTAGTGGCTCGTCCACATCGGCACGCTATTGTCATAGCGAAGTCTTGAGCGCTACCAAGATAAAAGGAAACATTGAACGGAATCGACGGAGAGTGAGTCACAGAGTCACATTATGAAAGTCTGTTTACAGAGCGTGTCTATACACAGTATAGAAAGGAATGGATACACAACGAGGAAACAATACCTAGGAACAATCAGAAGGTCAACTCGCTGAAAAGAACATGGGCAATAACATGCTTTGAGTCGTACCGTCTTATCTTGCCTTGTGTGAGACGGCATATTATGTGCGCATTATTGCCTTCTGCCACTGACGGCCCACAGGAGATTTACAACACGCATTGTACATGATACTGAAGGATTACGGGATAACATTGCAATGTTCAGATGTCTACTTGTACGCCTTCTGTCGCTAGTTATATTATGGATATATTATAACATTGGTTCTCAAAGTGCGGCCCGCGGGTCAATGGCGGCCCGCAAAAACATTCCTGGTGGCCCGCATTGACAAACAGATGTAAGTAAAAAAAAATATATATATTTATTTTTTTATTATTATATCAATATTAAATTACACAAAAAATAAATAAATATAAAGAGAAAAGTTGACTCTCTCTAGCTTTCAATTAAATCCTGTTACATTTGTTAGTTTTAATCTGACTGTACATTACTTTGAAAGGATGAACCTCAGTTTCGTGATTTAGACCTCACTTGACCTCACTCCCAGAGGTCCAGGGTGCAATGTTTTTTTTCCCCACTGGGATGCTGACGGCGTTTCCCGCCTAATTCTTTTTCCTCTGGCGGCCCTCAGTCAAATTCTGGGTTCCTAAATTGGCCTTCAGCTGTCAAATCTTCGAGAACCCCTGTATTATGTGCTTTGAGGACATGTCGTTAAACAAATGCACAAAAAAAGGCACAACAGGCGTGAAGGCGGCCCCTCCCCTGGCGTTTCCCCCTGGGGCTCCCCGTTCTCAATGTGGGGGAGGGGGGGGGGGGGCAGGTGGGGGCACTGTATACTCACTGGGGGTGGTTCTTGTAGACGGAGCCGTCCACGCCGATGGTGGTGCGGAGCTTCTCAGCGGCCTTGTTGTCGCGGATCTGCCGCAGGACCGACACCAGCGAGGCGGCGCAGAGGTGGGCGGAGCGGGTGGACACCACCTGACACACCCGCTGGGTGGCCACGCAGTCCTCCGTGGACGGGCTCAGCCCCAGCCCCCGCAGGAGCGTCTCGGCGGCCAGCAGACCGGCGTTGTCCCTGGCAACCGGAGGAGAGGCACATTGAGTGTCGTGGAAACTAGGCGCTGAACGATTAATCGAATTCAAACCAACATTGCGATGTAGTAGAACGCGATTTGCAAATCACAAAGGCTGGGATTAAAAAAAAATACTGACTGGAGTTCAGTAAGTTTTGCATTTATTTAATAATATCATATTTATTATATTATAATATTATATATATTATCATAGTTGAATAAATATGTTATAGTATCAATTCATGAATCAATTCATCTCAACACATAGGCCTGGCCTAAAGGTAAGATCAGTTTATATGTTGAAATCTTCCAATGTTGTGTTGGTCACACTATAGAATAATTTATTGCTTGTTTAGTGAATAATACAGAGCGTTAGGAACTTAAAAAAAGACAAAATTGCATACTAAATTGCAATCGCAATATTGCTTGAAATAATTGCAATTTGATAATTTCCCCAAATCATTCAGCTCTAGTGGAAACTCTAAGAGGGTTCACACACGCTGACCTCCAACAGACGATAATCTGGATCGTCGAGTGGTGGTGGTTGGGGGCTCACTCCCAGCAGCAGGGTTCCAGGTTCGAACCCCGATATCTACAGGCCTCATGAAGCTATAGTGCAAGTACAGACAGGAAGATGACTGCCCTGTTCCGTTTTTTCCCTGCCTTCACACGCATCCTGAGATACATAATTATTTCCTTCAGTGTAATTACGGCTGCTCGCTTCTCTTCTGCGTCATTCAGCTGCTCCCTCATGTAAACTACCCCCCCTCCCCAATTCTGTTAAGCAATCTGAGGGACTATGAAAGGTGCTATATAAATCCAAGTTTATATTAAACCCACCTCCACCGTACAAAGAGGTTCATCATGCAGCCTACACTCAGAGCATCAGCAGCTCCAGTCCCATTCATGTCATCCTATCGCCATGTCAACCCAACTCGTCTTTCCTGATTTAACTTGAGCCATCATTCATTGATCACATGATCTGGGAAACATTGTCTCTTCCCAATCCATCCTCACAACTCTCCAAGAGCCATACCTCCACCTGTCTAATCCTCCCTAAACAAATCCTCCCATGTCTCAGGCTCCACCAGCCATCTCTCCCTCCTCCGGCCGCCACTCAATCCCCCATATCCCCTCCCGTCTCTCATCCACGGAGACCATTCTGTCTCCCACTCACACCCAGCTCCCATTTCTCCCCCTCCAATATCTCCTCCTGTGGAGTCCCGCCCCCACCCATACCGGTCTTTCCAACACTCATACCCCTCCTATATCCCCCTACTGTCTCTCCCCCACCTATACCCCCTACCGCCTCTCCCCTACCCCCCGTGCCCCCACCTACAGCCTCACCTGTCGTCTTCGATGGCAGAGACGTGGCCGGTGTTGAAGCTGCCCCTGGTCAGCAGGCCGGGGGTCACCTGACCCTGGAAGATCATCTGCTCTTTGGCCATGTTCACCAGGATGAGGCGAACCAACTCGCCCATGTAGAAGCCACTGATCATCTTCTCAAAGCTGCAGATGAGAGAGAGTGTGAGAAAGAGAGTTTTGTTCAGTGTCAATTATGAGGGCATTAAATGCCTGGTCAAATGTTATTTTTTATTTAATTTTTTAACGAAACTTAAACTTCTCATACATCTGTCCATTTAGGAAAAGTTACATTTCCTGCCTTAGTTCTGCATGTATAAAACCCAATCTGTTCCTGCTGTGCAAACTTTAAAATATGACACCACAGGTTGCTAATCAAGGATGGAAAGACTGCCAATTACAAAGCAGGTGTTTGACAGTTCTTTGCATATTGCATCTGCACTATTCACAAGTTGAATTCCAGACAGATTCAGAACAGACATGGAAGCAGACTGATTTGCTGGGATAATTAGACCACATTAGACATGCAGGCCTCATGCTCAACCCAGAAGGAAAATGTTGTAAATCAAATACACCAGATATGTCAGGCAGTGTGTGACACTGACTGACACAAAGTGAGTGATTTCAACAGTGTTGATTTGACATTGTGACTTGTAGAAAAAAAGTTCACCCCATTTTGTAACACAATCACACACGGCAGTATTACAAAAGGAGATTGTACATGGCTGCAATAGTATTCCTTCCTGGTCCTTTATTTACTAGGGGACAACACATGGTCCTTTATGTACTAGGGGACATCACCTGGTACTTTATATACAAGGGGACATCACCAGTCCCCTCTAAACTTATTTTCCCCCATCAAATCCTATTGATTGTTTATGCAGCAACCTCCAAACAAACCAAAAAGAATGACAACTCACTCTCTTCTCCTTCCATCCCTATGCACTGCTCTACCATTGATAAGTGCTGCATTTCACACACCTGTAATCAGCAGGCGAGATAATTCCCCAAACCAATCGAGGTAGCATCGTTCTGATTGATGAAAAATGAGCCAAGAGGTCTAAAACCTAAATTGGCTGATATAGAGGCAGGGGCAGTAAACTCAAAATCGGTATTCCCACAGCGCATCACACATTACATTAGCTGAGGGATGGCTTTGGTATTTCAAACAAATTAGACTCAAATAATAGCTCGTAATCTTGCCTGCAGCATATTTGCAGATCATAGCCGCAGTTCATCAAAGTGCCCAATGTGTCATTGATCACTGCGACATTGTCAATGTTAAAGTTCTTGGAATACACAGACAGATGCATGAATAGATTAGAATAGATCAATAGATTCCATTGTATGGCTATCCGGTGCTGTATGAGGCGGTGATTATAAAGTTACCTGTGACGCGCCATGGACAAGGAGTTGTATTTCAAACAAATAACATTCAAATAATGGCTCTGAATCTTACCTGCAGCATATTTTTAAAAGAGAATCGAGAAATAATTTGTAGTGTGGTGTAGTGTTTTTAAAGTGTTGAGGAGGCCCTTGTAAAATTACTATTTATTCTCATCTGCAAATGTTAGGCAGGCAAATAAAACCTTTGGTTTGCAGTTAAACTCGTAACCGGTGATTAACGGGGTCCGAGCAAAATGAAAAGTCAAGAACAAACTAATTTAAGATATATATGGAAGGGGAAGGTATATAAATATGACACATAATTATGAAGGAAAGATGTTGATGAAGATGTTCCCCTTAATGCCATATTGTGCCTCGGCTTTCAGGCGAGTGGGCTGCAGAGCAATGGCCGAATGTTATGTTCAGCTTGTTCATAATGCTCTAATCAGGATTCAAACTCTCAACCAAAGGCTCACCAGTACAAGGCATTATCCCATTGAGCCACTGACAAACCTGAACTGTAGCCTCATTCACATGGTCAAAATGTCGAATGATAAGCACACAACTATGGCGACACATTAGTGCCATGAAGCACTAATGTGATAAAACATGCATTCCGGCGTATTATATTATATCAACTGCGAGCGCGCAAATTATCTCTGCGCACGCACAAGATAATCTGAAGATTGACGGTGCCGTTAATGCTTCTTCATAATAGTTAACTACTTTAAGGGCACCGACAATCCAATACCCGAGTAGCCTGGCTAACGTCAGACCTCAACTCAATCTACATAGAGTGGCGAAGTCACGCCCCTCCATTGCTTCAGCAATGGACGCTTTGAACACCGCCCACTCCGGCTCAATGCCCCCAACCTCCACAGGAATGCCTGTTGGCCTATATTTCTCAAATGCAACTATTAAAAAAAAATCTGTTCGATAACTTTTGTGAGGCTTGGTCTAAATATTTTACGTGGCGCTTTTTTACAATGACTCCACCTTTGGGTGCAGTACCAAATTTGGGTTTATGGGTAGTGGGGGTTATTGGTGACCATACCTGAACATTTCAAGAGTTTTCGACTTACAGTATAGGCTGCAGTATGACTTTTACAGAATTTGGGGTGAAAACGAACGGAACAGAAACAATAGGGACCAAGCATCTTCGCTGCTCGGACCCCTAATAATAATGATAAATTCAATCTATATGCCGCCTTTCAAAACCAAAGGATGCTTTACAATATGGGCAGGAACATTGAAGACAAAGGAACTTTGTGAGTAAGAAAAAGTCTTAAGACCATTAAGTTTAATGTAACAGGTAGGTAGTGCATGCTTTGCATTAAGTCAGCATTACAGAATTATGTGTTCCAGGAATATGCATTTCCGCTGCGTTTCTAATCAGGACGTGTTCACTTTAAGACGCATGGTTCTAATCGGCCTATCGCGTGCCTCCAGGAAGTAATGAACGTCTAGCTGGTTCAGCGTTTTCTTCAAGTCTGTCTGTTTTATCCAGAACAATTTAGTCAAATCTGTCGGCGTCTTGTGCTTTACGTAGCATCGTTGGTATGTGTTCTATTTTGATTTCATTTGAAAGAGTTGGTCGCTATTTTGACATTATTGTGGAGTTTGTAAAGTTTGATGTATTACGGCTATACGAATGCCATGTTAAGTCACACGTGGGTCATTTGACGACGGTAATAGTTGTAATGTAATATAATAATGTAAATATTCTGGCTTAATAGTTTGAGATGAGCACAACAGATTTATTTTTTGTGTGTGTTGCAGTTTCACCTTTTCCCATGTGCTTCTTATAACCTGTGGAAGTGAGAAATACATCTGCAGAGTAGACATACCGAGGAGGGCACAAACATAATAAAAAATAAGATAAGGAGACAAACAAGAGTGTGTGTGTGTGTGTGTGTGTGTGTGGTTGGGGGGGGGGGGGGGTTACAGGCAGTCGGCAAGGTTGAAGGGGTGAGTTTTGAGAAGAGTATAAAAAGGTGGCCAGGGCTGTACCCCCATTTCCTGGTCCATTTTGAACCAGGGTACATCTCGTCAAGCCCCAACGAACAGTGCATACTTCCGCAATCCACCAGTGCTCAGCGGCCAAGCCTGGTATTGTAGCCGTTTAAGCGGGCTGTGGACGGGTCCCTCGATTCAAGGGGCCCAGAAGTAGATATCTCCGTTCACTCCAATACAAGTGGGGAACAGGAATGTGTCTCCGCAAAAAAATTCTGGATATCAATCAAAGGCTCATAATCTTTATACCATGTACTAATAAAATGTAAGTTTTCTCTTTTCAAAACGTTACCTCAAGCGTTTTATTAGCCGTTTTATTTATTTATTGCAGGAGAAGGACGGGTGAGCAGCTGAAAGGAGTCATAGTGAAACAAATGTTGTTTTGGCCCGGAATCTATGGAGTCAGTTTCCTGCCATAATTCAAACCTGAAAAAAAAAGTTTCAAAGGCTTGTAAGTCTGGGTTTGAAAACTCAACACCTTGTAAAAAAGGTTTTGCAACACTGAAAAAAGAGATTATAACCTGAAAAAAAATAAAAATAAAATTCAAACATCTGTAAACATGATCTTGTGTTCTATTTTATCTTCTTCATCATTTTCACTAACACATTTTCAAAGTTCAAACAATTTCACCAGCGCACTTGCAGAGTTTCAAATCTGGCACTGTTCTAACAGTGCATTTCATTGTTGCCCGGTTTTGAAACCTTGTAAATGGGATTCTGCAAACAGGTGTTCATACATTGAGAAATACGTTTTGAAAGGTTGAATATTTAGTTTTAAAAACTTGTAAAGGTGTACGTTTACGACATTGCAACGTATTTTTTCAAAACTGGCTTTTCAGCACTGACTTTTCAGAGATTTGACCACACAGGCGCAAGCTTTGAGTCACGTGAATATTGGCAGTGTTCTGACGCCACTCGTTTTGAAACTCCTGACAGTCGAATCTGAAAAAGAAAAAAATGTTCCTGGGGGCGGGACCATTTAGCTCTAAACATATTGGTTGCTCTCGGCTGACGTACATTCCAATCACATGTGCCGTTCAACGGGCTGTGCGTGATTGACAGTGCTCTGCCGATGACACGAATAACAAGCGACTTTCGCGGTTGATTTTGATTTCCATTTTCTGGAACCAGAAGCTGTGTTCGAAATCGTTCCCTATTCCCTATATAGTGTACATGATATAGTGCACTATATAGGGAATAGGGAACGAGAATTCGGACACTACGCCTAACATTTCTAAACGTCATTTGCGTCAGTAAATGCGCCTGGTATTTGTGTGACGTGATGCGCCGACATCATCTAAACAAACCGGGCTGGAGGTTGTATTGATGTTGAATGTTACATTTCCTTGTTCAAGTTTTTTTAAATTAATTTTGAATGTTAAATCCCAAATAAATTGTTGACATTTCTAAACACAAGCCGGAGACTCCATCATTAAATGCATTAGTTTTCGCGGTTATTCAGCTTCTTCTTCTCCCCTGGAAAAATACAACCGCATTGCATTGTGGTATACGGGAGTAACACGTAGGGAACATCGTATGTACCCTATTTTAAGTCCACTATATTGTGGACCACTGAGAATTCGAACACCCTACAAAGAGTCTCATCTCCATAGGACGCGACTAGCAAGGACGCGTCCTAGCAAGGCTGCAGCATTCACTTTGGGAAACAGCCATGGTTCCAGAAAATGGAAATCAAAATCAACCGCGAAAGTTGCTTGTTATTCGTGTCATCGGCAGAGCACTGTCAATCACGCACAGCCCGTTGAACGGCACATGTGATTGGAATGTACGTCAGCCGAGAGCAACCAATAGGTTTAGAGCTAAATGGTCCCGCCCCCAGGAACGTTTTTTTCTTTTTCAGATTCGACTGTCAGGAGTTTCAAAACGATAGTTATGTTATTATAACTCTAGTTCTATGATTGTAGGCGTAGCCGTCTAGGCTTCGCCTTATGGGCTTGTCCCGTGCGCGCGCCCGCGCGCGCTGAAAATTCAAACTATGCACCTATCAGCGTGGGCACCGCCCACATTTCCCACGGTATCGTGTCTATATAACGCGGTGTATACCGTCGCTCATCCTCCACGCTTTTCTTTCAGCATTTGGAGGGTACAGCAGGTGGGAAACTAGACGGCTACGCCTACAATCATAGAACTAGAGTTATAATAACATAACTATCGTTCTATTTCATGTAGGCTACGCCGTCTAGGCTTCGCCTTATGGGCTAAGGTGAAGCTGCGAGCGGAGCCCGATCAATGTACTCCTGCTGGACCCCAGTCAAAACGACCTAAGTCACCAGAGCACATTAAGACTCAAAAAGCCAAGGAAGTGTAAAACACAACAGCTTTATAAAAACTAATTCCTCCTAGATCAAGCAAGGCAATGATCAAGGGAGAAAAAAGTGAGTCTGTAAAGACTCCGGCTCTATTCCGTGCTTCATGGAACCCATGAAAAGGAAAAGAAAACCAGAGCAACACGGTTTCCATTAGGTCCGCTACCACCGGGGGCGGAGCTACGGAATTCGGCTCTTCAATAATGGGACTCTCTCGGCCGTTTCTTATTTGAAGAAAACGGCGGGAGTGCCTCACTGGTAAACAAAACCACCAGACAATTGGCGAGCCAATAGAAAACCCCCTAGCCTTGTTTTTCATTTGAAAAAAGGTGGGAGAGTAAGAGACTGGTAATCAAGACCAACTCGCCAGCCGGCGATAGGAAATCCAACCACGCCGCTTTAAAGAACATGTCTATATTCTTAAGCCGTAAAAGGGGTCCCGGACTCTAGCACAGAGTTGCCGAGTGAGCCCCTGGACATGTCTAACATGTAAAAACGGACAAAGGGGCCGGGGGAAGACCAAGACGCAGCCGCGCAGATGTCTTCCACCGAAACGCCCTTGAGTAGAGCCGTTGAAGCGGCCACGCTCCGTGTGGAGTGAGCTTTAACGCCCAACGGTGGCGCCAAGCCCTGCCGAGAGTAGGCTAGGCAAACACCCTCACATACCCAGCGAGAAAACCGCTGCTTAGAGAGAGCGCGGCCCCTGCTAGCGTCGCTATAACACACAAACAACTGTTGTGTGGAGCGGAACGCTGCCGAGCGATTCACGTACATAGCCAACGCCCGAACCGGGCACAGGAGATGCAACTCCGCCTCCGCCTCACTAGAATGAGGCGGGGGGTGAAAAGCCTTAAGCACAATATCCCTCGACCGAAAAGAACTATTAATGTTCTTCGGGAGGAACGCAGGATTAGGTCTGAGCAACGCGAAGGAGCTGTCCTCGTTTAGCAACAAGCAACTCGGGCTGACAGACAGAGCGGTTAGCTCACCGGCCCGCTTGGCAGAAACCAAGGCCAACAAGAGCGCCGTCTTGAATGACAGGGCATCCAAAGGGGCCTGGGAGAGAGGCTCGAAAGGATCCCTGGACAATCCGCGCAACACGGTGGGGAGATCCCAGCGTGGTGTAAGCACGCGTGAAACAGGCCTAACCCGTCTAGCCCCACTCAAGAATCTCTTGACCAGTGGATGGCTGAAGATCGGTCCACCATCACAGCCTGCATGGCCAGCCGAAACGGCTGCCGCATAGACCTTGATAGTGGAGAAGGCCAAACCTTTTTCCAATAAGTTTTGCAGAAACGAAAGCACGCTTCCCACCTCGCATTGAGATGGGACAGCGTGGTTCGTCTCACACCAATTAGAGAAGGCGCACCACTTCGCCGCATAGAGGGAAGAAGTAGAAGGCGCACGAGCACTCTGAATAGTGTTGATAACCGTCTCAGGCAAACCTTTGCCCTGCAGGATCAACCTCTCAGGAGCCAAACCAACAGCCGTCCCGAGACATCGGGCGGGTGGTGCACCGTCCCGTGGGCCTGTGAAAGCGCATCCGGCCTGAATGGTACTGGCCAAGGCGCCGACCGCGAGAGCGCGGCAAGCTCTGGAAACCACAGAGCTGCACGGTTCTCCGGGGCCACTAATATCAGGGACAGTCTCTCCTGTCTGACCCGTTCCAGAAGAGGAAGGATCAGCTGGAGCGGGGGAAAAACGCATACAAGAGAGTCCGCGGCCAAGGTGTGTGTGCCAACGCATCTACCCCCAACGGGGGAAGATCCCGAGGGCTGAGGGAGAACCACCACCTGCAGTGCGTGTTCTCCCGGGACGCGAAGAGGTCCACCTGCGCTGTCCCGAACCTCTGCCAGATCAGTCTGACAATGTCGGGATGTAACCGCCACTCGTCTCGGCGGGGACCGCCTCGAGACATGAGGTCCGCCCCAAAGTTCTGGGCGCCCGCGATATGCAGGGCTCTCAGACTGCGGAGATACTGATGAGCCCAAGGCCAGAGCTCGACCGCCTTTCGGTGGAGAGCAGGGGAGCGGACTCCCCCCTGTCTGTTGATGTACGCCGCCACCGACACGCTGTCTGTCCTGATCAGAACGTGGCGGCCGCGCACCAGGTGAAAGAAATGCAACAGCACTTTCCTCACAGCGTCGAGCTCCAACACATTTATGTGTGCTGTAGGGGGCGTGCGCCACTCGTCTCCGACCGAGTGAGAGAGGCACGTTCCTCCCCAACCCGTCAACGAGGCGTCCGTGAAGACCACTACGTAGGACGCCACCCTGCCCAGTGGAACACCCTTGAGAAGGGCGGAGGGTCCTTTCCAATATTCCAGGTCTGGCGACACCGAACGGGGGACGAGGAGCACCCTGAGCTTGTGTCGCCTGGGGTCCAACCGTTGGCGAGCAAACCACCGCTGGAGTCTGCGCATAAAAAGCAGACCCAGGGGGACCACGGGGTGGGCAGCTGCCATCAGCCCCAACAGGCGCATGGTGGACAGTGCGGTCACGTTTCTGCGAACGTGAAAACGGGAGAGCGCCGACAGGATGGCGTCTCGCCGAGGAGGCGAAAGCATCGCAGTCATGGTGGCTGAGTCTAGGCAAAGCCCCAAGTAGACTGTCTGCCGGCTGGGGAGCGGGGAGCTCTTCTCCCAGTTGATGGCAAAACCCAGGAAGGAGAGATGGTTTATCACCAACATGGTGTCCCTTCTCGCGGTCTCTTCTGAGTTGCTCAGAATAAGCAGATCGTCTAGGTAGAAGAGAATCCTCTTTCCCTGACGTCTGAGCGGTTCCAACGCCGTCTCCACACACTTCGAGAAGGTGCGCGGCGCCAGGGAATAGCCGAACGGCAGACACTGGTACTCGTACGCCATCCCCATAAAGGCAAAGCGGAGAAACTTCCTGTGCGCCTGCCGAACAGGGACGTGGAAGTAAGCATCCTTGAGATCCAGGGATGTGAACCAATCGTCCTCTCTCACACACCGGAACAATGCTCCGACCGTGAGCATTCTGAACTTCCTCGTGGCAACGAATCTGTTGAACACGCGAAGATCCAGAATAGGTCTCATTTCCCCTGACTTCTTGGAAACCAGGAAGTAGCGGGAATAAAAACCTAGGTGAGACTCGTGGGGGGGGAACGACAGTGATGGCCCCCTTTACCAAGAGACGTGCCACCTCTGCTGCCAGAGCCGTGCTCGCAGCCGGGTCCCGTAGCGTGGTCTCCACCAACCCCATAAAGGGTGGGGGACGACGCTTGAACTGTATGGGATGGCCCCATCTCAACGTGGTGTCCAACCACGATGGCAGAACGCACTGCTCTTGCCAACACGCATAGCGGTTGGAGAGAGGGCGAGCCGACAGCTGAGGAAGACCGTCCAGGAATAACCCGTATTCCTCTGCCCCTACCGCCTTCACACTGCGTGTGGACCAAGGGGGGCTTCCCACGAAAGGGAGGAGGCTCAGCGAGCGTAGGAGACGTACCACAACTAGCAGTTGTAAAAACAACGAGCTGTCTAGACGTCGCGCTCGTGCCCGCTGAACAGGGAGCGAGCCGTCCGGCCGCAGCACCTGTGCGCATGCGCTGTCCGCAGGCTGTAGCCACAGCGCGCGGACCCATCTCCTCACCTATAATGTGGGGAACCAGGAGACCGTGCAACGAGTCTCTGATCCGTCCACGAGGCTCCAAGGGACGCCGCTTCTTAGAAGCAGGTGAACCAGAGGCCATGTGAACACGCCGTCCGACCGCCACCCTACAGCCACCGGGCTGAGGGGGAAAGAGGCAACATGGAGGAGCGCACCACAAGCGTAGGGCGCAGGTGGCCTGGGGAATATCGCTCTTTAGGTACCATGTACTGCCGTTCGGCCGAACGGTCTTTACTCTTTTCTTTAATAGGGAAAGAAAAAGTAGGAGCAAGCGTCCGGAACTTCCCGGTCCGTGGCGCTGCTGCTCTCCCCGTGCGCGGCGGCTGCGGCTGCTGCACCGGGGCTGGAGTCGGAGGCGGCCCCATGGAACGCTGGGACCGGCCTAGACCCCGCTTCCTCTCAGCCTGCTGGAGGGAGGAGCCCGTGAGAATCGTCCCGAACCGGGAACGATCCTCACGGACTGACTGCTGGTGCGCGAGCACCTCGGAGAACCTGGGACCAAATAGGCCATCCGGCGCTAGTGGACCCTGGACGAGGCTGGCCCGCTCTCGTTCCGGCACCGCAGTGTGGGAGAGCCATATGACCCTTTGAATCATGGTAGCCCACGCCATATGCTGGCCGGCCGAAACGGCTATCGGCTGGCATAACTGGAGGATGGCGCAGGAAAAGCGGGAAACCGCCAGCCATCTCGCGGCTTCCTCCGGGCCGTAGGCCTCCCTGTCAGCCGACAAGGAGACCATGGCAGAGGAGAGCAGGGCGATGTTGTTGACCGCCGCCGCGGATTGAGAGGCACAAACGAACACCCTGTCCGTTAGGCCGACAATCTGCTTCTGGAGGCGGTCGGGGGGCAGCGGCTTTTCGTTAAGGAGCCATCCGGCGCCCGGACAGAGAAGCGCTGCCAGGGGAGGCTCCAGACGAGGGATCCCCCTCGCCTGAGCATCGGCCCACCCCTCCACGTTGGTGAAATCCGTGTAGGATCTTACCGGAGCCTTCAGGGTCGAAGGGTCCTCACCGGCAGCAATAAACAAGTGCTGCAAAGGCGGGAACAAGGGGCACTGGGTAACCCGCCGGGAAAAAGATGGGGTGCGAAAGCACTCGCCCTGCATATCGTCAGATACGGGGGCGAGAGGCGGGGCCGGCATGGGAATCCCTTTGATGGCCGCCGCCTCACCCATGATCTCCCGGAAGAGATCGGTCATCCGGCGCGGACCCTCGTGTTGTATGACGGTGGCGGTTGTAACCCGAGAGCGGGAAAAACCGGACGCCGAGTCGCCGAAGACGTCGTCCAGGGAGGCGTCGATGATGCCATCGTCGACGTCAGGTCCGAATAGGTCGATGGCGTCAGCCATTTCCACCGCAGGGGAAAAGAAGAGATGCCTGGAGAGGATCCCCTCTTCAGGCAGCTCCCGGCAGGCGACACAGGAGACGGGGGCCGCCATAGCAGCCGCGGCGTGGTCGGCGCCGAGGCACCAAAAGCACGCCAAGTGCCCGTCACCCGGTGCCAGGGAGGCGGGACAGGAGGCGCATAGGAGTCCTGAAAAGGACCTAGCTCTAGGAGCGCTCTCAGGTGGCCCTGAAAAGGGCCGTTTGTCCGCGGCCTCGCCCGAGCCGCTGCCACCGGCTTGGGAGATCCGTGTTGAAGTTCTCATCTTCTTAATAGTAGTTCTCAATTTCTCGCTGATAAGCACAAGTGCTGAAAGAAAAGGGAGGATGAGCGACGGTATACACCGCGTTATATAGACACGATACCGTGGGAAATGTGGGCGGTGCCCACGCTGATAGGTGCATAGTTTGAATTTTCAGCGCGCGCGGGCGCGCGCACGGGACAAGCCCATAAGGCGAAGCCTAGACGGCGTAGCCTACATGAAATAGAACGAGTGGCGTCAGAACACTGCCAATATTCACGTGACTCAAAGCTTGCGCCTGTGTGGTCAAATCTCTGAAAAGTCAGTGCTGAAAAGCCAGTTCTGAAAAAATACGTTGCAATGTCGTAAACGTACACCTTTACAAGTTTTTAAAACTAAATATTCAACCTTTCAAAACGTATTTCTCAATGTATGAACACCTGTTTGCAGAATCCCATTTACAAGGTTTCAAAACCGGGCAACAATGAAATACACTGTTAGAACAGTGCCAGATTTGAAACTCTGCAAATGCGCTGGTGAAATTGTTTGAACTTTGAAAATGTGTTGGTGAAAATGATGAAGAAGATAAAATCGAACACAAGATCATGTTTACAGATGTTTGAATTTTATTTTTATTTTTTTTCAGGTTATAATCTCTTTTTTCAGTGTTGCAAAACCTTTTTTACAAGGTGTTGAGTTTTCAAACCCAGACTTACAAGCCTTTGAAACTTTTTTTTTCAGGTTTGAATTATGGCAGGAAACTGACTCCATAGGAATCCGAGAGGGCTCAGTGCACGGCTCTGTCATGCCAAATTTGTACCGGCTGCCAAATTTGTACCGGGCGCGTCATCCATACGTAATCCATTCCAAACCTGCATGGCAGCAGATGATCGCGTCGTCCGTTGCCGGGCAGGTTTCAAAAAACATTCGCGCTCATGTTGCCAACGACGAAATAACATAATACAGTTAACGGATCGCTAGATAACACTTGTTTTTACTTTATGTTTGTATTGTATTTAATTGTTTAATCAAATTTAGCAAGTAAACTGAGTGTTTAAAGCAGGTCAAGGATGAAATAGCACAATACAGATAACGGATCGCTAGATAGAAGGTTCGCGAATGTTCGTCAACCATTCACGTCATTCGACGCGATCGCCCGTTGCCAGGCAACGGACGACGCGATCATCTGTTGCCAGGCAGGTTTGGAATGGATTACGTATAAATGACGCGCCCGGTACAAATTTGGCAGCCGGTACAAATTTGGCATGACGGCTCCGTTAACTTCTCGTGCCCGAGGTTTTTCCGAATGAAGTTGATGGATTTTAGGCACTCTGTTGACTTTTTAATCACTTAAAGTTGCCGAGGGATGTGTAGACAGACCTCTCGCTTATGATGCTACAATGCTAGACAACAAGAATATTTCTGCATCCGGCACGTCATGCACTAGGGCGTGGCTGGCTCCAATGAGGCGGAAGCAAGTCTCTCCTTGATGTTACCCTGAGCCATTGAGCAGTTTACTCACTCACTCACTCACCTCACTCACTCACACTAACACTTACAGCTGCCCTCCGGGGTTCAGGGAGCCGGCATCAATCTCGCGGTCGAACACGGTGCGCAGGTCGTCCAGTGCCCCGTCGTCCCCGAACGCCCCCCACTCCATGTTGACGCACATGCGGCCCTCGTCCTCGTCCACCAGCTCCATGTTCCGCACCTCCTCCATGTAGCAGGCGTTGGTGCCCGTGCCTGCCAGGGACGGGACCCACATACATCCCCCAATCAGCAGAGTCAATGGAAAGCCGGCCGGTTCCGTGACTCACCTCGCTTAAGGCTCAGTTACGGTTCCACGTCGACACAAGGCAATGACCACGCGGACGCTCCGACGCAATCGTGAACCTGTTTTGGTTCTGCATCGGGTTTTAGTGAGCTGACCAGTCATAGCCCTTGTCGAGGTTACAATTTGGAGGCACACGTCAGGCCCTTGCGGTGAATGCAAGGAGGGTCCGCAAGGACGTAATGGGTCTGTAAACCCCCTTGCGTTGTGTTGACGTGGGACCATAACCAAGCCTTTACTTGCTTACCACTTGGGCCATGTGCCCTGCAGCAGACCCAGGTTTGATTCTGATCAGTGGTCCTACTTTCCTCTCACCCCAATTTACTGTCTGATGTCCTGCTTAGAGGGTTAGCGAGGTAGCTCAAAGCCTGGGTTAGTTGTACCACGAAAGTCGATCTCTTTTAGCGTCGCTGTATAACCATGGTGACTTATGCTCGCAACCAAACCTGGTCGGGAGCAGTTTTTCGGCTTAGTCTAGCCGGAGATCGGCTACTTAAATCGGCGTGCGCAGCTTCCTAGCCCCTCCTCTGACAATGGCGTCACCATTTGTGGGTGTTCCCGTGGACCTTGGCGCACTTCTCGTACAGGCGTCTCTCCGGAGACAGAGGGTTTTACGGCACAGAACCGATCCCTTGGCATTGTCTGACGATATTCAGATTTCAGACTTTATTGTCATTGTGCAAACAACGAAATTGGGGTTCTTCATGAGAGATACAGATTCTCATCAGAGGGTGTTCCTTATTTGATCTTCCTTTTGGACCTTATGTAGACTATGCTTACTGTTGCGCATTGTGTCTCCGTGACAGAGTGCTAGAGTGGAGGTAGCGCGTCAGTCTTGAATTTCTGCGTGGGGGGTTCGACTCCCAAGTGACGCGAATTTATGTGAAGCTTAAAAAGTCCCAATTCTCATGCATATGGAATACTTATTCACTAAAGCTTATGGAATTATATGTTTGTGCTTATTTCGAACTTGAACCCATATTTTCAAGGCCGTGCTGGCACCACATCTATGGGGGTAAAATGCATGATGATAGACCGGCGAATTTGAACCCCGGTCGCTGGCGTTCGGGTCTTATACTAATCCACTACGCTACAGCCGCTACCTCTCAGCGGTTGAAAACATGCGATACATTTCTTACATAGGGTGTATTTAAAGTGAATTCCCTAAATGATAGAATAAGGCAGGATGGACGTTGCTTATGCATTTTTAAATCATCATCATTCTATTTGGATTAATGGCGAACAATTCTGCATTTGGCATAGTTATTTTATAGACAATATGCAGAATCTTTTCACTTATACGCATATAGACTGCTTGATCTATCGTAAAGGTGAGAAAAATGACGCAAAAAACGCCCCTTTCAAGTGAACGCGCACTGAACCTAAAGCGGAAAACCTGGTTCAACTAATTGAATCTAAAGTGAGCTTCGTGGTACCATTTAACTCTGATTGCGAGTTGCGGCTGTCGAGCCAGGTTTTCCCAAGAAAGCCTCGGTATGTACAGCGAGGTTCGTGGTATACCCCCCTGGTCCGGTTGATCAAATCACAGGACGTTCATCACAATGCATAAACCAATATATTTTATGGTCTCAATTTATACATACAGGCACTTTAGAGATTCTCAATATCAGATTGGAAATATCAATTATTATCTGCCGTTTAGCTTGTACTTGAAGATAGATGGAAAATAATATAGATAACAGTCTTATCTAGAGATAGATAAGATGATCTGGTTATGGATACAAAATATGGCAGTTTATGTTTACAATGTTGGACCAGTACTATATAATTATTGTACCAGCCTATAATTCCTTCATCTGCCTTGAGACTCTAGACTAAATATAGGATATAAACAGTCAAAGGAGAAATCAGGTGTAAAATTGATCTGGGATATGTTTAGTAGGATAATGACTTAGAATGTTCGTTTGGGAGCAATACAGAGCTTACGTGTTGTTGACGGATGTCACAAGCTCTCTGGTCGCCATCTACCTATCGAGCCTCAAAGACAAGATGGCGTCGACGGGTGAACTACTGATGGTATTGTGTGTAAAAAATGTCCTTTTTAATAAACAATCTGTACACTTACAAAGTTATCAATGCCTCATTTTATATGTTAAGACCCTTTATTATACTATCAAAGAAGTGTAGGGCTACTTCTAGCCTTGCAAGTGGTTTAAAAAATCGATTTAGTTTTTACCATGAGACATGCCCCCATCGTTCCAAGTTTATAGCGTTTTGGTTTGGCTAAAAACAGCCAACTTAAGAATGCGTCTATATGCACTTTTTTGCTCCCAAACAAACATTCCAACTCCTTATCATACCAAACATATCCCAGATCCATTTTACACCTGATTTCACCTTTTACTAAAAGAAGCATTAACAAAGAAGAAATGCACATAAAAAAAAGAAAACGACGCCTTCCAAGCAGCATGCTATCTGATGAATTGTAAAGGCAGAGGATCGTTAACCCGGCTGAGGGAGTTACATGAGACCCCATCACAATTATAGAGCTGGAGCCCGGACTCTCTGATCTCTTACCGACAATCAGGCCAATCTCGCAGTGATGGTCTTCGTAGCCACAGGTCATCATTGTGCCCACCGTGTCATTGATCACAGCAACAATGTCAATATCAAAGTCCTGGGATCACACAGACACAGACAGATGCATGAAACGAGTAGAATAGATTAATAGATTCAAAGCCAGTGGTGGGCAATGCTGAATAATGTGTCATCATATAATCATGGAAAATTGTTACTGAATATAAACAGGATTATAAATTCAAAAAAACATTCTTAATACTCTAATTGAGGGACATTACATTAAAGTATAAGGAAAGTAGACGAAAACGAGTTTTGTTTGACTAGGCCTGCGACTGCCACATATACAGTTGCAGGCCTAGCGACTGTATGTGTTTAAAAGCATATCTTAAAAAAGATATGCTTTTAAAATAAATTGCCCTCCCCAGCATGAATATATAGCCTTGTTCTCTAGACCAGAACCCGATTCATTTGGTGTACCATACTCCAACAGGATGTCACAAGGGGGGATCTTGGAAGTCTTAAACCCAATCCCATTTCTACCCCTTACCCCTAACCCTTACCCCTCCCCCTTGTTTTGAAGGGGTAAGGGGAAGGGGTAAGGGGTATAAATGTGATTGGGCCTTAATCGCCCACAGAGAAACTTCGTTCCACTCTGCAGCCTCAAGCTGGTCAGAATGGATACATTAGGTAAAGAGCCAGCAGGTTGAATCACCCCTCTCTTCTGGATGGCTCTCCTCAGCATGGCAACCACGTCGTTTCCAACTACGCCACTCGCCGTGAAGCCCTTTGTCCAGGAGACCAGAATACTCTGCAGGAGGGAGGAAAAAACAAGAAGCTTTGACCATTATGCACCATGTTACCTCTTTTCCATCAGGATCAATAAAGTACCGGTACTCTGAATCTCTTAATACAAGTTATATTTAGCATACATTGTTCTACCTTGTTTTGTTCTTATGATTAGGACAACGCAGACATGAGTTCAACTGGAATCTTTATTGAAGCAGGGCACTAGAACAAACAGCATCTGAAGTATTTTTCACTCCATCAAACGTAAATTACAGAATATCAAGGGCCGTCTTATAAATTATATTTACAGAAAAGAAAAAGCAGCTTCCTGCAGGCAAGAGCAGCTATTATTTGAGTAATGGGTTAGAAAAGCCAAAGCCTCTGTATGTGCCAATTAAGATTCAAGAGCTCCGGCTCTTGTGGAATTAATCATTTGGTCTTTCCATCTTGTAAATATCAGCTTCAGGAAATGCGGACCATAACAATGGCAGAGAAACACAATAAGGGAAGGCAAAGAGAGTGTGGGGACATTATGGTTGTTCATTGTTTCCTTAAAAAGATCTCTAGGGTTATATATATATATATTTATACAACGGGGGGCCTAAATCCAGCGATCTGATTGGTTCATAACTGTTGTATAATGAGCGTATACATAACTGCTATGACGCGTGGGGGGGGGTCGCCGGCCCTCCACTGCGCGTCGGGGCCGGACAACGCCCCTTAACAGTGGTATAATGAGCACATACCACAGCCTGGCGTGATCTATTGCTTAAAAAAAAAAAAATATATATATATATATATATATATAAATAAATAAATAAATAAATAAATAAATAAATAAATAGGTCCTTTGTTAGATGCTCCTCAATTTTTAATCAACAATATTGAGCAAATGGGATCGCTTTAGTGAAAAAGAAAACCAAGTTGAACAAAGAAGAAATAATGTCTGACATAAGTGCAGATGGAAATTAAATAACTGTAGTTTTACAGCCTAAAACTATTGAAAATGACTGACAGTTATACATACACCTTAAGGCACCACTAGGGATTTTCACAAAATCACACATGCAGCTAGAACATTTCCCTCTTGCCCTATTTCACACATGGTATAGCAATTCCGGAATAGATGGGCCAAGGGGCGGTCCAACACATGTCCGTACTCAAACCCTTGTAGAGGCCAGCTGATATAAAACTAGCGAGCTGAGAGGAGCATCCTTGTTTTGGAAGCGGTAGTTCCAAACTAGTACATTCCTGAAAAACAGGAGCCTGTTGCTAAAACAATAAGGAGTATGGATAATGATATTGTAATCAATTCTCCTGAAAAGCATTGATGCATTAACATAAACAGTCGCTAAATCAACTACTTCATGAGCGGAGTCTTGCGATTGGTTTGCTCGCTCAATGTGAAAGCTTCTCCTTATGTGAAAGCTTCTACGTAAACCTTGACGTGCTTCTCCCGGCAATTTTAGTGCTTTCATTCTAGTTTAACCAGATTTTCCAGCATTTCGATCTCTTTTCCGATTTACACATGATCCCATTCAGGAAATGTACCGGAATATTTCTGCGGGAGAATGCATGTGTGAAATTAGCTTTAAAGGTCTCATATTATACCACCAGGTGTGAGCGTGAATAGACATAACAAGCCGTTTTGAAAATCTCCCTCATCATTTGTTTTAGTGACATAACAAGTGGGCTTGCCAACCTAGATGTGTGACGGTTAGATGAGCAACGTTTGCTACAGTCCACTGGGTAGGCTGGTAGACTGATCTATCCAGCGCAAATCTAGGTTGACACGCCCACTTGTGATGCCACTAGAGGCAGAATTTTCAAAACAGCTTGTAATGAATAATCACAACAAAAACAATCATACTAAAGTGACATTTATGAGCATGTTGAAGGTTGTTGTACCTGTTGAACAGGTTTTTTTTCATTCATGCTCTGAATTACAGCGATGTGACACAGGGAACTTGAAACTTGATACCAGTTTGAGTCCAATGTGTCTATAGATGTGTTCTCTGCCCTTGAGCTGATCAGTCCTCTCTATAGAGCCAAGTATCCCAGATTTAACTGCATATTAGTTTGGCTTTTGTTTAGGGCCTGGTACCTTCAAATTCCCCTTTTGTGCAGAAATGTAGACCAAACGATGGTCAATACTGGTCATGGTCAATTAAACCGGGGACGTCTTTATGAATGGATAATGGATTAAAATCTCTGATCAGAATTGTATCCCGCTAGCTCTACAACAGTAATACCGGTAAAAGGGTAAAGAACTACGTGGCCAACGGAGCTCCGGTGTGGGTGTACCAGAGATAGCCTGTATACAATAATAAGGTTAAACAGACTTTACATAGACTGTAATTAAAACTGATTAAACTGACAGAATTTTTCACACCAAAAAAGTGCCTGCAAAACACGAGTACATACCGATTCAATGAACTCCGGATTGATTTTAAGTATCAATCCAGAAATATTGAATCAAACATGATCATGTTTGATTCAGAGTGGGCACAGGGAGGAGGGGATATGCAAAGAGGGTGTAATGTTTTTGTGAAATAAAACATTTATATTTTATTTTAAATAAAAAAATGTTCAAAGAATGATTGCAAACTAAGAGGTGCGCTCACATAGGGCTGGGCGATATGGCCTAAAATAAAAATCCCAGATTCTTTCATAAAAAATATAATTTCCGATTTAAATCGATTTACATAAAAAAGCATTATGGCAGGCCCTGCCATTGTAAACAGTGTAACCTGTAACATAACATAAAATGTAAAATATATAAAATATAAAATAAAATATTTCTGTAAACATAAAATATTTCTAATGATAAGAGGACTTCTGATAAAGTGCCAACATAACATTCAAACTTTCAACACTGGTCATAAATATACAGTGTTTTGCAAACAGTAATAATTACCTTAAGAAAGGGAATAGTAACGGGAGAAGAATGAGGAAAAACACACACGCACGCAGCTCTTTCCTTCACTCGTCTGTATTGAATGAGGAAGAAGAGCGCAAACCCCCTACTGGAGCCCCGAGGCATTACCAAAAGATCGACGAATTACCAACAGATCGACGAATTATTAAACCACACAGATATATTTCAAATGAATTATGTTTACCTCAAAATAGATTATACATATATGAATAAATTGTGGTATACAACTTGTCAAACTCGCTGCCATGTTTGTGTATCTCTTTGGTAAATGCGCGCTCTGTGCGGGGGGAGGGCTGAGCCCATTCCGAACTATGGGAGCTGAGAGGGAAGCGTTTGTGGATGTTGAAGAGAAAACCGATTTTCATTTGAACAAGTCGACGTGAGCTACACACTCGAATTAATCGATAAAATCGGTTTATCGCCCAGCCCTACGCTCACACCAAAAGTGAACATTCTCCTCACGTAACTCAGAAAAGGTTTGCACATCTATTGACGTCTTTGCATTGGCTTTCTATGTATTCGTGCAGCGGCTTTGCTTTTGGTGTGAACCCATGGTAACAATTAGATTGACTGATATCCTAATGATTATCGTAGCGACTGATATGAAAAAGTACAAGAAAACATAAAGTAAACTTTACCTCGTCCAGCTTCGTCTGCTGGCAGGGGAATGAGAAGCAGAAGCCGAGGGGAAGCTTTTTCTCTTTTATGCCCAATTTGTCCAGGAAATTGGCCAGACAATCAGCAATGTGGTCAAATAGCTGTTGATCATGAGATCAAGGGTTAGCAAGGTTAAGCAGACATTGACAGCAGACAATAACAGTTCCAATCATCAAAGTTGGTCCGGTTCATTAAGCAGCAAACAAAATGACGTACCATGGTTGAGCATTTGACCCTTAAGATTGGCAGCGAGCTGAGAATTCAAGTCCAAATTTCTAATAGAGTTGGGGTTTGTCGTCCCTCACCTCAGAGCCAGTGCCCCTCATGATTTCCTCTGGAATGGCATAGATTTGTGACTCCATCTCCACATTCTGCTGGCCATTGCAGGACACCTTCACCAAGAGCACACGAAAGTGGGTCCCGCCAAGGTCAAGAGCCAAGAAGTGGCCCTTTTCTTAAAAATAAATTAAAGTTACGGTGAACATGGGGGATTTCTTCACAGGGCTATGGAAGTGCGATGCAGGCTTATATGTAGTCCTGCTTTCAGTCGTGATACACAGTTGGTGAGGCAAACACTGGTGAGAGGAAATATCACCGGTGAAAGAAAATTAGTTGAAAGGTTACAGAATCCACTTTTCAGAATCAGCAACTTATTTTTTCACTTTATGAAAGACTTTCGACTAATGAAATCGGACATCTGTTTGATAGGGCCTTTAATAGCCTAATCTTGGGTTGTCTAGTCTTAGTAATGGGATGCCAGCAATAAGGGTTATCGTAAAAAATCACATGTTCTGGCCTGAATCTCAAATGGGATGATCAAAATTAATGAAAGGGTCTCAGGGGTGACCAGCAGTATACTCAAAACAGGTAACAATAGCAGTTTGGACAATTTCCTTTATTCTGGTTTAAAAATATCATGATGCACAGTGGGTAAACAACCGGTAGAATGAGAGCTGTGGATGGACTGTGGTTCAGCAATGCAGCAAAAATGATCAGTCCGCCAAGAATTGCAAAGGCTTCGATTTAAAGTGTTTGTTTTGATGATACACAATGGAACCAACCAGAGGGTTGGAGTCTCCCTGAACAAGGCATGGGTTTACACCTAATAAAAACTCCCAAAAACACAAAGAAAATGCAGAAACCGTTGCAGTAACTGTGGCCGGTCACTTACCAGTGCCGTCAGGGGTGGATCGTACAAATGTTGGCAGCATCTTAAGGGCGGCGGTTGGGTTGGTGTCCCGGCCTAGGCCCTTGTCCATCTCCCGCCTGAACCGCAGCGACACGTCCATCAGGTTTGCATCAGACAGCTGGAGGTGGATCAGGTATTGGTCCACCTAAGAAAGACGCAGAAGAAAATAAAGGATATAACGTTCACCATTTTCATTTGCAGCTCTATTGCTAGACGTTAATGCATGGAGGATGAAACATCAACAGTAGATTGTAGATCAGGGTGGGATATCAAATCACTAGACCATCCAGTCACTTTTCCGTTTCACGCTTGGAGAAATGTAAAACGTTGCTTGAATGGCCACTTCCCCACATGGTTCAAACTGTAAAGGAGGCTATTTTTCAACTGCTTGCTTTCCCTTATACATTTGACAAGACAAATCCTCATCATTTATCATTTACAACCGGTAGTCATTTGAGTTGTTATGATATTTAATGTATCTGATGTCCCTTCAATAAAAAAATAGATTCAAGTGAACCAGGGATGAAATAAACATATGGCTTAAAAGATAGCATTTCCAGAATGAAAACAATGTCATCCTTTTTCTGGGTTTACAGAAACGAGCTGATATAGCCATCTCCTGAATCACAAAATGGTATTAATCTATCTAGGGCCTGAATAAGTAGAAATAAATAAATCAAGTACAATGATAAAAAAGTAAGTAAGGGTAATTTTAGGTAATTGGTTTAGGGTTGCACATTTAAGATTAGGGTATTGGTTGATATGAGGTCTTTTTAGATAGTGTAATGTATTAAGCTGGCTAGGTGTTGATGAATTATTATTATTATTACGTTACAATGCCCGGTTAATCTAGGGTCCTACAACTAGGATCCTCACCTGAGAACTGATCACAATACTAGCATGTGAGGCAGACATGCAAGTGACGTCACAACATGGGGTTCGAGTTGGCTACATCCTAGATGACCCGACACATCACATGTGTCCACCATTGTGGACGTGGTGGTGTCGACTGACCACAAGCACCACTACGCACGCCATGCATACACAGGCAGCTTGGCGGCCGACTCAATCCTTACCATCCAATCCGACAATACACATTGCCCCACACACTCGGTAGTAAACAAAGAGATGCTAGGCAATGCATTAACATGAACCCACTAAGCGACTTGTTTATTTCGTCAAACACTCACTTTCTGAACATGCTCATGATGGAGTTCCGTGAAGCAGTAAGCCTGCAGATTGGACGACGACATCTCCGATGCTTTGTTTACTGGGATAAGATATGACACGAACAACTTATTTTTATAGTTGTCTGGATGTTTTGGGGCGTGTAAGATGCGGTGTTTGGGTCAGTTTTAAATGAAGTGATGCTGGGAGTGCTACTGCGCAGGCGTCAGAAACTTCTTCCTCATAATAGTAATTTGAGTAGGTCGCGTCACGCCCTGTTTTAGCTTGTGATTGGCTACCAGTGAGGCGCTGTTGAATAAATACAGGCACACGGTCGAAAAGAACGAGGAAAACTGAGTAAAATGAGGAAAAGAAGTGTGAGCCCATGTTCATCTGAACAAAAATAACACCAACAACTCGTTTTAAAACCTGCGCGATGTCACCTTGAACTTTCACAGAGCTAGACCCTCTCTGGAACTCCCAAATTGTTTCGGTGGCTGCCACCCTGAAACATGACACATCGAAATACATATTGGTCTATATAAACCTATTAATCTTAACCCCAAGTGATACAAAATTGATACCACGCAAGTAAAATATGTTTAAAGAAGAACGATTTACGATACCTTATCGGCCACACATTCTGGTGACAGGTCGGATGCCATATCCAAACTCATAGTAGTGAACGGGAAGTGCAGAACGCTGAGTGGTAACTGGTTTGGCAGTTCCCCACAGCTGTAGCCTACGCGACGTCAGGTATCCAACGTAGTAGGTGTGTGTAATAAATTAAATTAAACCATTATATTAACGAAAACAAATTGCACAACAAACACTCTTTAATGGAAAATAATAATAATAATAATTATAATTATATGAATTATTATTTGCATTATTGTTATTGTTATTATTGTTTTTTTATTATAATTATATTATCATCCTCATCATTGTCATCTTAATCATCCCTTATATATAATTCATCATAACTTTTCTCTCGATCGTCTGTACATATTCCCTAGCTGGGACGCATATTGAAAAGGTTTAAAACGTGAGACCCCCGGGCCCCTCTGAATGTCACAGACAACAACGCCACGAGCGTCCGGCTCTTCAACGTGACATCCAGACACAAGCACGAGCACACACCTCCTCGTGCACAACCGCTAACCGCTGATAATTAGGCACCCTGACACAGGTGTGTCTTTTTACCTCATTGCGTCTGTCTGTGGGAAATCCACCTCCATATACAAATCAGCTTAATTTTCAGGATTTATTACAATGAAGGTTCCACCGGCGGAACTGATGAGTGATATACTGCTGCGGGTGAGGGGGGAGGCTGTCCTCCCTGTTCACAGCAGCATTGCAAAGTTCAAACGTAAGGATGGCATGTATGTGGTCGCCGAGGACTACAGTGAAATTGTGAAAAAAAGGGAAATTGTGAACGCCAAAGAACGTCTGCGGGTAAGTCACCTCGGTCAAACTTAAAGGGCTTCAGAATTGGTATTCGTTATGTATGGTAGGCTACTACCCCAGATGCCTCGTCTTTAGTTACCATGCTAGCTGTAGGCCTATTATATAATATATATATATATATTTATTTTTTTCTATTGATAATTACTGAATTCAAACATAAGTCGGACTAACCTGCAGGCCTTGGGATAGATATAGGCTTCCTCACCAACAAGAATCCTCTTTAGGAAGCACACTTGTGCTTTAGGAACCACACTGGTTGATCCAATAGTTGCAAAGGTTAACTTGTTCTTTTTTTATTTATTTTCTATCAAAACCTATAGATTAGGAACCTGAACACCATGTTCTTCCGCTTGAAGCGCATGGTGCCCCTCATGCGCCCCGACCACAAGCCAAGCAAAGTGGACACACTCAAGGCGGCCTCCGAATACATCCGATTGCTAGTGGCCGTGCTTCAGGACACTGAAAAGGTTAAGTATGAACTTCACCGACCTTTAACATGTGGCCTCTATTGTATTTGTGAAGGTCGTTGTGGCGCTCACTGATGCTTGGTGTATGCCTGTCTGTAGGGAGACACCACCGGCGGGACTGACTTCCTGAAGAAGGCCATTAGTTATGGAAATGCTGAGGCCATGAACAGTGGCTTGTGGGAAGAAGACGATGTAAGCTTTTTACTTTGTTGCCTCTCTTTCTACCCAGACTTTGATTTATTTGGCTAATTTACCAGTGACCAGTGTCGCCACACATCTTTATGAGTCAGTTTGTAGACTTGGAAATACGCGCTTACTGAGAGAGCAACGACGAGGCTCATGCGATTTTATTGATACTGATGTGGTGTCTTGCTGGCAGTTAAATGACCTGTCAGAGTTGAAGATGTCCGAGGGATACACGCTGACTTTGCCTGTCGGAGCCTATGGGGGAGAGCAAGCCGACCTCAATGGACTGCTGCTGCAACACTGTGTGGTGCCCACCTACCAGTTCATCATCCAGATTGCACCCGATCAGGTAATCTTTTACCCTCTCGTCGCTGGGCACCAATATGTTGGGAACATCCTAATCTGGTCTATAAGAGCGTAAAAAATGATGGGAATAGTAATTTACAAATAACGGGTGTTAAATTGTATGCGTTTGCTAGTCTCTACCAACCAGCCTGTGAACGGCTTTTTCCCATGCAGGGTTAAGCTCCTTGGATACTTGTAGTATGATGCCACATTTCATGTACAACGTCGTTCTCCAAAAATCCAAAGTATCAAAAAGTTGTCATGGGTTGATATACCAACACCATACCAACTCTATGCGTGACCATGAAAAACACGTGCATGGACTTTGCTCATGAGGCCTTGGTAAAAGGGTGACAAATGAATCATTTTATTAAAATATCGTTTTCTGAGAGAGAGACCTGTTGTACAAACTCAAAACGTGGGTGTGACCTGCATCCTCAGAGAATAGTTTGCTATGGATGTACTAAGATAAGCACATTGCCTTTTTTAAATGTGTTTTTCTAATTAAGCGAATCCACTGGATAGCCACGGAATGGATTACTCCTTGCTTCTCCTCCCTAGAACTCTCGTGGCTAAAATATGAATCCTGGGGTTCACTTCAACCTACTGTGACATCACAAGTGGTCAGAAAGTGATCCCCATACTTGACATCTTCATTAATGGGTCAAGTCATACAGTCTCTGGTTTTTTGTCATCTTCATTACTGTCCTATAATATGGTCAGCTGCAACTAAGTCTGACCTGAACAAACTGCAACTTGTTCAGAACAGAGCAGCTAGACTGGTACTTAAATGTTCTTTATGCACTAATGTTTTATTTATGCATTCACGCCTTTCCTGGTTATCTGTCAAACAAAAGCTTCATTTTAGTCTTATGTTCGTTAGAACCATTATCTTAAATCAATCCCCAGTTTACTTTTACAAACAGTTTTAAAAATCAATGAACACACATAATCATAACACCAGGATTACCAGTAATGGCTATTTAAAACCTCCTACACCCAGGACCAATCTCCTCAAACACAGTTACTTACAGATGTATATCATTCTGGAATCTGTTACCATCTCACATTAACCTCGCACAAAATAAATTGTCATTTAAAATAGCTATGAAGACACACCTATTGCAGCTGTCCACATGACTGAAATTGTAATCATTTTTTGAACAAATTTACTGTGACCGGTATGTTGTACTTATTATCTTTTGTATAATGTTTGGTAATGTATGTATTCTCTGTTTTATATTGTATTTTCCTATATGGACCCCAGGAAGACTAGCTGCCGCCTCGGCATCAGCTAATGGGGATCCATTCAATAAACAATAAACAAGTGGGAGTGTCCACCCACTTCCAGGGAAATAAATCTTAAATAAGAAAATATTTTTAACTAGATTTTTTCAGTCTAATTTTTACCTTTTGAATTCCTGTGTGATCTGTTTTTGAAGCCCATTTATCTATTTACTAATTGAAACACCTTTTCTTTCTAGTTTTGATTACATGAAGGATTATATATTGCAGCTTTGCACGAAAAGCCCCAAATACATGGTGATTTTGATGACCCATTTCCAAATCTTCCTTCAAGTGACGTCCAAGATGGCAGTGTTTACTTATGATGGTCCCACCCAGTTGAACGCACCAACTGGTAGGCTGATCTATCGGTCATGCATCGGGGTAGACACTTGTGATGTCGATATGGAGACCTGAGCAACCATGGATTACCTTTCTCCGTGCCCAGTGGCGGTTTCCCCAGTGCAAGGTTTAATCTTGCAGCATTTCGAACTGTCATCCATTTTAAGCCAATGTGCTTTTGCAATGCCCACTGCTCTATTGAGGACCTTCAGATGGTTGTAATGGCTTTTCTTTGTCCATTCATACACTTGGCTGAGCCTATGATTCGAAACACAGAACGTAGGAAGCTCAAATATTTGCACATTGAGTATCCATGACTTGGTTCATCAGTTGTAAACCAGCTGACCCTCCAGATGTTGCAACAATCAGATGCAAATGTACTCTCATCCTGGGATATAATGCATTCAAAGTACTAAAATAGAAAATAAACCATTGTTTTTTTATCAATGTAAATTACTTCTCATGGGTACTTTAATGAATTTCTAGAGTGTAGGTTTTGTGACTAAAGACAAATTTACTCTCTAATCAAATCCTGTAATTATGAACAGAATGTTGGCATTGGTTTTATTTTTTTTGGAGTATGCCTGACAATAGGTAATCAGCTGTGATACAATTCAATCATTTGTCAGGAAAATGCTGCTATTGGCAATCAACAGAGGCTCCTCTGTTAAGTGCGTCAAAGTCAATTTGTGACGCGGTCTCCATAAAGACTTCTGATTGGGTATTTCAAGGAGAAGAGATTGAAGGCCTGAATTTACATAATTTTTTTTATGCAATGCGATATTCGAACATATGAACCACATGTTTAATGCATCGTTGAAAATCGAAAGGTAGCCTATACTTAAGGTGTTATTTATTTTGGTTATCTAATGTAGTTAAAGTCCAAACATCGGAAACTGGGTTGAGAGACTTTTCAGCATAGAGATATGTTTTCAGAAACATGCCTTTTTCCATGCACAATTCAAGATGTGCAGAAAACTTTGAGGTATGCGTACACCCACCTTGGACGACAAACCACTGTTCGAAGTCTTGGTATGGCATTATCCGCCTGGCATTACATTAGTTGCGTGCAAACTACTGTTATTATGAGCATTCCTACGATTTTTGGTCCATGCATATAACCTGTGAGTGTGAGGTATACATCTACCCCCCCCCCCCATTGCGATGACACGGAACACGCTGGGAAGTCTTGGTATGGCATTATCCGCTATGAAAGATGTAATTATGCACTATTTGAACCTCTCGGAAATATAACACATTTGTCTCTTTCTTGCTGGGCATTAATTTGCTCAGAATTCAATGCATGTGGCCCCTGTACTGTTGACTGAACTGCAGCCTTTTAACTGCAAGTTAATTGGTAATATTTGGTTTTACTCCACAGAATTCTCCTTTGAGCTAATCTGCCCTTTCCAGAAAGGTTTTGAAATGTCATTACACTTGTCAGGTGAGTTCATTATGTTAAGTTTAAAGATCCCTTTTATTTAGGTTAAATGTATGTACAATTGTTTTAGGCTATTTTATTTTCATTCCGTACATTTGAAATATGAACGATATAGATTATAATAATTAACAATTATGCGCCGAAGGCGAAATGAATAGTGGGGAAAACAAGATCCCGAGTTTGAGATCTCATCATGGGATATTGCCCAATAGCCCAAATTACGCAATCTTAGGAGTTTCACGCGTAGCATATACTAACGCATAACATAGTAGAGAAATTGGTCTAAGAAATTAGACAAACAGCGCCATGGCATGGCACCAAATGGTACTATTCCAGAAGCACTGGTAATCGCCATGGGGGGTTAATTCGAGTAATTATTTAAGCTTTGCAAATTAATTTCAGAAAATCTATTTTGCTGTATAATTTCAGCACATCGCTATTTATCACAAAATGCATATAAGGAATGGATACAGTTGTGAAAAAAGTCAAACTTAGAAAATATTATGTCATCTCTCTTTTCATCAACCTGTTCATTTAGGGGCATGCTGCTGTAATTGGGTTCCAGAAGAAGATTGAATAATTATTTATTTTGCATTGCATTATATTTTATTTTAGTTCAGAGTTTTTACGAATTTTGTTTGCCTTTTTGTAAATGTATTTATTTCAGAAACTTCTTGGATGCCCCCAAAATAAAATGTGCACTGTCTTGATGACTTCTATTTTTTTTATTTCTGATATAATCTAATGTAGGCCTATATTTAAACATATTTAGAACTGTAGCATAATTTGACTCAAATTCAACAATTTACTGTACACTCGCCCACTCTCGAGTCACTTACTCTCATACTAGTAAGGATATCTATAGATAGGATGATATATGTATTTTGGATTACATGTAATCTTGTAGCTTGCTGGCACAGTGTTTGAAACACCATAATGTAAAATATTTGACTAAAGATTTTGGTAACGACGCACAATTATTGATATGCTCGTCATGAGTTATGCTTAATCGCATTGCATTGGCAATCAAATATATTGGTTCAGTTCGGACATGATCCATTATCAGTTTAAATGCAACGCAATCTGGAACAGCAGGTGTCGCCAATTTGCAAAAAATCGTAACTAAACTATGATCTAGGCCAAGAACACGTTATTTATATCGACGCGGAGTAACCTATAGTTGCACCAAAATATTGCAAGATAAATAACATATTTAGGATTCTGTAGAGATTGATTCACAAGTTTACTCTGAACTCCTGAGTCAGCCTTTGCGCATCTCATCTGCTCAAGCGAGAGTCGCAGGTTTTGACGGTCTGCAGGCGTGGCAGTGGGCTGGTCCATGCGCGACCATGAAAAACACCAGGCTGCATGGACTTGGCTCATGAGGCCTTGGTAATAGGGTGACAAAAGAATCATTTTCTTAAAATATAATTTTGTGAGGGAGAGACCGGTTATACAAACTCAAGACGTGGGTGTGACCTGCATCCGCAGAGAATAGCGTGCTAAGGATGCACTAAGGTAAGCACATTGCCTTTTCAATGTGTTTTTCTAATTAAGCGAATCCACTGCGTTTAATGGGACGTTCCTGCATGGCGGCGCGTGCTGGGAGTCTATTCTCAATTTACCATCCGATGAATAACTGTATAGCGTTATAAATGGATATTTCACTTAATTCCTGGAGGAATAAGCGTATAGCCCATCCCTGTTCATTCTCATGTATACACAACAAAAAAAAAAAGTGCAATATGCAATGCATCATGAGCATCCAGCTATGGCCTGGTTATATTGCCATGCCACCGTGCCTTGTTCAAAGTGGATTATCGAGAACGTATATTCACATTCTAATTTTGGTCATTCAAGTACTACCTCCCGTAGCCTTTTTATTCGAATATATCTGAATAACCATAATCGGTCTGAATAACCACCCTCTGGTCGCGTTTAAACTGCTTACAACGTAGCTTTTGGTGTATTTGCAAATTGCAAGGTGCCTTCTAGTGTTCGGTCATGGTCACGACCTCACGTTTTATTGTTTTATGGTTGTATTTATTTAAATCGGACATATGATCTTGTTCAAATGCATCGTTATGCGTCGTTATTTTGGATAACGGAATATGTGTTTAGCTTCTGCCGCTAAAAGAGCACTGCTGGTCGTTGGCAGATTGCGGGTGGCCATTGCCAGCGCCTCCCCATAGTCGGTACTGATGTTGCAGCGGAACCGGTGTTGCTAGGCAGCCATATAGACTACCATCCGAATAGATGAACGGGAGACGCTCTGGGCATATAAAAGGCTCGAAATACTCATAAAACAATATTGAAGTAGGCCTACAAGACATTTGGAGCGGCAATGTCCATACGATATTAGACTTGATTGTATATTGGTGATACTTGGTGAAATACATGGTGAAATGGTGTTTAAGTCAGTGGTGAAGGTTTCAGTTTTGTCCCACCAGCTCCACAAGGTTCAAATGTAAGCATCATTCATTTACACGTCGGTTGTAGCCTACTCGGGTTCGGTTTGTAATGTATATTGTCAGTCCATTTTATATCTGTGATCGTGAATAATAGTATAACTATAGGCCTACATTAAGATTTGACCATGTGTAATCATTAGCGCTAGTAGACTAGACTGTAAGAGAAATGGGGCTAAATTCATATATATATATGTCCATTAGAGTGGGAGAGTGTCGTGGTGGGATATTGTAGCGTATTGTTATCGTAACTTGTTGTTAAACTGACACCATCATGGTCGTGAGTGGTTGGACATGGTCTGTGTTACCATGGAGCCAAATTTCCCTCCTTTGCGGTCAATACGTACTACGTCGCTTTACTATAAGCTTTTATGGCTGCATACAGAATCATTTGTAATGTGTAGTCTTCCTCACAAACAATTCTTCAGAAATGTAGATTGTGTGTCGTGATTGCTGTCACCCTCAGACGCTTTGGTGTGTGTGTGTGTGTGTGTGCTTGTGTGTTGAGATTGCTCCAATGTCTTCACAAAGCGTGTTTTCCACACTGATGTGCAGAGTAGAGGAGGTTCTGGATACACTTGTCATTCAGACTTTGGTAAAAAAGCTTCTGATCGCAGCTCATAAATCCTTTCAAAACAGAAATACGGGAATAGGGAATACACCTGAGAAGAGCTCGGCACTAGACATAATCAATGTTGACTCGTTAGAAAGGGGCTGCATAATTAGCATCCACTGACTAGCCGTTAGGGCTTTAGCACTGATGAAAGTGGTGCCAGAAAGGAGCGATCCTGAGTTACTTATGTAATTATACTCCTGACGTCTGTCGGCTGGATACTGAGCTCTCAGACACAGGAAACAGGGCTGAACCAGGAGTGGGTGCATTTGCTGAGATCAATAAAATCATACACGAGGGAATAATCGTCCTGGGTTTACTTTATATTGTAATGCTTGCACCTTTCGAATATCCGGATGGAGTACAAGCAATTTGTGTGTGTGTGTGTGTGTGTGTGTGTGTCATTCCTGGAACCAATAAACAACCAAACGATGAATGAGTGACTGGTGTATTCGGTTTGAGCATATCATTATTATTTAAGTATTCAATATGCTTTGGGGATTCAGAGTGGTGACAGAAATGTATACTTCCGTGTTATTACAGGCATTGCTTCTTCAGCAAAGTCAAATTGTATGAAACTACACACGCAAGTTATCGAGTCTGTCTAAATGTTTCTAATTCAACTCGTGTACTTGTGCCATGCATGGTACAGTTTATACCTCTGTTTGGGTAACATGCCAATGAAACAGCCAACCGCTGTTTAGAACAAAGCCTAGGGAGTGACTACAGATAAATTAGCTTATAGCTATCTCTGGTGCAATATATGAATTGTGCACCTTCCTTGGGATATAAACATATAAATATATGAAAATAATGCAGCAGTATAATCAATTGAATAAACCATTCATAAATGGGAGAGTTGAAACGCAAGGATTAGCCCGTTGGTTAGCATTGAAGGTTGTAATCCTAGACAGCGGGGCTGTCTGTCTCTTTAAGCGTGGCAGGAGCCCAGGGATGAGGCTGGGGCCAGGAGCCAGCAGGATGAGAGATCCTCTTTCTTCCCGGTCTCCTAGGAGGGACCAGGGGCAAGGTGTTGATGATGCGGCCGGCCCGGCCAGCGGGGCCCAGGTGGAGGGACGGTGGTGGAGTGGGTGGGTTCAATAGTCAGACAATGACCGCCTCCCACCCTCCTCCACCTGTCATTATGACTCTCCCTAGAGACACACACTCTCCATCTGCTGCCTTTCTGCAGCTGGGGTCTCTCTCTCTCTCTCTCTCTCTCTCTCTCTCTCTCTCTCTCTCTCTCTCTCTCTCTCTCTCTCTCTCTCTCTCTCTCTCTCTCTCTGTCTTTCAAACTCTCTCTCTTTCTCTGTCTGTCTTTCTCTCCCTGTCTCTTTCTCTGTCTGTCTTTCTCTCTTTCTACCTCCCTCTCCGTCTGTCTGTCTATCTGTATGTCCCTCTTCTCTCTGTCCCTCTCTCGCCTTCTCTTCTCTCTTCCGGTCTCTCCATGTCTCCCTCTTTCGCTTGCTCTCTCAATTCAATGAATAGCATTTACATTCAAATTGCTTCATTGTCATATGACAAATGCATTTACAACATAAAATTACATACATAATAATATCAAAAGTATTCAGCTGTACTGCAGGTCTTGAATCAGCTGACAGAGGAGGAGATACATGCGCTGAAAGAAATCGAGGCGTCTAAATAGTTTTGCTACTTCTGTGTTCTTATTAACACAGCTTATTGGTATTCTCGCAGCTTGTGGGAAAACTTGAATTTCAACAATTAGGGCATGAAGCCATTCTTGTTAAGAAGCAAACACTCACAGCATACAGAGGAGTACGCTTTGAGAGGGCAACCAGAGGGAAGTGGAGCTCATCTAAACTGCTGACTCACTGAATGTCATTCCATTCAATGGATGGTGTGGTTTGAAATTAGATTGAAGATCCGGGAACTCTAGTGGAGGAAGTGAACAGTAAAACGTATGCAAACACTGCATTATTAATTCACCATCATGCCGGAAACTTTACTAGCGTTTGTGTGTGTGTGCATGTGTGTCGGTGCGTTTGTGTGTACAACTGAAGCCTTTTTTCCTGTAGAAACATACAGACACACAACAATTCAGGATCTTTTAGAGGATCTTCCAACGCCAATTACAGTATATGGCATTATAGATGGATACGGAACGGTATGTTTGGGTGTGGTATCCATGGAAACATGTCAACGCTAGCCTGGAAGATGTGTTGATCGGAGATAGCCCGGCGGTGAGGGTGTAGAGGGTCTCACAGGGGGCTTATCAAGCCTGTACAGAGGTGCGTGCACGCTTGCGTGTCCACGTATCGGTGCTGGAGGGACAGTTTGGTTAGTTTCCCGGGGAGTGGCCCGAGCTGAAGACTGTAACTGTAAGCCGCTTGCCTCGTCTCTCGTTACTGGCAGCGAAACATTAGTGAACTTCCTGTTGTTGTGTATGTTTGTTTGTCTCAATATGTGCTGCTGATAGTGCCTCTTACTGCTTAATGCTGTGCGTATGGAGTGCAGCACACTTAATGCATTGGAATGAGTGGTAAGTGATGTGGTTTTAATATTCAGACGGCTAGTGGCTCAAAATATTAACAGAAATATTGCTGCTGCTGAAATATAACTTTGGTTATTTGTAAACATTTTTTTAATGGTTTAAATTCTCTTTGAAATATTGTTTCCAATACGTATCTGTCAAAATACTTCCAACAGATTAGTATAACAGGGCACATACTGGTTAAGTACATTTCCAGGGAAGGGCTGTTTGGTGGAGGTTTGCGGTGTGTTTCGTTAACCTGGTTCCGTTTCCTGCCCACAGCCGTCTCCCTCTGCCCCACCCATCGGTTCCAAGTCCCCGCGGAGACTCTGAGAAAGCGGTAGAGGATGAGCAAGTCCCCCACACCCAAGGGCACTCCGGTGCAGCGTAGCCCCAGCGACGGGCTCCCCGACGGGCTCACCGATGGACTCCCCGAGGGCCTCGTGTCCCCCGGACACTCCACCCCCGGCTCAGGGCCGCAGCATAAGAAACGCATCTCCAGCCTACTGCAGAGCCCGGTGAGAGAGAGCGAGAGAGAGAGAGAGAGAGAGAGAGAGAGAGAGTGAGAGAGAGAGAGAGAGAGAGAGAGAGAGAGAGAGAGAGAGAGAGAGAGAGAGAGAGAGAGAGAGAGAGGGAGAGGGAGAGACCTGCACTGTCAGCTATATTTAATCTCTCTGGACCATCTGATCATAGAACATTTCTCTTCTCTCTCACTCTCTCTCTTTCTCCCTCTCTCGCTCGTCCATTGCTCTCTTGTCCACTCACTGCTCTCCGTGTTTATCCCAGCTCAACAGATCTATTTTTTTAATCTTCTCTCAGCCACTAGTTGACAGCTGTGGCTGCAGACATCAATTATAAGCTAGTCCGTTCAATATAAAAACCTGTGAGGCAGCTGTAAATACAGTGTGTCCGTTTTGTGTGTGTGGGAGTGAGGTGTAGCTAGCTAGGAATGCACATGAGCTGGTATTAGTGTACCTTTCCTAAAATATATTTCTGAATTTTGTTATTTGTTATTTCGTGTGTGTGTTTATTTGTATGTGTGTGTGTGTGTTTGTTCCTGTGTGTGTGTCCGTGTGTGTGTGTGTGTGTGTGTGTGTGTGTGTGTGTGTGTGTGTGTGTGTGTGTGTGTGTGTGTGTGTGTGCGCGCGCGTGCTTTCGTGTGTGTTTCTATGTGTGTGTGTGTATGCGTGTGTGTGTGTGTGTGCATGTGCGTGTGTGTGCGTGCAGTCCTTTCGGGAGGAGCTGGACGTGCTGATCCAGGAGCATGTGAAGAAGGGAGGAAGCTCCTCAAACCTGTGGGCCCTGCGGCAGCTGGCCGACTTCATGGCCTCGCACGGATCCCCCGCCGCCCTCACCGCCTCGCCCTCAAGTAAGACCCCGCAAAACATGTGTGGCCCAGTACTGGGTCAAAATAGACCTTAGCATGGTCAGTATAGACCTGTACTGGGTCAAAATAGACCTTAGCATGGTCAGTATAGACCTGTACTGGGTCAAAATAGACCTTAGCATGGTCAGTATAGACCTGTACTGGGTCAAAATAGACCTGTACATGGTCAGTATAGACCTGTACTGGGTCAAAATAGACCTGTACATGGTCAGTACAGACCTGTACTGGGTCAAAATAGACCTGTACATGGTCAGTATAGACCTGTACTGGGTCAAAATAGACCTGTACATGGTCAGTATAGACCTGTACTGGGTCAAAATAGACCTGTACATGGTCAGTATAGACCTGTACTGGGTCAAAATAGACCTGTACATGGTCAGTATAGACCTCTACATGGTCAATATAGTACTGTATATGGACACTTTAGACCTGTATATGGACAACACAGACCTGTACATGGTCAATAAAGACCTGTACATGGTCAATACAGACCTTTATATGGTCAGTATAGGCCTGTACATGGTCAACATAGACCTGTAAATGGTCAGTATAGACCCATACAGGATCAAAAGGATCTTAACATGGTCAATATAGACCTGGACATGGTCAATATAGACCTTTACATGGTCAATACAGACCTTCACATGGACAATATAGTATATACATTAAGAAGTAGGACAATCAACGCAATCTGCTGCTCACTCAGTCCAGAAACCTGGAGAAAATAGCATTAATAGCAATGAACAATCTAGTTACTAGATGCTTGTCTTTAAAAATAAAGATTTGTCTGCTAAATTGACTAGTAGTATAGTAAATATTATGTTCTACCACTAACAGCGAATTAATTCAAATATAAACTATGGAGAGAGGTGCTGCTAAGAGACTCATTATAATAGTAAATGAAAAATCAGCAGAGTAAGTAACTCTTGATGGTGGTTAATTTACCGGCTGGGTGATTTGTCTGGCTGGATGATTTGTCTGGCAGGCTGCTTGCTGCTGTGTTGGACCTTATAGCTCCATGACTTTGCAGTATTGTTAAAGGACTGCAGCTGCCTGCTTCAAGTGAAACAATCATCGTCTCAATTACTTTAATACATTTTTATTTTTGCTTTGAACACATACAAGTACTTAATCACAAGTACTAATCAGTACTAAAGTACTGATTGTGTAATTGTTACAGTTTATAATGATCCATTCAGTGTGTTTTGTTTTTTAAGAAATAGAACCTTTGATTAAAATGATTTTATGTCCTTTAAAGGATTTTGAGCTCACAGTCAGAATAACACTGATAGTTTTGACAGTAATTTTGTTTCGAGTGCTTTCATTTTCAAAAAAGAAAAATCCTGTGAAACCATGTCATCAAAACACTCCTACAGCATAATTAATTGAATACACTGCTCTGGAGCACCCAGGGAGAGAGTACCCACGTTATTTACTGACACAAATAAACAAAACAAGCAAGAATGTGTTGCTTTTATTCATGAGTTGATTCATTATTTTAGCTTGGGAAAACATGAGGCTCAGAGAAATCATAATGCCTTACATTCACTTGTTCGAACATAATCGCCGGTGAAAAATTGTAGTTTCTTCACCCTTCTCTCTCATTCCCCCCCTTCTCTCTCTCTCTCTCTCTCTCTCTCCTCTCTCTCTCTCTCTCTCTCTCTCTCTCTCTCTCTCTCTCTCTCTCTCTCTCTCTCTCTCTCTCTCTCTCTCTCTCATTCCCCCCCCCTCTCTCTCTCTTATCACCCCTTCCCTCTCATTCCCCCCTCTCCCCTTCCCTCTCGCTCTCTCTTTCACCCCTTCTCTTTCATTCCCTCCTCTCCCTCTCCCCCCCATCCCTCTCTCTCCCCCACCCTCAGACATGATGATGGTGACGCCCATCAACGACCTGCAGGGCTCCGAGACTAGCGGCCTGGTGAAGGGCGAGCGGCTGATGCGCTGCAAGCTGGCCAGCGTCCACCGCCTGTACGACCTCTTCGGCTGGGCCAGCCTCAACCAAAGCTGCCTTACCGTCAGTGAACGCATTGTTGTTGTCATGGCTACATGAGCCATGTGGAGGCTGTTGTTCTTTACCTGTCAGCTTTACACAGTGCTGATATAGCTTGAGCTAGGCCAGCATATTAACATATGTTATGCCTCTAAACTAGGGAAAAGGAACTTTTGATTGGGTTTAGTATTTTCTTGAAACATGACGCAATGAGGATAGTCAAGTAGTTAATATAACACTCATAAGGACCATTACAATTTCAATGTATTTATATATTTCTCTCTCTCTCTCTCTCTCTCTCTCTCTCTCTCTCTCTCTCTCTCTCTCTCTCTCTCTCTCTCTCTCTCTCTCTCTCTCTCTCTCTCTCTCTCTCTCTCTCTGATGAACATGTCTCTACTACTGCTGACTGGCGGGCGTTTCTGCAATAGCTCCGTGTGAGCAAGGAGCAGGAGCATTTCCTGGTGATGCCCGAGGGCCTGGCGTACTCTGAGGTCACTTCCTCCAGCCTGGTGAGTCCTCCCAAGCCCCCCCACGCTCTGTTATCTGACCTTATCTTCCAGAAACAAGAGGAAAAATAAACAATAGGAATTTATATATTTTTAGATTCAAATAAATAAAGACAATAGACTGGTATACGTCTAAGGTTTAAATCTTGGATGCCTATTTCCAGCTAAATATATTTAAGTTTGTGATGAACCTCTTTTCGGTCTAAGCTTATAACTTGAGTCTTTCAATCAACTGTTTCTGAGTAGACTGTAATTAATAGAGCACCAAAACAATGGTTAACGCAGCATCTCATTCATCGGTAGCTAGTGAGAGTGAATGTGACCAGGGAAGGTAACCCTGTCGGCTCCCCAGGTGAAGGTGAACATTGTGGGGGAAGTGGTGGACGGCGGCAGCACCTCCCTGGGAGTGGACACGGACCGCTTCGGCCTGCACTCGGCCATCTACTCGGCCCGGCCGGACGTCCGCTGCCTGCTGCACCTGCACACCCCGGCCACCGCCGCGGTGAGTCCAGCGGACGTCCTCTAGTCCAGACCCACTCGTCCACGCTGTTTGTCCCAGCATGCATTGTGGCAGCAAAGGGCTGCTTCACAAGAGGGGTTTAAGGTTGTTGAAGGAATACTATAACGTAAAATATTATTAATACATAATAATTATAATTATATTTAATAATTTGTAAAAGGATCTTGCAATCAAATTGTACGAGTTTTTTTCTGTCATGGCACCTTTTTACTTTGTTGTTTTCTCAGAAGGGAACTTGACATTGGTTATAACCGCTGATGAGGCTATTTGTATCTCACACATATCTAATATCTCGGATGTATCATGTCTCACCTGACATTTAATATATTTAATCCATTTTGATTATTCTTCCGCTGTAAGAACTTTCAGCCTTTATGATTCGAAAAAAAACGCAAAACGCACAATATTGTGTCACTGTTCCCGGGAGATCACATCTAAACACGTGCCTGATACCCGTCTACTGACAACCACCATCAATACTCCACCTAGTTACCAGATCAGGTGCGAGGCATTGGCTTTTCCCCTCGCAGGAAGTAACCAACTCTCTCCCTCTTCTCATTGGTCCACGAGCCCCGTGCCTGACCTGTCGTCCCTCCCTTGTCCAGGTGTCGGCCATGAAGTGCGGCCTGCTGCCCCTCTCCCACGAGGCACTGCTGGTGGGCGACACTGCCTACTACGACTACAACGGCCTCATGGAGGCCGAGGGGGACCGGGTGGAGCTGCAGAAGAGCCTAGGCCCCACCTGCAAGGTGAGGAGGACCCCCCCCCCCCCGGGGTCCACGCGGTTCACGGGGAGGACACACAGACGCGTGGCTGTCCCGTGGACTACCGACGATACGGCGGGGCCACAGGCCAGCCGGTGTTGGCCCCCCACACAGAGGGCCCCTTTGTGTGGGGGATACTGATGGCTTCTTTGTAGTCTGTGGTCAGAATTAGGTCAGACTCGTCTTTATCGCTGGGTATCGTGCAATTGAGTGGTCCCGGTCACGGTACGAGAACGAGATGATTTCCAGCTGGCCAGCTGTTTGTCAGCTTTGTGTCGGTTCAATAAAGTGAATGTTGACTTGACATTGTGCCATTATGACAGCCACCTCTACATGGTAGAAGGAGAGTGTGGTTCAGTGGGCCGCAGGGGTGGGTCTAACCCCCCTGGTTCTATAAGCGTATGGTGTTCTTCTCAGGTTCTGGTGTTGAGGAACCATGGCATTGTGGCGCTGGGAGAGTCTGTGGAAGAGGCCTTCTACACTATCTACCACATCCAGTCCGCCTGCCAGATCCAGGTACTACCCAAACAAGAACACATACAGTATACGCACGCACACACACACACACACACACACACACACACACACACACACACACACTCACACACACAGAGACGCACACATACACATCTCTGCACGAACCCACCTGCCATTCCAGGGAATAAACATACTCCTAATAAACATACTCCTTCATTCACTCATTCATATTGATTGAATGAAGCAAAGCTCTTAGTAATTGTTATGCGTTCGCCTTTATATTGCACATTATTAATTCCTCTGGCTGTAACTAGCACCTGCATCTGGAAGTGATCCTTTTAGATGCATGTCATTCATGAGAAGGTAGGGGTGAGCTTGCTATAGGATGCCCACTGGTACACTGCGGACATTGGGGTTTGAAACCTAAACTTTCCCAATTGGGAGCCAAGCAGCCTCAACACACCACAAGCACCCCCGGTGTAGGAGTAGAGATGTGCTTCTACAGTCCCCCTCACCACCTGGCTGTCTCTGATTGGTTCAGAGCCAGGGAGGGTCTCCAGGTTGTGACAGTAGGTTTTTTGTTCAGGTGTCGGCACTGTGTAGCGCGGGCGGCGTCCAGAACCTGATCCTGCTGGACCGGACCACCCAGAGACCCAACCCCACCGGCACCGTGGGCTGGGCCGGCTCCACCTTCGGACCCCTGACCAAGAGCCGGCTGGGGGAGCACGAGTTTGAAGCCCTCATGAGGACCATGGACAACCTGGTAGGCAACGGTTAAATCTGGTTATTTCAAAAATAGAGTTGAACGATACCCCTCATAGCCTCGAATAGAAAGGTTGGACACTCATCTATGAGTCAGTAGCAATGCACCAGGGCTGAGAGAAAGACTGTCAAAATGATATCTATTCATGGTCCCCTGTCAAATCTATCTTTATAAATCCCTCTTTCTGTTTGTTTCAGTTTCTTGTAGGGCTGCTCGATTATGGAAAAAAATCATCATCACGATTATTTTGGTCAATATTGAAAGCACGATTACTGAAACGATTATTTTTTTAATTTGAAAACATGAAGTATTTATTCAGCATGTCTCTGAAGAACCCTTAGTAACTGAGAACTTTGAAATTTTGCCTTAAAAAAATACACAAATAATAATGTACAGATATGTATCCAGCTTTTAATAAAAGGACGAAAACTCGATTATGTTAGTTTCGTGATCGATTAAATTCGATTAATCGCCCAGCCCTAGTTTAAATGTCACGATGTGCAGGAGGAAGAACTTGAATATTACTTTCACAGAGAAAAAAATATATTTTTGGATGCTCTGTTCCCCCGCAAGGAAACCGGGAACGAGCCGTTCTTGCGTACGTCCTCCGCCCCACACAAAACCCACCGCCTCTGTCCGTCTCCAGGGTTACCGCACCGGCTACGCCTACCGCTTCCCCGTGCAGTCGGAGCGCACGCGGACGCGCCGCGAGGTGGAGGTGCCCGCCTCGGCCATCTCCTTCAGCCACCTGGAGGAGGAGGGCGGCCTGCACCACCTGGGGCTCCAGCGGCAGCAGCCCTACGCCCAGCGGCAGCAGCAGGAGCGCAGCCGCTGGCTCAACACCCCCAACACCTACCAGAAGGTCAACCAGGAGCAGGCCAGCCCGGGCCACCACCAGCGCTCCACCACCGTAAGAACGAGACACAGACAGAGAGAGTGTTTAGGCTCGGCTACGGTTCCACGTCGACGCAACGGAAGGACCATGCAGACGCCTCGACGCAGTCCCAAACCTGTTTTGGTTCTGCGTCGGGTTTTGGGGAGCTGATCAATCACAGCCCTTATTGCTGCGTCGCCTCGACTCGAAGGTTAACATCTTTGGGAGGACGCACGTCAGGCCCTTGCTGAGGATGCAAGGAGGGTGCGCAAGGACGTAATGGGTCTGTACACCCCCTTGCGTTGCGTCGACATGGAACCATAAACAGCCCTTTAGGGTTCGATAGCTGCTGAACCCAAGAGTAGAACACAGAGAAAGGACTGGAGTTGGAGTAATGCAAAGGTTTGTTTTGACCTTACCAGGGGTGAGTCATGGGGCAGGTAGGAGAGTGGCGAGCTTCAGGCTGGAGGGACTGAAGCAGGCAGGCTGGAGGTCTTGATCCACAGAACTATGAGCACACAGAATAGCAACTAGTAAGTGTTAGGAGCCAGGCACGAATATCTACCGCTGAAGTTCGAAGTATGAACTGGCGATGACTGCAGGGAAACCAGGTGTATTTGAAGGGGAGTTGATAAGCTGATGCATCCCAAGTGTGAACAGTTGAGTGTGACAGGGACAAAACAGAGAAAGACAGGGGGTGTGACCGACACAGGGGGAGAACACACAGCACAACAGCTGTGGCTATGACAGAGAGAAGGTCTCTATGTCTTTCAACTATGAAATGCATGCCTGCAGACATGTTCAGCACACCACATGATAACAGCGTGATACAGCATCAAGTGGAGAGCAAGGGCCTTTGGTAGAGCCGGGGTCATGTTTTAAAGGTTGTAGTTTTGTTTATTTGACAAACATTACAGAACATTTAGCCTAGTCTAGCTTTTTTTCAATATCATATGTGAAGTGGATGATAACCCATTCATCAGGAATGAGTAAATAAATGATGAGCTGAGATCAGCATTTCTCCTCCTGATGCCCTGGATGCTGACAAAGTGCTTGCATTTATGCACCAATCCCTCAGGGGGTGAACATACAAAGGCTCTTGATGGGGGGCTACCCCCCCCCCCTACCCTCTCCTTCTCTCTTGCTCTCACTTAATTTATCCTTCTCCCTCCGTTACCCTCTCTATCGCTCTCTCTCTTGCTTGATCTGTCTCTCCCCTTCTGTTTCTCCCTTTCTTTATCTCTCTCTCTTGCTCTCAATTTGTTTATCTCTTTCTCTCCCTCTATGTAGCCCTCTCTCTATCATGCTCTCTCTCCCTCTGTTCCTCGCTCTCTCGCCTCCTCTGCATTGCAGGGAAAGCCTGCCTTCTAGTCAACAACCTCTGCAGAGCCTACCCCCTGGTGGTGGATTATATAAGCTGCATGTACACATAGTCTTTCAGAAAAACTGACATCCAGGCGAGCAGAGAGAAATTGCATCGCTGGCAACCATGCAGAGCAAAAAAAAACTCTGAACAAAAATCTCTGATATAAGATGGCAGCTAACGACACAATCCTCAGTTAGATTCCTAGTTCTAGGTTAAGAGAGAGACACTGGGTTGGGTGGAATGCTAAAGACGACGGAGGTGTTAGAGGAGGTGATAAAGGAATGCAGCATTCCGCCCCACCAACATTTTCCGTGAAAAGATCCAATCATGATGTGATGTGTATTTGTCTGGGTTTGTGAGGAGGATTGTTTCATTCTGTTTAAAAGTGGTGAAGGTTGCCATGCTTCTGAAATATCTCATTTCAGGAATTCAACGTGTGGTGACAAAGCCTTTGTCTCAGCGTAACCTCGCTCAGCAGCTTGTGTTGCTATAGGGTCATATACGGTATGACTTTTGAATAGCCTCTCTCTCTCTCTCTCTCTCTCTGACTCCCTCCCGCTCAGTGGCTGAAGGCAGAGGAAGTGACTCAGGCGGGCAGCACGTCCATCAAGATCGAGAGGAACCAGTTTGTGCCTCTGTTCACCAACCCCTCAGAGGTTCTGGAGACACGGAACAAGGTATGCCACAGTAAAGGGCTGATTATGGTCCCACATTCACGCAACACAAGGGGGTTACGGACCCGATACGTCCTTGCGGACCCTCCAGGGTCCCTTGCGTCCACCGCAAGGGCCTGACGTGCGCCTCCCAAAAATTGTAACCTTCCGTCGAGGCGACGCAGCAGCAAGGGCTGTGATTGGTCCGCCCACTAAAACCAGACGCAGAACCGTGAAGGTTCACGACTGCGTCAAAGCGTCTGAGTGGTTCTTGCGTTGCGTGACGTGGGACCATAATCAGCCCTCAAAGCTCAAACCGAGAACACTCTCTCTCTGTCTCTTTCTCGCTCTCTGTCTCTCTGTCTCGCTCTCTGTCTCTCGCTCACTCACTCACTCACTCACTCACTCACTCACTCAATCACTCACTCACTCACTCACTCACTCACTCACTCACTCACTCACTCACTCACTCACTCACTCACTCACTCACTCACTCACTCACTCACTCACTCACTCACTCACTCACTCACTCACTCACTCACTCACTCACTCGTCTCTCTCTCTCTCACTCACGGAAAACGTCAATAGAAATTGAGTGAAACTGCTATGTTGGACTCCCCTGTACAAATGCTAGAAAAAAGGCCAACATGAACAGCTACATTATATCTGTGCATTTCTTTCTTTCTGTTCAGATTCGTCAGCAGAACCGTCAGGACATGAAGACAGCCGGGCCTCAGTCTCAGGTCTTGGCCAGCGTCACAGAAAACTGTCCCCCGGTTAGTGTCCACGTTTAACTTCAATTAATTGATTATTAATTAATTGAGCACAGAGCAGCATTGACGAATGGCAAACAGGTAATCGTGCCACAAGAGTTATATTTGAAATACACATTTAAAACGAGTGTGATGAGTACAATTGTTTAATAATTTAAAGGTGCTGTAGGGGCTGTAAGAGAGAGGACGGAAAACAAAACTCTCTCCTCCATCCCCTCCCTACTTCTCTACCATTGAGAAGTGTCACACACCTGTGATAAACAGGCAAGATGGATTCTCCAAACCAATGAGGGAAGAGATGCCCTGATTGGTCAGAAATGACCCGGGAGCAGTCTTAAATCTAAACTGGCTCAAACAGACTCAGGCCTGGTCAACTCCCAACAGATATTCTCTCTTCGTATTTCACTGCCTAATGGCTGACGGTTGGTTGGCCACTGGTCTATTAAATTACACTCAGATAATAGCTGTCTGATCCTACCTACAGCACCGTTAAGTTTAATAAAAACCTTTATTGGTTGACAGTGTGTCATCAATGTGTGTGTGTGTGTGTGTGTGTGTGTGTGTGTGTGTGTGTGTGTGTGTGTGTGTGTGTGTGTGTGTGTGTGTCAGTCTCCAGAGAGCCCGGTCAAACTTCCTCCGGAGCCAGAGCCCCCAAACCCCTTCAACCAGCTGACCGACAACGAGCTGGAGGAGTACCGCAAGGAGGTGCAGAGGAAGCAGGACGTCGACGGTAGGACCCGACTTCCTGTCCCACCGCGCCCTTTAACGAGCTTAACGGGCTTAACGAGCCATCGCCAGCCGCTTCCCGAATCTAGTCCTGTGTGGCTTCACAGCCACACAGGACTAGTGTGGCTAGGGCGGCTTGTGGGTCTGTAGCTGGGCCCAGTCACACGTGGAATGGCTCGAACAGGATGGGATTTGAAACGGCTTGTCATGGCTGGTGGTGCTAAGGTGACCAATCACCAATATCACACCCGCAGGGCGGCACCGTCTTCGGTGTAGCGACCTGTGTTTGCTGCCGGCGGTTTCTAGTGCTTGGTTTCTCTTTAAGCCAGAAGGCCACCACAAGCAGCTACAGAGTCCATGTAGCTGAACAATGAGACACTTCTACCTTAAACGCTGCCCTAACACAAAGCCGTAGCCATGCTTTATATAATCTCTATAGGACGGCCGCTAGCTTTCAAACTGCCCCTTTACTAAACTTCCTTCCTAATGGTGGTCAGCAAAGTCCTAAACACGGTGTGCTGTGGTGTTTCTTATTCACCTCCCTCTCTCTCTGTCTGCTGGACCAATCCTTATTATTCACCTCCTGTGTTTATTTCCTCTGTGAGTGCGTCTGTCTGTTTCTGTATTTGCACATGTCTCTGTGTGTACTTAGTGTATATTTAAACATTATGTACACATACACACTTTGTGCGCAAATACATTTGTGTGTCTGTGGGCACTTGGGTCTGATCTTGTTTGTGAGGTGTGTGTGTTTAATCCTGTAACTTTCGTCTTTTACGTCTTTCTGTGTCTAAATATATGTTTGTTTGTGTCTGTGTCTGTGATTGCTTGTGTCTTCATGTGTGTGTGTGTGTGTGTGTGTGTGTGTGTGTGTGTGTGTGTGTGTGTGTCTTCATGTTTGTGTTTGTGTGTGTGTGTGTCTCCGTGTTTGTGTGTGTGTGTCTTCATGTTTGTGTGTGTATGTATGCGTGTGTGTGTCGGTTCACGTTGGTGTGTCAGGGGAGGAGGAGGAGGTGGAGGAGCAGGTGGGTGACAAGGAGTCCTCTCCTGCCACCTCCCCCACTAAGGCCTCCCCCACTAAGGCCTCCCCCACCAGGGTCCCCGTGCCCAACGACCTCCCCCTGCTCCAAGGTGAGGCTGGGCGTCGAGCCCCCTGCCTGCCTCGCTCCCAGCTTACGGCCCCCTCTCCCCTCTCGCCATACCGTCCCTGCCGGTTGACCAGCCGGCCTGCTTCCTAAGGCCTGTCCTTTGGCCTCATGGGCTGGCGCCTGTGCCTTCAGTACCGCTTTGATACGTCCTCATGCATCGTCTGCTCTTTGGCAGCCCTGTTACTCTGTTACAACATGTTAAGGATTTTGATTGCTTCAATACTTTTGTTTATTTGATGATAATAACTTATCTTGAAAAATAGAGTGTGTTAGAGTGAAAACCCCTCCCGGGTCAAATACATCCATTTCTAAGTATCCTGACATATATCCCAAGAGCATGGTGTGACCTGGAGTAACAGAGGCTGCCGAGGTGTTATCGTGGGCCAATTTGATAAGCCCTTGTCATTTTTCAAGCATGTTTGTAGTGACATCGCCCTGTCTCCACTCCCACCCTGTGTACTTGTCTGTATGTCTGTCTGTCTGTCTGTCCCTGTGTGTCTCTTTCTCTGTCTGTCCTCTCGCCCCTTTATAGGGCACTCCTCTGGTGCTAAGGTTTTGTCTTACTAGTAAGTACCGAGAAAAACATCAACAAACATCCATCCTCTCATTCTGCAAGCATGTCTGGCACATCAACAATGACCCGGTCTCCAGCTCCGCCCCCCCCCCCCCCCAACCTGGCTCCACCCAATCGCATTACAGCTGTGGCTTCTCTGTATTCTGACCCCCGTCCCTCAGAAGACACAGAGACGGCGGTGGCGGAGCCGGCCGTGGTAATGGAAAACGGCGGCGAGGAGGAGAAGCAGACGATTGAGGAGCTGGAGAAGGGCATGAAGGGCCTCTCCACCGACGAGACCACCACCAAGGCCCCTTCCGCCGACCCCGCCACCGTGCCGCCCCCCGCCGCCAAGCCACTAGGGGGCACCCCGGAGGGCTCGCCCTGCAAGAGCCCGTCCAAGAAGAAGAAGAAGTTCAAGGCGCCGTCGTTCCTGAAGAAGAGCAAGAAGCAGAAGGAGAAGGAGAAGGTGGAGGCCTGAGGCGGCTTGCCTCCTCGCCACACTACAGGCCTCCACCCCCCGGATCAGAGGGTGGAGGTCTGTCGCGGCTCGGCTCCTCGCCGCTCTACAGGCCTCCACCCTGATCAGAGGGAGTCGGGAAAAGAGTTGTCCGCCGTGTGTCTTCATCTGCCTGTGGTAGCCTATCAATGAAGGGGGGGGGGGGGGGGGGGGGGGGGGGGGGGGGGGGGGGGAGGTCATCATTACAGATAGTTCACACACCATTGGCTCAGTTGTGCTGAATCACTGGGGGGCGGGGGGGATGTACGAATAGTTCCCCTACTTAACTGTGATAGCCTTGACATTTCTGCTACTCATGTGGTGCTGCCTCCATACACCCATACACACTCCCACCCCTGATCGGTTTCCTCTTAGCCGGTTGAGATAAACGAGGATGATTCTTTTAAATGCCTCACCGAGTTTTAATTTCGCTATTTATTTATGTATTTATTAATTTACTGTGGCCAACACAGTAAACACCTTTATCCCCCGCTCACCGGCACAGCAGCAGAAAGAGTAAAGTCACTAAGGCCTCTATTCCCTTCAGCCCCGGTAGGTGTGCGGTTGCACCTTTGCCGTGGTCCACAGTCCCGACCCCCTTGGGCTCCTGTCCTCTCACAGGTCCTTGCTGTCTGCAGCTCAGCCTTCTTGTTTTCCCCTTTTTGTTTTTTAACCCCAAACCCTGTGACTAACCTTTTGCTTTCCTGCACCACTGCAACAAATCCCCAATGCATCGTGCATCCTCATACATGTATAGACTAAATGCACTTGACTTGACTTACGTGTGTATATATTCACTCTGGTATGTTGCATTCACATATCACAATAGGCGTCCCCTGGCCGTGATATTACCCTTATGAGACAGGTGTTGAGTCGTGTCATGTGCGCATGGTGCAGTACAACTGGAAATACACAGACACGGCTTCTCACCAGGGGGATTTCTAGGTACATGAGCCTACCCAAAGCTACATACAGCAGGACAGACTAACACAGATAAGCAACAAGCGCCCATCAAAAGACCGGTCACTCACCAAGATAACAACAGAGCCGTCCACGCAGTTTGACGTCTACTAATGGACCGTACTTAACATTCCACTTTGTCATGTTTTTTTTTTTTCAATAAACGTGTACAAAATACCTCGCAAGAGCTGTAATGATTTTTCTTTTTTTAATCACGTGGCCGTCTTTGAAGATGCTGATTTGCGA